>NC_143016.1:153405626-153751876 GCF_055824585.1 Amblyomma mixtum
AGGTCATGTGGCGGGGCGTGGTGTGCCTGCCTCTTTCGACGAGCACCCACGTATCAGCTGCTTGGTTTCCTTCGCTTTCATTTCTTTATTTTCCGCCTCGTGCACGCACACCTTGGCTGCGGTTGCACTGCAAACGAGACTGCGAGAGCTAAGGGGCCGCCGGAGTAATGCCGGGGGTCGCTGCGGCGCTGTCACCGTGCGCCCCGCCATCTTGGGCTGACCGCGTAACACGGCGCAACGGAAACTTTCTCACGAGCCGCCGCGCGTCTGAATAGCCTGTCTGGACGTCAACCGCCATCGCAATGACGTCCATCTGTCTCCGTTGCGTCCTGCTCTATATCACCCCCCGGCATCATTTCTTCCAAGGCGCGACGCGCGCGCCGTCGGCCATTCCCTGGCCAACTACCAGGCGTCGGAGAGGGGGTGGGGATCATTCGTCACTCGCCTATGGAGTGCTGTAGGCCTTTCCTCCCTGCCCCTCCATAACTCCCTCGATCGCCTGACCGCACGTATGAGGACATGTATGCTGCTGTCTCGTGTGCAGAGATCCGTCCGCTGCGACCGATGCTGCCTGGGTCTGGCTGCGTGCGTTCCTGGCGGCGTTTCGTTGGGCGTCAACCTTGGCATCGTTCTCACGCGCCTGAGAGAAGAGCGGCACCGCGAGCAGTCAAGTTCGCCCTGAGTCACGTCTCCCGCTAGATGGAAGCCACTTGCTCTGTACCCCGGCCCTCTTCTCGTCTCATAAATAAACGCGAGAAAAAAAGCTCGAAAATATGACAGTAGCGCGTGATCGCGCGCGATCGGGTGGTTTCTGTTGCACGCGGGATACCAGGCAAGATTTGATATAGCGATGAAAACCAGCGAAGCGACTAACCGCGTACTTCGACGGCCATACATCAAAAAAGCTTTTCCGGGAAGCGCTTGCACAGTTCGCAGAGCTCAAGGGCTCTACAGCAACCTTTACTCGCTGCTGTACACAGGCATGGAAGAGATTCAGAGGCTCCGCGTTCAGGCGCATCATGATCCTGAAGCATATCATATCAGCGATTATGATGACGAGGAGTGTAAACCAGTGGCATTAAAGCTTGCAGCATAGCGTTGCTTTTTAGTGGTGTGTCTGAGTTTTGAGGGGCTGATCACATGTGCGTGGTAGGCTATCAGACGTCTGGCTTCCTAAGACGCTCCCTAAGGCCCATACACAAAGTTTAGAAAACCATAAACACAACAAGTGAAAATTTCATTTTTTTTTTTTTTTATGGCCAGAATACTCGAAACTGTGCGAGCCGATTCGTATTGCCTACAAGAACGTTCCGACTTGGGGCTTCCGGCGTGCTGTCGTAAAATCGTGCTTCATGACTGGGATGTCCACGTGTAACGGCCCTAACGTGATCTTCCGGCTGTCTGATGCTCTCTGTACTCTGTGTCTTGCTGCGGATTTGCGGCTTGCTGTGACGCTCCAAAACCACGGAACGAAGTGTATCGTTTGTTATATCATCCCATCATCATCAGCCTGACTACACCCACTGCACGTCAAATGTCTCACCCATATCTCTCAAATTGGTCTGGTCCTGTGCCAACTATACGACGAGCCTAAACCCGCAAGCTTCTTAATCTCATCCGCCCACCTAACTTTCTGCCGCCCACTGCTACGCTTACCTTCTTTTGGAATCCACTTTGTTATATTTAAAAGACAACTGAAGAGGTTTTAGAATTCGATGAGTTCAGAAGGGAAGAATGTGTTAAGCACGCAGGTAAAGCCAGAGAGATAGCGTTTTGCCTAGCATTTGAAATGGTGGCGCAATCACCGAATAAAGCGGCACCGGAGTTGAGGATTCTCTACAGTGCACAGCAGCGGGCAGAGGCCTCGATAAGGACGTCACGTACGACGTCGCTGCGTTTCCAGCGAAGAAACGGTCGTTTCATGGAAGAAAACCAACGCCATCGAATGTTAAACTCGAGAAGCATTATTTGGGGGCATCAAATTACGTAGGGCAGGACGCACGCCAGGACAGTGGACATCTGAAATTTCGGCAACAGTGCCGTCACTACGAATTTCCCCGCACTTGACCAACGCAGGAAGTAGAAGCCTGAAGATCGTCGTGGTTTTAATCGACAAGTTTAAGTCACTATTTTAAGTGGTAGTGCAAAAATGCTTGCCTGCTTTACCTAGAACCTTCATAGCCTCGAATTCTTGATTATCCTCGAGTTTTGAAAAAAAAAAAAAAACATGACTGCTCCCCTTTAAGTACCATCGATTATCTTGCCTTCGTGTTACATGCCCTGCCTAAGGCAAATTCTTCATATTAATGTAGACTAGGATTTTATCAGCTGTCGTTTTTTCCCTGCCTTACACAATTTTTTTAGACAGTCTATAGACTGTGAATAGACTTCTGTCTATAAAGTCTGTCTATACTGTCTATAGACAAATCTTAGAGAACAGTCTATAGGCAATACAAATGATATAGGCAGTCTATAGACAATCTAAAGATCTACGGTTATACACTTTTAGCCGACTTTTGTATGTAGACTTTTGTCTCTAGACCGTCTACAGACTATGAATAGACCAAAAAGAAATATCTATAGGAAGGCAATACAGTCTGTAATAAGTCTATAGACCATTTTTATAAGGGCTCACTCACACTGCTCTCTTCCTGTCCCTTAACGTTGCACCCATCCTTCCCATAGCCCGCTGCGTTGTCCTCAATTTAGGCCCAACCCTTTTCGTTAGCCTCCATGTAGAATTAAAAGTCATGACAGCAGTGTTAAGTTCGCTGAACTTTCTGCGGTGTTATCCAGCCTCCAGCACAGTGCATGGAACTGCGAACGCACGACGGACGCACAGTGCGACGCGCGTCGGTGGCTGCTCTGTTGTTGCTGGCGGCGCCGTCGCTAGAACGCTCGTTCTCCTGTTTGTTGCCACTGGACGCTGGACCCCTGGGCGACAGCCTTTCCTTTTGTTTTTATAATAAGGAATATCCAGTGATTGCTCCTGTGGCATACGTGCGTCTCGTATGCACGTGTGCGGGAGGGGAAACGAAGAGGGAGGCGGAAGTTCGGAACGCGGCGAGTTGAGTGCTTTTTATGTGCGTGCTCGAAACTTCTCCTGTCCAAGGTGTTTGATTGGCTGGCATCCTTTCTCCAATATTTGATTGGTTGCTGTCCCCGCAAAGGGCGGAGACAGAGGGCTTAAAAGGGAACGCTCTCGGTTAAGGGGGGGGGGGCTGATTTCGTGTAATAACGTTTCAGTCATGTTGTAAATAGTTTGCTTCTTGCTTGTTTCTTCTAGTTTATTTTGTGTAAATAAATAGTTAACCTTCTTGTCCAGCCATCGAGTAACGTGATTGTTTGCGACTCCGAACCATCAATTCATCACCATCAAGTGTTTCCCCACGTCACCACCTGAAGGGGAAACCCAACTAGCAGTAAACAATAAGTGAACAATAAACACAGTAAATAGGCAGACAATGAGCAATACGCCAAACCACGAAGCCATAACACAGGTCACACTCCCCGGCACGAGAAGGTGATGGAAAAAAGGCTGCCAGACAACCGATACAGACATGAACTTTGATATGCAAGCATAGCACAGAAAACACCGTAGAGCACGAGTGGAGTCAGTCAGGAAGTGAATCTCACATCAAGTTTTCGATAATGCCATTTCTCAAAGAAATTTCGTGACAAGCTGCCTTTGGACCGGCTTGTCTCAGAATTACCCTCACATGCCACAGGTGTTTAAAGGCTAACTTCCGGGGATTTTCGAACATTTTGAGTTTATAGTCTCATGAACTTTCTTCGAATCCCTTCTGTCCGCTACAAGAAACTGTTTCTTAAGGCAGCGAGTGGAACCACCTTAAAACAGCCAGTGACAGCAAACCGCCCGAAGCTCAATCCGTGACCAGGAACGATGCCTGACGTAACGGCGGGAAGGTCTTAAAGGTGCACTGAAGAGGATTCTGAACTCGTCTTTTTGCCGCGGGAACTCGATCTACGCGTTCCTAGCATTCTTAGAAACTGCGACTTATTGCCCTGTGTGGCCGATTTCCCTAATTAAATCGAATTAACGTCCGGCTCCCGCCTTTATTTTTTAATTCTCCCTCGTACGGTGGGCGGAGTCGACCAACGCGTGGAGTGCCCTTCAGCCAGCTCCGTGGAGGCTTTGCTTTCGCTTCATTTTGTTTTTTAGGTTTCCGTGAATAAATAGTTTCATTTGCAGATAATATAACCGCAAAATAAGCCCGCAGGAATTAAAATACGCGCGGACTATTTGCTACTACGGACTACTACGTATTACTCCGCCGATGGCAGAGCGGCAAGCCGCTACGGGACTGGGTGAAAGGCACTTCCCGCGTTGGTCGACTCCGCCCACCGTACGAGGGAGAATTAAAAAAAAAAGGCGGGAGCCGGACGTTAATTCGTTTTAATTAGAGAAATCGGCCACACAGGGCAATAAGTCGCAGTTTCTAAGAATGCTCGGAACGCGTAGATCGTGTTCCCGCGGCAAAAAGACAAGTTCAGATTCCTCTTCAGTGCACCTTTAAATCCTGTCTTCTCGGTGATAAATGAGTCTTTTGCTGCCGCACAAACGTCAACGCACCCGGAACGATCCAAAGAATGAATTTTGACTGAGAATAACTGGCCTGCGATGTTCTCGGCGCACCTTTAAGGAGTTTATAGTCGAGGAATGATTTTGTTAAAGATACTACGATTACGACGCAGAGCGCTAGATTTAGGCCCTAACAATCGGCAGCTATTCGTGAGGGCCGTGCTCAGCTAAGCTAACCCCGTTTACACAGTTGAACACGAGCTTTCTTATCGCTGCAAAGCAGAGCGCTTTGCGGAGAAGTAAACTGCTCGTAAACTACCTGCGGAACATACGAATCGGGCTCAAATCGACCAATAAATGTCGGTTTCTTTACATTACACCAAACAAACAAAAAAAAAAGAAATATGCCTGGCATCGACAAACAAAAATCCCCACTAGTGGGTGAAAAACTCTCCCAGAATCGAGTCGGCTGCTTGCGCTGAGGCGCTCGATTGCACCGACTACACCCTCTTGCAAGGAAATAGTGAAGTTCAATGGGGATATTCCTGTCGATGTGTGTTTGAGGTAGAAGCGCAGACGTTGATCAGGATGATCTGTTTTGAATGCGCTCTCTACATTTTTGTGTTTGGCAAGGAAATGGATGACGAAGTTTTTTTGGCGAACATATCGTCGGCTATGTTCGCCATGCGTACCGATACCAGCGTTTTTGGTTTTAGGCGACTCCATAATTTGTTTAGAATATTTTGGTCGGTGTGTTTCACTTGAAACTGGAAAGTCCAAAGTCAATATGCGAACGGTTTATGTATAACGCGAATGTAGTGAAATTATTTCGGCTTATGGCTTGAACTTGAATAAAAAGGTAGCGCAAAATACAGACAAAAACAGGAGGAAGACAAGACAAACACGGACGCGTTCGTGTTTGGTATGTCGTCCTCCAGGTTTCTTTTTTTTTTCCGCTACCTTTTTATGCAATAATTTATGTGTCATCAACTAGCCCAGCAACAAGTTTTATTGTCGGCTTTAATTTGCTGGATATTGATTTAGGGCGTAACAAAGCTTTAAACGCGTACAGCAAATATATTAGGTTTTCTTTCAATATCTTGCTACGTTATAATTTTGTACAGGTGCTACTTTAATCATCTCCGGTGCAGGGCACTTGCAGTTCAGTTCTTAATTTAACATTTCTTAGCCAAAATTTGTATGGAAATTTTTCTTTGGCTTAAAGAGGCGATCAGAGCTTGGTGAGCATAACATTGCCACTTGTTTTACCGGTCGAACATACGTAATGCTCACTACACTGTTCTGAAGTTTATACACATGCCGATGACGTCTCCATTATTAATCACATGGAAATTTATCGTGTGGGTTTTAGCACGACTGATATGTCTTCTTCCTCTGGAATTGGCTGAAACATATTACCCTGCAGTATATAGGAAAATTATCTTGCAGCAAGCAAAAAATGGGTTAAAGGCCTTGGATGACGCGCGTAAACAAGGAAATCATGTTCAAACAAGACAGGAGCAGAACATTTTGAGATGAAAGACAATGCTGCAGAAGATCACTGCTTCAGTACATCACTGCCCAACTCATTAAAAATGACGCCAAAAAATGTTGTAAACATGTGAAGGAAAAAAAGATGAAAGAAAAATAGCGCAATATTTTACTGAATATATTCAAAGCGCCCTCTGTGAGTGAAAGGGCCGCAATTCAGAGGTACACGAAACAGATCTATTTGATGAGAATTTTGTTTCTTATTCTGGAGTGGTCCATCATCATCATCAGCCTGACTACTCCACTGCCGGGCAAAGGCTTCAGCCATGTCTCTGCGATTAACCCTGTCCTTTGCCAGCTCTGGCCACTTTATTCCTGGAAACTTCTTAATGTCATCCGCCCACTTAACTTTCTGCCGTCCTCTGCTACGCTTGCTACGTTGGGGTTGTTAACCTGCTGCTAAAGCTTAAAAAAAAAGCTTGTGGTGCTGATGAGATTATAAATATATTCATGAAGTGATAACCTAAACTTTTTACCAGGTGTTCAATTTTAAAATATCGCTGATGGTTTAGCTTGGTTAAACTTAGTGTTTGCGCGAAAGCTTCTCACACGCTGCCGAACTGGTTGTCCATGAATTTCTGGTGAAACTGCCTCGTTGTAGTCCCAAATTTACTGAGACGAATCAAGTGGTTAGTCCGTCTCTCTGACTCGGTTTCCATCGGCTGTTGTTTGAGCAGACGTCGAGGTGGCGGCTTCGTTCGCGGCTCGTTGTCGTCGCTTCTCCGCTTCTTGTAGTCGTCCTTTAGCGAGCCGTTCTTCCCGTTCTGCGCGCGTCTCAGCCGCACGCTTGGCCTTCCTGGCTTCCTTCTCGCGTTGTCGGCGGGCCTTGTGCCATGCCACGATTTCGGGATCCGTCGACGTAGCTTCCCGTAGCCTTTGCTGATGCCGTACTGAGTACGTACGCTTGCGGTCCACGCCTTCATCCATGGCGCATGTGACAAGCGAGCGCACGCTCACGATCACGCTGACAGGCGAGCGCAGCTGCGCGCTCGGCTCGGCGCAACCGGTTGCCATGGAAACGGCGCATGCGCAGATGTGGCTTGCGCCCGACCCCGGCGAAATGCTCCGCAGCTAGCGAAGTGAAGCTTTCGCTTCAAAAATATTTTCTTTTGCACTTAAGCTGGCTCGAGTTACTCCCATAATTAAAAATGGAGGTCTCTTATCAGGGAAGGCTGCGGGTCCGAAAACACAATTAATTGTTAAAGGCACTCGTAGCATTTTCGTATTATGATCGATCGTCTGCATAAGTGGAGCACTCCAACCAAATTCGCTGCACTGTTTCAACTGCGATGCAGCTGCTTACTGTGCGGACTGTCCGCTTGACCTCTCGGAAGCTCCTTGAAACACGGTGCTCCAAGGGCAACCTGGGACTCGCAAGCCCCACCGGCGGCAGTACCTGCCATCGCAGGGCAGTGGCGCGCATCCCTTATTCGCTTCACCATTGCGCCAGGAGTAGTGTGAGGACTGAGGACTCCCAGGAATCTATGAACGCAGGTGCATTTTTTCGAAAACTGCACTAATTCCATCCTAAGATATTGTCACAAACATTTTTTTCGTTAGAACAACAAATCCGCCATCTTTGTTAGCTGGTAACACGCAAAGAGACAGCTCACGAAGGTACAAAAAGAGCCGTCCTATTCGAAGACTAGGCCAGCTTACATCATGAGAGCACGTGCACACCTTCCGAGGAGCATCGTTCACTTTTAGAACCAGGAGCATGCAGTTTTCGAAAAATTTCCCAGTAACTACCTTTGCAAGCTGAAAGCACAAGGAAAGAGGCTTTGCAAGAAACTAGAATTGATCGTCTCGGTTCAAGTTTCTCGTTTCGTTTCAACATGGCAGAAATCAATCGCAAATTTTCCTACAGGCAAGCTTAAGCTCCTTACTATCGATGATCACTTTCTAGTGAAGGATTCTTTCTATGTATTAACTTTTTTGAAGGAACAAAGAGGAAAAAGTTGGAAAGCATGTTTTTAGACTTAAAAGACTTGTTTTCAGCTTCAGCAATTGCTTAATGCGTGGGAGATGCCATTGATCAGTTTGGCAATGTTCCGTTTCGAAATGCAGCAGGCATGTCTGTCGATAGTTTCCTCCAATCGTTCGCTGTCTATCTTTCTTCTACGTGCGCCAATTAGGATGACGTGGTTTACCGTCAAAAACACGGAGTACGCATAGTCATGCATCGCGCCAGTTTTAAGTGATGTTCTTTTTGTCCATTGTGATCTTTTGTTACCTGAACGATTGTAAAGCCAGGAGGAGGTAGAAACAGTAAAGGTGTTCCGATTCGTAGATGATTTTTTGGGCTTTTATAACACGCATGGGGGCAATCATGACTATGCGGTTCTAGAGTTACTTGCTGTTTTTAGTGATTGCCGCAATCCATTGACCTTCACATACGAAACAATGACTTAAACCGCTATTCGGCTCTTCAACATAACGTTTCTGCTCTCTGAAGATCATGCATGCTGTATACCGGGTGTCCCAGCTAAATCTAACCAAACTTTTAAAAAAAGGCGAAGTGTCCTAGTCCAGTGAAACCAACTCAGGGTTGTTTATAGTCGCGTGGCCTAGTCTTGAGTATTTTTTTCGCTCTTCAAAGTTCATTAATTAGTTAAGTTTAATTCGCTAACTCTTTGATTATTAACTTCAGGAAAAAAGTGTCAATGCAAAAGTTTTAGATCACCTCGAAAAACCGCTAGTAGTGCTGTTTCCGCCAAGTTATGGTCTACGTAGCTTCATTTACGTCACCAGCTGCTCGCTCACTTCTCTGCCCCAATGAGCACCCAAAGTCTCATCAAGAAGAGGACTTCAGAAAAAATGGATTTTATTCTTTGAGGCGCGTCTTGGGACGTTGCAGTGGCACAGTTGTCATGTGGAAGCTTTTTCTTATTGTGCGGGTTGTGGTTAAAGGCCGGTAAAAAAACTACTTTGCGTAAATATTACTTTGCTGCAAATGTCTCAGTAAGTTGTTTCTGAAAGCGGTCTACAACTTTTCCATTGACACTTTGCTCCTCAAGTCAATACTTAAAAAGTCAGTTAATTAAGCTTAACTAATTACTCAACCTTGAAGAACGAAAAAAATACTGCAGACTAGGTCACGCGACTCTAAACAACCCTCATTTCGTTTCAGACGGCTAGGACACCCGCTGTTTTTAAAACCTTGGTTACATTTAGCTGGGACACCTGGTGTATACCGGCCTCTAGACAACAAAGGCCTGCTACCATTCAGTTCGGCGCATTCAAAGCTGGTGAAGGCGGCGATTGTAAAGCTATGTTTTCGTGACGCATTGGGAAAATCATGCCCGCATATTGTTCATGAAAGTTTTAGGCAGCAGGCGGAAATGGTCAAAGATGCTTCCCACGCTTTTGTCTTGGTGGCGGAAGGTGTGCTTAAAGATCGTCATAGCAGGCAAACAACCTTCAAAGACTCAGCTAGAGAAAAGCAGAGGATGGTGGTGGTCCCATATATGCTTGGAATATCCCAAAATGTGAAGAAAATTGCCCCTCCAGTAAAAACAAAGTGATTTTTTGGGCACCAGACATATTGTCAAAAATTTGTAAAATGTCAACGCTCTCCGGAAAAGAAGCGAAAAGCTGCAGAAAGAAACATCAAGTGCTCACGGGCCCATGGACCGAAGTAGTTGTACATACCGCATTTCACTGACATGCGGGAAATATTATGTGGGTCAAACAGGACGATGTTTGAATGATCGGCTCAGTGAGCACAAAAGGAACGTAAGAAATGAAAAGGGTGGGAACCTCGTCGTCTATTGTCAGGACCGTAAGTGCGAACCTTTTTATAAATATACTGCGGTAGCTGACCGAAACCGAGACCACAGAGCACGAGAAATCATCGAGGCCAGAAGAATCTTTGAGTGCTGCGCACATGGGTGAGCAGCACGTTCCTTTCTCTGCTAGCGAGGGAAAGGACATATTTGGATGGGGGAAGCTGAGGGTACGGAGCAGTATGTGACGGGACTGATTGTCGGCCGTTTTTATCTACACTGCATATCAGTGGCGTAGCCAGAAATTTTGTTCAGGGGGGGGGGGGGGGGGGGGTCATGTTGCAGCACGGCCTCCTCATAGAATTTGTGGAGGGATCAAACGCAAGATTAATAACTGCATTTCCATTGATCATGCCATTGTGTATTAGATAACGCTACGCACTGTCTAGAAAAGTGAAATATGCATTTTTTTAAATAAAGGACTGTATTCGTATGACCTAAAAATCGTGGCAGACATAACTAATACCAATTCTTCCATGTTTTTGCGTATTTAATAAGTAAAGAAAATATCACACGAAGTCTAGAACTATATCAGTCCGAAACCAGCAAAGCAGTGCATGCCGCTGATATGAAAAACGTAAAGGCCATGAAATTAGCAAGTAGAGGACAAATATTTTAATGAATCTTTGTCGTTTAAGAACCTTTACATTTCTGTACATACGCAATGGCCAGAGAGAAATCTCAATGACGCTGTCCTTCGTTACAGTGTACTGGGCAGCAGCAGCTGTCACCGGTTATATATTGCCGAGTAATTGCACCGAAATTTTAGTCGAAACAGCGAGCACATTTATAAACGAGGAGTTTTGCAAAATATACATTAGATCGAAGTGCGAAGATAAAATGGAGTATTAGAAATGCGAAGATACAACTTCATAAAGGACAAAAAAGTGTCGCAGGAAACAAAGTCACTCTATGTATGCACAAAACCTCACAAAAAGATGTTTAAATACACAAATGTCTCCATTAAATCCACGTATCTAAGCAAAAGTCACTCTATATAATGCGGCAAATAAGGCCAATAAACATCTTGCGCAATCACAGATAGTAAACTTTACCCACGGAAAGACAGACGATCCAGGCAAGAACAAAACTACGACAGCAGAAGTCGCCATATGTACTTGGGCCATACTGTGGTCGGTGACAGTTGTAAAAAATTTCGGAGGAGGGGGGCTGAAGCCTAATAAGCACCCCCCCCCCCCCCCCCCCGTCCGGCTACGCCCCTGCTGCATGTATTTAGCGTCGCTTCATTAATGAAATTCAGTTTTCAGTTCCGAGCAGTGTGTGTGTGTGTGTCTTCCCTTTCCGCCCGCGTCTTTCAAGCGCTGGTTTTAATAAATGCATAAGCAACTAGCGCAGCAAGCCACTTTGTAAAATAGAGAATGACCTGTTCTGCATATATATGCATTAATCCGTTAACTCTATCACAGTATACCCTCAAGCCCAAGCTTAAGCGTCTCCTCCAGTTTTGAACAATGCTACTGAAGCAAACTGGAAACCTCTGCGGTACATTTGGTGGAGAAGATTTTCAGCATATGAAAATAAAAGTTTGCTCGGCACCACTTAGCCTGGTATACATCTAGTTTTACGTTTTGTAGTTAACGTAGAAAAGAGGAAGTCACAAAAATTTCCTCCAGCAAACAGAAATATAGGAGTAAGCCCACCCTCCTGAACTTCCACGGAAACAACTACCCCTCGGCCATTTGTTTTATTTAAAGCTGAGAGCTCGTTGCCGTCGAATCAACCTTCGTGCGAAAGCGAAACATACGCAACTTGTCGGCTTGCTATTTCTGCAACGGGCGCTGGTTTTGAAACGCATGTCTCTCGTGCAGAAGTGACTCTGTTGCAACGATATATCTTCCGTCCTTGTTTTCGCGATGTCTTCCTCACGATCAAGGTGCATGCCGAACTTTTCATGCCAAAGCTTCCACGGTTGCCTCAGACGTCCCGTGGATAGCCGTAAGCGCCAGCGTGCTTGTACCAGGACGACTGGTCAGTCTATCTTCGTCCACGTAACTGCAGCAGCGCACACATTACCCGGCGAGCAGCCCTGCGTAACGAAGCATCGCGCACTTAGCGTCACCCAAGCTGGTCGACAGAGCGGAACGGACCGGTTTTCCTCCAGAAACTGGACGCGTTCATCAAACAAAGCGCCTCTTCGCCAACCGAACCCCCGCCGCCTCCCGCGGAGGGTGAACGCCGTTAAGACAACCCAAACGCAACCGAAGCGCGCACAGGGCTGGAGGTCCAAAACACAGGGAGAACGCGACGTCTGTCGCGCAGCGGTGACCCGTGACAAGGCTCTGGTATGCCACATGTTTGCTTCATTTTCCTTCCTCTCCTTTGCGGGGAGGGAAGAGAGAGCCTAAATCACGAGCTCATTACGCCGTTCCGCAGGCTGCTAAGGGCAGCCATTTGACACGTCTCGCTTCATCACCGAGCAGAGTAGGCGGCCTGACATCCACCCGCCCAGTTCAACGCAGCGCAAGAGACTGGTCAGGAGCGCAAGTAAGTGGTCCCGAACAGATTTCAAGCAACGCTTTGCGGCCCTAATTCACGTCCTTTTCTAAGTACGTGTGGCGGAAACGGCGCATATACCTTGAGACTAATTAGACACCAAGTTTCGCCGATGAGGTCTGAGTAGCTCATAATCTTCTGCACGTTCTGTTAGCGCTGTGAGCATACACTGCTCGTAAAGCTTCATGTGATATGGCCAATATGAATACTGGCTTCAAGCATATTGATATATACCGCCTTAATGACCGAACGGGAGAAACGTGGTGGAAGAAGAGGTATAAAGAAATCTGCTCCGGAAGAAAGGAGAAAGGCTGTTGGCTCCACAGTACTGCACGAAACACGGAGCATACGGTTCAAGCCGGCTGTGGTGAGGCGCCTCCTCACCCTTGCTTTTTTCCCTCGAGGAAGCCTGCTGCGGCGAGGAGGAGGGACCGCACGTCTTCTGGCGGTAAAGACAAAGGCAGCGCCGGCCCACCTGACACACCGCGGGAGATCCCGGCAGGGTGATGCCAACCTCCGCATGGGGTCGCGTGAGAACACCGCGGGATGTCCGCGCCGCCACCCGAACTGCGCGGAGCCACGGCAAGACGTCTTCTTCGGCGTTTACGCCTCCGTCTCTTTTCCGCGGAGACGGCCTTAGCTGGAGCTTCCTCAGCAGCACATGCAGGCTAGGTTATTTGAGCTGATTGCACGGACCGCTCGCAGGTTGCGAGGCAAGCTTTGTGCGAGAGTTGCACGTTGTGCTTTTGCTTGCAGTGTTACGACAAAAAGACAATTCGGAGTATAGCAACAGCGCAAGCGAGGATATTGCGTACCTAACCTCAAAATCACCTCAGTGATCGTGTTGAAGAAAATGATAGTATCAGACTTATCAAAAATTGATGGCAATTGTTTCCACAGAAAGATACATGTAGCTATAGTCCACCATAGCTGATCTCTGAACATTTTTATGTGTATGTAGAGTCCCAACGAGTGCGCTCTGGCTTACCACACCGGCAAAAAGAGTCGCCTAGGAATGGCAGGAACAGAGTTTTATGCATAACTTTTGTCATGTCATGTCATTATCTTTATCTGGACCAAACGTTGGCGTCAAGTAAGACACGAGAAACGACTCCTTCCCTGTTTTTAGAACAGGGAAGGAGTTTAGAGGCGTATAACCAGCCCCCTCATTGTAACCCAATGCTTATGAAATTTTGGTTTCAGGGGATGCCGAGATACGAGGCCTGCATTTTTGCCATTTTTTGAGGATGGCAACACCACGTCCCTTTGGCAAGATCACCCAGAGAGGAAAGAAGCCAATGACTTGCAAGACTGAAACATACATGTGTTTTGCTAAGCGCGCACCTCTCTGCAAGAGCGCCCGCTGGAGGCTCGTCAGCCACCGTCTACTAAATTCTAAATTCAATTGACTTCATTTTATTTATTTCCAGAAATAGATCGATGGGTCTTCTTGGCTAAAAGTTTCTATTGCCAGCTTGACGAAGCCCATAGCCCAGTGCACTACAAGTACAAGGCAGGGCAGACGATACTGAGTATTGTAAACACAAATATAGAATTTCATAAAAAATCAGATTTTCATAAAAACTTCACAGAAAGGTTACAAAAACAGACTATTCCTACAAAACAGCCCATTAATTCTCTTATCAAGGGCATTCAAGCAGCAGGTGGGTGATATGCTCCCCCTGATAACCACGTACACTGACGCAGTTCAGGTCATCCGTGATAAAATTACCCTTTACCGCTGAGAAATGTAGCAGAAGTATTCGCATCTTTTTACCTTTTGTGTTCTCTCAGCGCCCTTCAGTTCGGTAGTGTCTTTTTTTTATTTGATAACTCAAAGGTCCCTGGTATAGGGCATTGCATAAGGGCATTGCATGCTTCTGTGTTCTCGCTATCTGTGCTGGCTGTATACGACAAGCAATAAAAAATCTTTCTAAATCAAGAAGCAGGCGTTACTGCCTGTATAGATACTGGAAAGATCAAGCTTATGATTCTCCATTTACCTAGGTCAAAATCTGACAAAACACCTTCTTTTCAGGCCAGTAATAACAGTCGCTTTCAACACACGGGAACGGCAGAGAGACTCTGCTGTTAGCTTACATCTTCATTCTACAGAGAGATAGATATGAAACGTAGCTAAAGATTGCAGAAATGTATTTTACTGTAGCACAAAGTCTCAATATCATTATTTATTTTTATGTTATTTGGAACATTCTTTTGAGACGCAATGAGGTCTTGAATCGCAAGGTAAAAGTTAGATGTCCTCTGCCTGACGAGTGCCCTGTCACCCGTACACTGCTCAACAAGTGAGATAAAATATTATGTACTTGCTAACGAACAAACATTAATAAAAACGACTACGCAATGTATGCCAACGTTTGCAAACTGTAGGCACTTTTAGGAAGAAACAACAGATAAAAAAGGCTCATTATATTTGATATGACAATACGTAACTTTTAAAGGCATTTTTAAAGCTTTCGGGCGATCCGCACTGTTGGGAGATAGCAAGTATAGATGGGTAAGTATTCTTAAAATTAGATATTGAATACATCAGTGTTTGGAAACGATAACTCGTTCTTACGATGAGTAGTTTGAAGAAGTTGCGTCTCAGTTGCGAAGTCAGATAATCTAGATGGATCTAGTAGAATTTCATTCCTAATATGTGTAGCAAGTTTTAGCTCGTATATATAGCTGATACTGCAGATGTTATGATTTAGAAAGTCCGGAGTAATCTGTTCCAGCCAATCAAACAACCAGACTGTCAATGTAGAGACCCAGATCAGTAAACAGCAAGTTAAGTGAGACTGGTCAAGGGCGTGTTATACCTCCCATTTTAACCAGACAGGGATTAATTAGGTACACAATTTTATGCAGCCTGCCAGCTAATCTAAATAGTCTCGCATGTATCTTATTTATTTCATGCGTCCAGTTCAGTTGCTTTTCAAAGCGTAAATCCAGAAAATTTTAATGGAGAGAACCTCTCTATTATAGAGTCATTAAATATAATATTGATACTTCCATAGGGACGTGGATTCCTCAGTTTAAAAATGATGTTTTTTTCTGACATTTAAGTGCAGTTGATTTACACTAAGCCAAGTCAGTAATTCATTCAGCCATATATTGCCTGGGCGTTCAAGATCGCCCAAGTTTTTTTTCCAGAAACACACTGGTATCACCCGCCCAGAGAATAATATCTGGTCTATGTTACATATGTATAATGTCTTTAATGCAATAAAAAGCAGATGCCCGGAAATGGAGCCCTGCCGAACTCTTATCTCTTTAAAGTGGCAACGGAAGCCATTGAAGCATGTATATTTTAATCTTCCAGATCAGTAGGTGCGAACCAACCTGATCGCTACGCCTCGAAACCCGTATAACTGCAGTTTCTGGAAGAGAACATTATGCTTACCTTAATCACAGGGCTTCCTGAGATCAAAAACAATCCAATAATAATTACGAGGCCATTTATTGGGCTAGTTGATTGCTCATCATGACGAACACGTAAAAGAAGCGCTCTGTGCAGTGTCTCTCTCATATCCGCGTCTTCTTAAGCGCTTACGTTTTGTAAATTGCAAGTAGTTATATTGACAGAATTATTAAGCAGGTTTTTTTAGCATCAAGTAATGCTAAGGTTTTTTACCATTAAGTAGTTAAGGATGTTGAATGGGCAATGAACAAAGTAAAATCACAGTACACTGTACGGATGGGCAACTTTAATGCGAAGGTAGACAAGAAGCAGGCTGGAGACCAGGCGGTAAGCGACTATGGCATACGTTCTAGGAATAGCAGGGAGAGTTACTAGTAGAGTTCGCAGATGGAAATAATTTGCGGATCATGAATACCTTCTTCCGCAAACGAGCAAACAGGAAGTGGACGTAGAAGAGCCCCAATGGTGAGACTAAAAATGAAATGGACTTCATACTTTGTGCTCACCCTGGCATCGTAGAGGATGTGGAGGTCCTCGGTAAGGTCCTTTGTAGCAACCACAGAATGGTAAGGTCTCGTATTAGCTTAGATTTGAAGAGGGAACGGAAGAAACTAGTGAAGCGAAAGGCTATTAACGATTTAGCATTAAGAGGGAAGGTAGAGCAATTAAGAATGTCGCTGCAGAACAGATTTCCCGCTTTAACTGAAGAAGACGACCGTAGTGTTGAAACAATGAATGATAATCTCACAGCTATCGTTATGAAGTGTGCCGAAGAAGTAGGCGGTAGGATGGCTCGAGAGGATACCAGCAAGCTATCTCAGGAGACTAAAGATGTGATTAAGAAACGCCAAAGCTTGAGGACGTCTACTGAACAGACAGGATAGAACTAGCAAAGCTATCGAAGATAATAAATAAGCGCAAGGTAGCCGACATAAGAAAGTTTAACATGGAGAAAATCGAGCAGGCTCTAAGGAACGGAGGTAGCCTAAAATCAGTGAGTAGAAAACTGGGCTTAGGTAAAAACTCGATGAATGCCCTTAAAGACAAAGGGGGCAATGTGATTAACAATATGAATTAAGTAGTTAAATTAGACGGAGAGTTCTACACCAATCTATACAGGAGCGAATGTAATCATAAAGTTACTGAGAGAGGCAGCCGAATCAGCAATGGGACATCCCGCCAGTAACGAAGGAGGAAGTAAAGAAAGCCTTAGGAGCAATGCAAAGGGGGAAATCAGCTGGTGAGGATCATGTAACAGCAGATTTATTGAAGGACGGAGTAGAGATTGTGCTACAAAAACTAGCCACCCTGTATGCGCAATGCTTTGTGACCTCGAGAGTACCAGAAGCTTGGAAGAACGCCAACGTTATCTTAATTCATAATAAAGGAGACGTCAAGGACTTGAAGAATTACAGACCGATCAGCTTACTGTCCGTTGCCTACAAGGTATTTACTAAGGTAATCGCTAATAGAGTCAGGAAAACCTTGGACTTCAATCAACCAAATGATCAGGCAGGCTTTTGTAAAGGATACTGGACAATTGACCACATTCACACTATAAATCAGGTTATAGAGAAATGTGCAGAATATAACCAACCCCTATATATAGCCTTCATTGATTACGAAAAAGCATTTGACTCAGTGGAAACCTCAGCTGTCATGCAGGCATTGCGGAATCAGAGTGCGGAAGAGTGTTATGTGAAAATATTGGAAGATATTTATAACAATTGCACAGCTACTATAGTCCTCCATAAAGTCAGCAATAAAATTCCAATACGGAAAGGTGTCAGGAAGGGAGACACGATCTCGCCAATGCTCTTCACTGCCTGCTTACAGGAGGTATTCCGGGGCCTGCAATGGGAAGAGTTGCGGATGAGAGTTAAAGAATACCGGAGTAATTTGCGATTCGCTGATGACATTGCCTTGCTAAGGCACTGAGGAAAAGAACTGCAAAGCATGATCAATGAGTTAGACAGGCAGAGCAGAACAGTGGGGCTAAAAATTAACATGCAGAAAACCAAAGTAATGCTCAACAGCCTAGCAAGGGAACAGCAGTTCGCCATTAGTAGCGAGATGCTGTAAGTAGTAAGAGAATATGTGTACTTAGGACAGGTAGTAAAAACAGATCCAGATCATGAGAGGGAAACAACCAGAAGAATAAGAATGGGGTGGAGCGCATATGGCAGGTTCTCTCAGATCATGAATGGTAGTTTACCAATATCTCTCAAGAGAAAAGTATACAACAGCTGTATCCTACCGGTACTCACCTATGGGGCAGAAACGTGGAGGCTAGCAAAGAGGGTTCAGCTTAGGTTAACGACAGCGCAGCGAGCCATGGAAAGGAAAATGATAGGTGTAACGTTAAGAGATCGGAATAGGGCGGAGTGGCTGAGGGAACAAACACGGGTTAATGACATCCTAGTTGAAATCAAGAGGAAGAAATGGGCTTAGGCAGGGCATGTAGTGCGAAGGCAAGATAACCGCTGGTCCTTAAGGGTAACGGAGTGGATTCCAAGAGAAGGCAAGCGTAGCAGGGGGCGGCAGAAAGTCAGGTGGGCGGATGAGATTAAGAAATTTGCGGGAATATGGTGGCCGCGGCTGGCGAAGGACAGGGTTAATTGGAGAGACATGGGAGAGGCCTTTGCCCTGCAGTGGGTGTAGTAAGGCTGATGATGATGATGATAAATGCCATTTAAGCAGCTTCTTTTGCACGAAAACCGTATTACTCCTCAGCGAATACTTTTTTTTCTTCTGGAAACCTTAGTAAACACATTCTCATTTGTTCTAAAATTTATAAGAAGACAGGCAAGACGAGCAGGAGGCCGGCCGTTATACGTACATAACATGATGCCGGCCTGCCTCACGTCCAACCACAACTTTGACTATCTTCATGGCATCAGGGAAAACACCGTTCAGTTAAGTATCATTACAAATAGGCAGCAGGGGAGCCCACAGAATATCGGTGACAGCTATAACCGGCTCAACTCGGCGGTCATCATCTCCAGCGGCTGCGTTTTCTTAAATAAGTAAGGAAGCGGAAAATTTCAACTTCCACGCAAGGGTCGAGAAAGCTAAAGCTCGGGCTATGAGCGAATGTGAATTTTATTTCTTGTCTAGTGCTGCAAGAATGGAACACTGTAGCAGGATTAAAAAATAATCATTGAATTTATATCCTATAGAAGTATTGCTATCCTCATTTCCGTAAAACGTTACAGTGCTAGGAAGCATATTACCGGGACTTCCCATAAGGCTTCTAATTTCGTTCCAGATCTTCTGAAGGCTACGGAATGTCGACATGAATTTTGCTTTATAGAATTCTTTCTTGGCTTAATATCAGATTAATCTATTATGGAGTTCTTTTTTGCACTTTGGTAACTTGCTTCGATTTCTCGTGGGAATGAACATGTCATATAATTTGTCTCTTTCCTTGTTCCTTATTTATAGCCCGTGAATTACCCATGGTTTCCGAGGTTTCTGTTTTCTGAACGGAAGCATTTGTAATGCTTTATCGTAGCGGTCTTTAATCGTGCGCAAAACGATGCAAAACAAGCTAGGATTTGTTTTTTATCATAGCCCAAAAAGTAGCTATGACGACGTCCGATAGGAAAACAGGAAGATCATGGCTGTGTTTATCTTTTGCACGCGTGAAAAAAAAAAAAGACGCATAAGCAGGTGATTCCTCAGGTGAAACGCAAGAATATCTGAGGGGACACTGTCTCTATCATGGCTGCATGGTCACGCATAAATCGATAAGCGTTTCATATCGTGGTTTTATTCTCGTTGGCACGTGGATAACACTGGTAGAGTGGAATCATTCAGTTACATCGAGGAACTGCTAGCTTTCGGGACTTGGTAATGCAACACTTTAATGAAGTCAATAACCAGGAGAATCGGCATATATACCGGAGACTATATTAAAGCAGACCCCGTCGAAAGAAACGATTGAACCGCGTCAAAAACAGGAGAAAACATTTTGTAAATTTGTCTTAATGACAGAGTTTTCTGTTGTTTTGTACCATTTTTGCCGTAGTACTGTTGATTTTTCTGTAGCACTTTTCTGTAGCATGCATAAAATTCTGTTCTTACTGAAGACATTTTTGTTCTAACTGCCAGTCTTTGCTCGCAAACATTGCAGAAAATCTGTTGTTACTACAGAAACACTTGTGTTTTCTTTTTCTTTTTGACTGGCGATAGTTAATGAACTGGATAAAGTCCTGAAGGCGGGTGATAAAATGTGCCCCAAGCGTTGGATGGTAACAAACTTCGGATGGTCGGTTATGCGTGACAATTCAGGCTTAACTTTCTGCTGAAGGTTATTCCTTAGGTATAGTGAATAAAGGCGAAATATGACCTACTTCCGGTTTGTAGAAACAAAGTGTCTGAGCTAACTATCACCACACCGTCAACGAAAGCTCAGTCTGAGTGACCTCCAAAGATCGCGTTTTTCTGCATTAGTTTAAAAGAGATCGTAGCTGTTGCCGAAGGAAAGAAAGGAAGGGAGGGGGAAGGGAGTTGTGGAAATAAAACTGGCGCGCATTCCTCTCGCGGCATGCATTCTCGAGAGCGAGCGCAATGAAAAAAAAAAAGCTGTAGTAGGCGGTGGTGGTGGATACACCTTTATTGCCACAAAATGGAAGGGATTAGTTGGGGATGGGGCGGGTGCAGGGTGGCCTCCAGTTGGGGACGACCTCTTGGGTCCGCGTGATAAGGGCCAGTTGCGTTGCTTTACTTGAACTGGCCAAGCGCCTGTCCCATTCCTCCGCTGAGGGAGCTGGCAAAAGTGTCATCGTGTGGGGTTATGCTAGCGCATTCCCATAAAATATAGTCTCGGGTGGCGTGCGTCCCGTCCCCGAAGTGCGGGCATGCAGGGTGGTATTCACCGTTTGTGATTAGGCATAATCGGTAGGGGCTAAGAATGGCCTTTGTTTGTAGGCGGAGTGAACAGCTCGGAGACCCTATTGCGTCCACAGTTACAGCGCACTTTTAAAAAACGGCAACTCACTTCGTCAAAAATTTTGAGTGAAGTGTCATTTTTTTTTATTCCTGTGGTAAAGATTGCAAACATACTTCTCTGCGAGTGAAGAGAATTTTGCCGACGCTTTCTGACGACCACGACAAAGCTGGACATTGTGACCGGGAAACCTTCGCCTCAACAGCTAGCGCTGTGTAAAACACCCTTAAAAGCCTTCGCTAGTCGAATCTCTGTAGAGCAGTAGGGCGCGATGACACTGTTTAGAACTTGGCGCAAGTTAGCTGAAACGGGCTGCATAGACTTGACCATAAAATGTACTATCTCCATGAGCGGACTGCGTTAGCCTTAAGTCCCCCTAGACGAGAGAAGACTTCTCAAGACGTGGCACGTATTCGTCCTCAAGACGTCAAGGACACCCAAGCGCGGACATTGAGGCCTCTGATGCGACTCGAACTTTGATTCTTTTAACAAACTAGTGATGAAAGCACGTCAAGTAAGTAAATCAAAACGGGCGCGTTGTTTTTCTTTCTGTCACTCGCATTAAATTCCTACTCTAATAATCGAGGCCGTTGGAGGGATCTGAACACTAAAACACACAATCTGCACCTCTGCAATATCGGGACCAGCAGCGCGCCTCCGCCGTCGTCAAACACCGTAGAAGTTGTGGGCGCAAGCGTCGCTATCGGCGGCGCGTTGCCAAAGCGACAGCAGCAGGCACCGGTCGCGCCGAGGCCGCCGCGACAGCACCGCCGTCCCCCCTCCTATTTCACGCGCCCTGTCCCGTCCATCACTCGCGCACCAAAGGCACCGCCGCGCCGCTGCTCTTAATCACGGCCCTAATGTTGCGTCTCCACCTGCCTAATCCGGGTCCCATTACGCACACACACACTCACACAAACACACGCAAGCCATGCCGCCCCCGCTACCACGACACCTCGCCGACTCGCGTCGCTGCCGTGGCTTGCCAGGCGACCGGCGCTTGTGTCCCTGTTTGTGCTGTGCCGCCAACCCTTTTTCCTCACCCTTCTTTTCAGCCTCCTCGCCTACTGTTCTGCTGCTTCTGGGGCAGTCCCCCCCCCCCCCCCTTCCCCCCGATACACAAGGGGGGGGGGGGGGGGGGGCTGCTCCCCCTTCTCAGCTCAAAGGCAGGCAGACATCTGCTTTGTTTCATATTTTGTTTTCTTTTGTCCCTGTTGTGCTTTATTTTGCTGGCATGCCCAACGCTGCGCCGAGTGCTGCGCGTTCCTCTTACCGTCTCGAAACCTCCCCCCCCCCCCTCCTTCCGTTCGCGTCTGTCTAGCCCGTCACCTTCTTCTTGTGTCCGTGGTCCTGTCGCTCAATGTACACGCTCGTGTTCCCGCGGCTTCCTTTCGATTCCGCGCGGGGCCGGCGGCGACGGTGCTGCGTTCGTGTGCACTTTTTTCTTTTCTTCCGACCGTGGAACTTCCTTCATACTCGCCGAACTTGCCTTACCCTCCTCCTCCCGCGCAGACACTCTCCGAGGTAGCGACAAGATTCATGCACCAGTTGCCGCTGGCACGCTTGCCCTCGGCCCTTGTTTCGTCCCCATAACACCGCGGGCTCGCTTTTCGTTACCTGCACGAATGCCTTTCTTTTTTTTTCTCTCTCTTTCACCCTTTCTTTCCGCTGTTTCTTACACTTCCTTTCTATCTCGATCTCTTCCTATTTCTTGCTGCCTCGCGTAGCAACCGATCTCTTCGCGCTCGCTGTTTCTGCTTCGCATGCGAACTGGGGAGCTCTGGCAGCAGCAGCAGCATCGACAGCGGTGAGTGAGTGACGTGTTGCACGCGTGCCTCGGTGTGTCACTGCACGCACGCACGCACACGCACGAACAGTGACACGCGCGGCGAGTCGTAATGGGGCCCGGCTTGATTTGAAAAATGCGCTCTTGCCACGTCTGTCCTTCGCGGCGGCGGTGGCTCTCGCTTTCCTTTGACAGGCGCTCGGCTCCTATAGTCGGAGTCGACCGCGAGCTTTTTCTTCCTGGCTCGCTTTCGGTTATTTTTTTTTTCACTTTGTCCCAGCAACATCAGTTACTATTACTTGCCAAAACGCGTGCTTCGGTCTAGTGCGGTCTCAAAGGGCAGTGAGGGGAGAAAGCCGCGGTGATCAGTAATACAAGTTAGGGGGAAAAAAAAAGTCAGCCGCGGCACGCTGCCAAGTAAAAACTTTGTTATACAGAGCTATAAAAAAGCGAAAAAAAAAAAGCCGGCACCGGTGATTGATCGTTACGCGTGCGCTGTTCGAAAGGCAGAGCGAGCTATGTTATATGCTGCGGGAAATACACGAGCAGTAGGCCAGTTTAGAGAGACGAACTTGCATGAGCCAACGCTGCCTTGAATACTTATATTTGTATGCAAAAAAGAGGAAAGTCTGAAAAGCGAACGCGTGATTCGGACATAAATTCCGAGCCTTTGAGTAGTTTGCATGCTGAGAATTGAGAAGAGCAGCGTGGTTTTAGCATTCGAAGGTTAACTTAGGCAGGCTCTTGCCATTCGCTGTGTTTGAATAGGCGCACGCGTTTGAAGTGGCATGACGACTACGTCGAAGCAAAAAAAAAAAGCTATGTGCAGAGGATCCTAACTACCGAGAACACTCTGCCCGTAAGTTGTGTAGGTGCACCCTCTGAATCTGTCTATACACTGAGCAGGCAATGGCTAATAATGAATCAGGTTCGGATTGTAGGAAAATTGCCTTTTTGGGCTCCTAGTTTTCACGCTGTGTGTTTCTTGTTTTCATTGCGCGTGAGCATTAAATGCGGGATATTAGGAGGTCAGCCACCTTTTAACCCCAGTTTGCGTTCTAACGGGACCCTTTTGGAAGAAGGTCTGGTCGATACGCACACAAACGCGAAGAGCCGGTGGTGCACTCTAAACACGAATACGCCTATATGGGAGTGAAAAGAGGGTTGCCTATCCTGTTACGCACTCCCTTTTATAAAAAAGTGTGTGCTAGAGGATATCTTACTCCCTTTTTTGCTCCCTTCTATTTAGACTGTGCCGCTAGTATTTTTGGCAGTTGATTAGAAATGAAGGAAAATATGGCAGGTGTACTGTCCGCTTTCACATAGGTAGACACATGGCCGTCTTCCACACACGACAGATACATTGTCCAAGATATACAGTATCAAAAACAAAGGAAGAGATTAGATTCGCTTTTTAACGAATGAATGAATGAATGAATGAATGAATGAATGAATGAATGAATGAATGAATGAATGAATGAATGAATGAATGCTTATTCAGATTAAGATTACAAAGAGGCCATGGCTAAGAGTCTGACAAAACGGCACAGATGCCTAAGTCTCGGTCTGCTTTCCCAAACCTTCACCAATACACACACCACTTTAACACGCAGTGTACAACCACCTACATGATTACATACGCTGAATGCACAGAAAACCACGGTTACGAAACAAACAATCATTATTAACGTGACAACAAATTCATGTTGATCTTTTCTTCCTTTTTACTACTCCTATAGACTATGATTCGTTTGTAGCAGTGGTGAGGACAGAATGACTACAATAGTGAATTATTGCTTTCAGATGCAATTATTTGTTCATATCTTGGCCTTGTTGTAGGTTGTGCACTTCGTGATGTATTCACGTTCATTCGGCAGGTATTTTCAGAAAAAGAACCTTTTATTACGCATCATTTCTTAGGTTAGGATAATGGCTGTTTTTTTCCTAATAAAATTTCGTATTCTCAATGTACTGTTCTACTTGAAGAGAGGAGCAGAGTTGTATAGGGCGCATTCTAACTTGAGCATATTGTTGCGGGAAAGAATATATTTACAGATATTTACAAATAGACAAGAACAGCTGCGAGCGGCACCGAGAACACAGTCCGAACTTCGTTGTCGTCTTCTACTCTTCCCACTCGTGCCATCGCTGTTTGTCGTCGTCGTCTACCCGCATCAATATTATGCATTTTTCTAAAGTTAGGAATCTATCGATATTCGTTCTCGTCGTGGTTCCTCAAACAAACAACACTATTAGAGGCGAGAATTCACTAAGCTATAGTAAAGTAGTTCCTTTAATTGAGGAGGTGAGGGTTACCATAATTTATAAATAGCACCAATGGATCGTGCAGTGTAAGTATTCATTCTGCCAGCATGATTGGACGAGTTTATATTTTCGTCAAATGAAGCACCACGAAAGTTATATGTATGCGCAAAAGCTGTAGGACTCCATCACGGAATCTCATTGTTATTTTATAATCAATGTGCTTGTTACGAGGCCGAAATAAAAATGTTTGTCTTGAGGCTGCGCGGTGGCTCAGGGGTCATGGTGCTCGTCTGCTGACCCGAAAGACGCGGGTTCGATCCCGGCCGTGGCGTTCGAATTTCGATGGAGGCGAAATGCTAGAGGCCCGTGTACTGTGCGATGTCAGTGCACGTTAAAGAACCCCAGGTGGTCGAAATTATCCGGAGCCTTCCACTACGGCGCCACTCATAGCCTAAGTCGCTTTGGGACGTTAGACGCCATGGAACCATAAAAATATTTGTTTCCTTAGTGCTTAGTTCTGAACTATTTGCTCTGAGCTAGACTGAACGACATCAGAGCAAAATATTAGTTCCTCGCGAAATAGCATGTGAGTTTTCAGTGTGAAAGGATTATGTTGGTGTCGTACGCTTCAATGACTAGATTCGGTGTTCTATGTTCAGGACTCAACCTTAGCGACAAGATGTGGTGGTTAATGAAGTACAGCGCCTTTCTGCAGAAATAGAGAATTATTCCCATTGCATCCAACTTGCCGTCAAAGATTCTTATTATTTTTCTTCAATGAGCAGCAGCACTGTTCCAGTACATTTCGCATAACTGGTATTGTTTTTCCAGCTATAATATTTATTTGAGCGCATAAATTTAATATCCTTTCATTAATGAACTGTTTTTGAAAAAGAAATTGCATAGCTTGAATTCGTCTGTAGTTGTTCATATTATCCCTGTCATCCATTTAAAAAATTACTGACACTTTTGCAACTTTTAATTCATCGGGAAATGCGCCAGTAGACAAAATGACGTGGCATATGTGTTACAAAACTTTGCTAATATATAGCATCACCGCTTTTATTGACTCTTTTTATACGTCGATCCCGCTGCTGTGGAATTGTTTTAGTTAGCCATAAGCTACATATTTCAGATAAACTGTTTATGCAAAAAACAACAGAGATCTGTTCATTCCGCATGCAATACATTACCTAGAAATGCGATCATGAGTGACCAAACTACTTGACGCCCCTAAATGTAAGAAATGGTGATTAACTTGTCCCTATTTAGGTCCGTGTGTTAATCATTAATTACCCCTAAATACAACTTTTTTCACTGTGCGAACGCAAATCGCCCAACGTTTTCCTAACTTTCCGGATAATTCGGAATATGAGCATATTTATGCTTATAATAACTACCATGTGCCAATATTATATTAGGAAGTAACTTGCTTCTGATCATTTCGAATGCGTTGAAACAACTGCTTGCCTTGTCTTTGTAAAATCATTGAAGAGACCATCTCCTTTCTTAATTCGTCTCAGAAACGTTTTATGAACCCAAGGTTTCTTGCATTTCTTGATTCGTTTAGTTTCTCTTAAATAAGAAGCTTTCCAACAAAGATATTTGATTATGCTAACAAAAAGGCTCTACACCACAACAGAATCCGTAATTGTGTACATCTCTGATAACTCCGATTGGTTGACTGACGCTTCTAAATCGACAATTGTTTTCTTGTTTGTTGATTAGAATTGTAAGCGCATGTCAGGTGTGCGTTATCAGCGTTTTATTGTTTCCGGTCTAAAAAAACGCAGATGGGCATGCGATCACTTACTTCGGATATGGGAATGCCCGCTTCTATTGCAGCTGATCACGATTTGAAGCAGGAGACAAGTAGGCTTTCCTGTGCATCCATTACCCTGGTCGGAGCACTGATGAAATTTTAGCAGCCAAAGGAAGTTAAGAGATATAAAAGGGCCTGCTTGGTGAGTTCTAAGGAAAGCAGGTTAATATTGAAATCATCCATGAAAATGCGGTCATTCCCTAGCTGTGTACAATCACCAAAATGTGTTCGATGAAATCTCATACCATAAATATCACAAGAGATGGCGCCCTATAAATCACCACGAAAATAGCGTTGTCACTCATGCTCATGCATAGCATGTCTCGTAGGTGTACAATCACTTGCACTACCGGGTTAGTTATGCGATGGCAACAAAGAAGAAATAAACATACTTGTGCAATGACAACGACTCTCTTTTTGTCCTCAGCAGACTTGGCTCAATTTTCGGTGTCGAACTAGTTTTCTGTGTTGATACTTGCGTTCATGTCAAGAAATGCCGCCACCGGTCCTGTCGGAACTCCTTGTAATACGAAGAATTAACCACTCTGATGGCCGGATGAGCGCAGACGGCCTTTTTGTGAGTAATACAGTTGGAAAGGCGATAAGCAGGTGATATGTCTGATTCCCCTACCTAGAGGCGAAGTATAAATAGGAACAATCGAGAACGCGTGAGGCAAAAAGTGAGGTGCAGTATGAAGAACGGTTGAGGCAAATAAATGAGAAGCAATGGGTGGCAAATTCCCTGCTGCTTTACCGTTGCAGTGTCGATACCCGCATATCTCACCGCACTGCATACCCGTTTCAGATCGCCTGGCCTCTATCGCTCACTGCAAAGTTTTCAGTTTCCTTTTTTCCCGGCACCATTGTTGACTGGAATGCCCTCCCCGCCGATGTTGCCGCCATCACGTGCCCATCTTCATTCTTATCCGCTGTAACCACTTTTATCGTACTGCAATGACATGTATATATTATTGTCGAATATATTAACCCACCCCTTATGTAATGCCCCCTGATGGGGGTCTTTAAGGTGAATAAAGTGAAGAAGTGAAGAAGATACTACATAGAGAACTCGCTGTTGTACAAATAAATAGAAATATTAAAGGCGAGAAAAAGGTAATGAGATAACAGTGAAACAGAAAGTACAAACCTCAGGAAATACTCACAGGGAAGAGAAAATGTTGGTGGGTACAACGATGGAGCTGTTTATATATGACTGCTAGAACCACAATTTTCAGTAAAAAAACATTTTTCTAAAATTACGAGAGAAGCAGTCTACTTTTCGAGGTTAGGACTGGGTGCATGAGGACGAAGTGCCAGCGGCAAAAATTTGACACCACGGATGACATTTGTTGTTCATGCATGCAAGACAGAGAAACGATAGAACAATATCTTATACAATAATCTTTACTGCGTAAGGCTACCACAAAGCTGCACTGTGGTTTAACAACCGCCAGGTCGTGCTGAACTTTCAGAAACTAGAGCCACTTAAGATACAATTTGAGGACTGCTGTAGGAGGGCAAGAGAGTAGTTCAGTTTGGGGAAGAAGAAAGCTCTCAGTTAATCCTAATATTTTTTGAGCTCTTGCATTTAAT
The DNA here is from genome assembly GCF_055824585.1 of Amblyomma mixtum. NCBI lineage: Eukaryota > Metazoa > Arthropoda > Arachnida > Ixodida > Ixodidae > Amblyomma > Amblyomma mixtum. Next base: position 153,433,864 of record NC_143016.1, read on the forward strand.
AGCTGCGACAGTCATCACCACCCCTTTACAAAAAGGGATGCTAATAATTATCTGTCTGCCTCTCTATATACTCCTGAAGCTTTCCTACTCCCAGCCTGGCTCGTCTATTGCTTGCCTAGCGGATTATTTATGCGTTGCCATCGTAGATCCTGACGGGAGTATCTTGCTGGGAGGCGTAGACGACACCTCTTGATAAGCTAAAGGGAAATAATGTTTGAGAAAGGGATCACATGCTTAAGCCTGCATGTCCTTCATGCAGAACAAGGAAACACTGAGCGGTTCGTAATAAAGAGTTTAAGTAAAGCACGATGCTCGACGCACGAAAACACGCAGAGATGTTTCCGGACGAATCGAGGCCCCGGTGAAATGGCTCAGGATGTGGGGTAGTTAGTTGCCTTTAGATTTTGGCACAAGGCAGCACTAGTGAGGCACGGGGCCTGGTGAGGCACAAGGCCTCTCCAGTTGAATTTATTCGAAGGGTCCATAAAGACCAGAGAACATCTAGGGGGTATTATTAACGAACGGACAGTATGGTCGGGCTTAATTCCACGTCTCCAGACAACTATAACACGTCTGAAACAAGCAGACGCATCCGTGAGCTGCAGAAGCACGGCCGCAACAGACCAGGGCAACGAATGTGCAGTGCCAGTAAAGAGGAGGGTTAACACAGGTTTTCGCGCCGTGTGAGTCCCGATACTAAGCCAAGTGGCCCTCCAAGGAGTGCCCTTGCGAAACAGGAGCGTCGATTTGTTACCTGAGTAGGAAGCAGCTGCTTGCGTGTAGGTAGGACAGTTCTTGTTGCTGCGCGGCTGGGCTCACTACCATCTGTTATGAGTGCCTTTTATGCGTGTGCTTTGCCGTTTGTTGCATAGGATCACCGAAATGTGCTTCTAGCCCCTAAAAATATTCTGTTAGACAGGCCATAGATAGTCCATGGACTTGTCATTAAGATCTATATAGACAAATCCTAGTGACTAGTCTCTGCAGAATCCAAATCCTGTAGGCAGTATTTGGACGGTCTATAGATCTATGGCCATACACTATTAGCAGACTTTTATCTATAGGTGGTCTATAGACTATGGTTATGCAAAAGGAAATATCTATAGAAAGGCTGGAGTCTGCACGAAGTAGATAGGAAGTCTACAGGCAATTTTTTAAGGGATACAGCGGCAACCATTCTCATCGCCCGTTATCCAATGACTATTTATATTGCAGTTAACACCTTGAGAGCGCATATTCTGCACCTCACACGAAGTCCCTGCCACTACTTACCGGTCTTTCTTTTACCAGGTTATGTACAACGTTTTCCATCTCTGATACGTATTGAGCCTTTCTGCCATCGCAGTTCGCAGCCGCCTCAAGACCGGCCTTCTGCCTCGTGTGCTTCTTCCTATACCCGACGTCTGGAAGGAGGCAAATTTGTCATTGTGGGCGTTGAAACAAGCGACTTCGGAATATCCTGCCTGATAAGTGCGGGCATCGACTGTACGTCTACACAGATGGCTCTGAACTCCTCCAGGTGCTCGGGCTCTGTGGCAATCTTCGTAACATCGACTTAAATAAAGATGAAAAATTCACGCCAGTCTTCTCTCACAACTTGCCGCTCTTCGTGTCGACGCCAAGTACTCTAAACGAGAAAGCAGTCTATTTTATTTCACTCAAACGCCCTATAAGGACTACAGGGTACCCACCGCTGCGGATCTCATGAACAACCGATAGCGGAAGTTCGAGATACTTCACTGCGCCATCAGTAAAGGATATGATATAGCCGACCAGTAGCTATCAGAAAACTGGTACGCGAACAAGGCCGCCCGATCTGCCCGCAATGACGCGTACGAGTTATCGTGGGCCACTTGGACATTTTAAATTTCAAAATGGACGTAGTGGGTATGATTCCATCTGTCGCGCAGGATGTTATCCTTCTAACACACTAATCATAGCGCGGGAACAACGCAGGACAAAGACGAGACGGGGCAAGCGCTAGATGTAAATTCGAGTCGATTTTATGACTCACGACTACATTCAATTCTGTGCACCCTGATCTGCAGTTCCGAGTACCAGCACAGGCTTGGACTAGTTATTTTTGTTTCCTTTACATGTCCCAACATAGTTTTTGTTAACTCAAGCAAGCAGGACGTGACGCAACTTTGCTGGGTCGCCCGTGGTTTCGTGTTGCGTTCATGAACAGGTACTCCTCTCTCATCGATGCTATGGCTAAGAGCGATGAATCTCTTAGTTGCAGATGTGACGAGGTAATTGAACACTTACTCTGCGCGAGTACTTCTTACTATGCCGAGACATATTGCTAACCTGTCCTTTGGACCGCTGTGGTCCTCGCCCGCTGACAGCGATGAAAGTCCTCGAACTGTAGTTGTCGTCGGCTCTGAAGGCCTGTGAGGTCGTGTTTATTTTCTTCACAGCGTAGTGCCTGCAGGATTGGCTGTGACGTTGCCATGCACTTGCCATTCTAAACTCAGGTACTTTCCCCCTTTATATCCTCCGTCCTTTTCCTTCATTGCATGTACAGCAAACCGGCGTCTTCTTTCTCTTCATCCCCGTCTTTCCTTCTCCCCTGTCAATCTCTATTCCTGGCTTTTGGCCAGAACAGGGGATCAGGATAAAAATGAATGCTAATCTCTATAATACTGGAATTAGTGTTAATAGAATGCTAAAACTCTCTAAAAGCGGATGCTTAATACTCTCGAAAAGCGAAAACGCAGACGTATACACCGGATTACCGGGCGCGTCCCGCTCACGACTACTGGTAGCGGCAAGGTGGGGCCGCTACTTGTGCGCAGCCGGCACCCAATAATTCGGTACATGCCTACACTAGTACATCTTCGCTACGCTGAGACTCTCTAAACCTTTAACCTAATAGAGTACGTATCGGTAGACATACCGCACTGCTGGTTGTACACAGCGCATGCGTAGCGTGCATACAGCAGTCGAGAATATGGTTGCGCTAGAACGTGTTTTTTATGTTAAAACTCGCTGATATGCGCTCAAAGTGTTGAAAAAGTTCAGCTTCTCTCAAGTCATGAGCACATTGGCGGTATGACTCTCATGTTAAAAGTGTTCGTGTCGTAAAAAAGAGTCTATGATTCGATGTTTCAAAGGATCGTACCTCGGTTGATCTCAATTAAGAACAAAGCGATTGCAAGAAATGGACATCATCTTCGACTTCGCTGCAGCTTAAGTGATTGAGAGAGCCACGAAGATGAATGTTCAGATTGAAGATTTGATTGAATTTGACGTGCGAGGATAATAAGGCCACACAATTTTTATTAACATTTTTTATAGTCGTGGTTGTATTGACAAAACTATCGGCGCAGCGAGGAGCTTCAGGCCAGCTTGCCCAGTGGGATTAAATGTTTTGTAGGCATCCAGACACTTTGCTTACCCATGCAGTCTATTTCTAGGCGCTGGCCATGTGTGACAGAAGCGCTTCTTTGATGATGGTGTGTACGTGACGAAGTATCGCCAGTACTTTGCTAGCAGATAGGCTCTCTCTCACTACGAGTGTGGTTATAAAAGTGCTAGACACATTTCCGCCGTCTTATAATAGCTAGCAGTACACCGTCCGATTTATATCTTTCATCCAATTTATCTGCCGGGTTTTGGTTGTTCCTGACCACAGTGTTTAGCAGCCCACAGCAAATGACTGCAGAGCAGAAACAGGGCGACAGACGAAGAAGGACCTAGGATGAGCGCTTAATAATTTCTTGTGAAATATGCACCGGCACTCCAAATTTGTCGCATTAGCTTAGGGAACCATTGGGGTTTTGGTTACATGCGTCAATTTTTGCCTCACGGCATAAGATACCATAGGATAAAGAATGGAGTTGGTGCGAGTACTGAGTTGGGCAAGTTAGTTTTCCATGTCTTGTAGAAGTTATAATAAAGGACAATTTACTTACTGACGTGTACACAAGCTCAGCCAAAGGGAAGATAAACCGCTTCCACTGAACCTTCTTTTTTCTTTCATTTTACTTTTTTTTTCTTCAACAAAGTTTCTGTGCAAGCTGTTTATCTTCCCTTTGGCTGAGTTTGTGTGGATGTCAGTAAGTAATTTGTCCTTTATTATAACTTCTACAAGACATGGAAAACTAACTTGCTGTTTAGCTTTCTTTTCTAACCGTATGACCACGTTTGGATGTCAATGAGTACTTACTTCCTTGTTGCAAATCTACTCCACTTTGCGGATTCCCTTAAAGATTAGACTTAACAGAAGTTAACACAAAAAACGGGTCGGTGTTCGTAGCAGTCGTGTTGCGTCTTGTGTTGTCTAGTTTTTCGCGCTGGACTCTGCGAGATTAAGAATGGACTGCTCCTAGTGTCGAGTGCTATGCAGGCATGAGCCATCAAGCTTGGTTTCAAGAAAAGGAAATACGTCTATAGAACAATTAGAAATCAGGAGAAAAGCGAATGATAAGGTTTCTGTGTCAATGCAACAGGATGTTTGTGTAGTATAGCGAATGATCCGATGCTTCCAAATATCGTACCCCGGTTGGTCGCAATTAAGAACAAAACGATTGCAAGAAATGGACATCATCTTCGACTTCGCTGCAGCTTACGTCACTGAATGAGCCTCGAAGGTGAAGCGTTCAGATTCAAGATTTGATTGAATTCCGCGCTGTAGCTGAGTGTGCGTGCGGGTAGTGCCGGTTCGGCCCAGTTCTGTCATAGCCCATAGCCCACAGACGGAATAATACGCTGGATTGGAAAGGGTCACGGCATTGTTCCTACTGTCATCGTAAAGTTTTCTTCTTCAGGTTACCTATACTGCATTTATGTTTGTTTCCTCTTTACCCTTCTGGCTTCCCGTTCTAGATATACAGACGGAAACAACGTAGAAAACGCCACCCTGGCGCGGAAACTGAACGCGCGCGCCTCGTCAAGAGAGAATCCTTGGCTTTTGCAACGAACGAGGTGGGTGATCGCACTCTGCACGTGCAGGTCACTATGCTCTGCCATAAACACACGACGAGGGGCGACCGGACTTCTTCGGCAGCCGCAAACCGATCCCGCTGAGAGGCTGCCGAAAGAGGGGGCCACGTGGCGCTGTGACACGAGCAGAAGCTGAAGGCTGCGCCGCACCCGGAGCCGCCTGGTGACTTCTCGGTTACGGGCTCGGGTTCACGTACGCGGAGCGCGCACCCTTTGTTCACCTCCCGGAACTGTTGTCGCAACCGGATACGATAATGGCGTCGCCCCGTAACTACGAATCATTGTGATCAGCGTCCAGCATCGAGGCGGGAGGGTTACGCAGCGCCTCGTGGCTCCGGGATGTCGCTCGCGTTGCGCCAACGGCTCCCGCCCGCGTGGATCAAGCTGGCGCGATATCGTGTTGCGGAGTAACCGAGCCGGGCTGCTCGCTTCCGCTCGGCCTGAGCACTTTCCTAATGCGCGCAGAGTGTACGCACGTTAGATGGTCCCGTAAGGGCTGGCGGGCTAGAGCACCCCCCATTCCTAAACGAAGGAAGCGCGGAGCGAAAACTTGCGGATATAGAAAGGATAAAAAAACAACAACAGTAACATGAAGTTCTGCCATAGATGAAACCAGGTCCATGTGCCTACCACTTGCTCGCCCAACCCGAGTTCACCTGCGTAATGTATAGAAGGAAGCTTTCAACTGTTTTTTTTCTTTTCCAATGTACGTCTTGTTAGGTGAGAGTTCCAGCACATCATTTGTTTCTTCAGCTGAAGTTACCCTCTCCATTGTTTTCGGTTCAGGTACGCTGTAAGTCATATCGGCTAACGTTATTTCTGGATGCGGTTTGCCAGGATTAGAGACAAGCAAAGCATAATGTCATCATCATTAACATCAACAGCAGCAGCGTAATTATGTAGAACAGAAAACTGAGTGCGTTCGTGAAGGTTTAGAGCAATAAACAGCTTAAAATGACCAAGACGCGATCTTTTGTAACTATGTGCATTGGAGGAAAATGCCACTTCTGCTGAGCTCCATTTAACACCTTATACTGCCCTTTGTTCGAACCCTTTACACGGAAAACTTTGGTCCTTCGATGCTTCATTGGTTTTCTTTCTGTTTACACATGCACACACTCACTTCCTAATCTCATCCGCGCACCTCTCTGCCGCCCCCTGCTATGCGTGCCTTTTCTTGAAATCCCCTCAGTTACCCGTAATTGCCATCGGTTACCATGCCTTTGAATTGCATGCCCTGCCCATGCTCATTTCTTGTTCATGACTCAGACTTGCATGTCATTAACCCGCGTTTGTTTCCTTTTGCACTCTGCTCTCTTCCTGCGCCTTAACGTTAGACGAATCATTTCCCTTTTCGATAAGTCATTGCGCTTTCCTTGACTAAATTTCAACTCTTTCCGTTAAAAGTGCGAAAACCTGTGGCTGTTCATCATACATGCAACGCGCTATACATTTCACTGACGACCTTTCAGTTAGTCTCTAAATTCATTCAAATTTCCAGACACAGTGGGCTTAGCCCTAAATATTACGCAATGAGCCGATAACTTTTGTTCTGTTAGTTTAACGGAGTGGATTTCAAGGGAAGCAAGACCGTGGAAAAGCGGCAGAGAATCATGTGAGATGAGAAAACTTGCGGGGGTAGGGTCGCCACAAGGGGCGCAGAACAAGGCAGATTGCACACTATTACAACATTTTGGGCGAGTTGGTTACCTACATTCATTATTACAGCGCAACGACCGCACACAACAAGAAGGGGACACAACAGCGCTGAAAAAGAGCCCTTTGTACTAGAAATAAAGTTCCATAAGACAACATTTTGGGCGAGTTGGTTACCTACATTCATTATTACAGCGCAACGACGGCACACAACAAGAAGGGGACACAACAGCGCTGGACACATGAAAAAGAGCCCTTTGTACTAGAAATAAAGTTCCGTAATACAACATTTTGGGCGAGTTGGTCACCTACAGTCATTATTATAGCGCAACGACGGCACACAACAAGAAGGGGACACAACAGCGGTGTTGTGTCCCCTTCTTGTTGTGTGCCGTAGTTGCGCTGTAATAAACAATGCAGATTGCACACCTAGTAGTACTCTAAACAGAGTAGGCCTACATGGGAGTAGAAAGGGAGTAAGTTACTCATTTTCAACTCCTTTCCCTTTAGAGCATATGTAAAAAACCTTTCTCCTGCAATGGCCGTACCCAGACGGATGATGATGATGCTTTGACTTCCAGTGTTTCCTGATGTGTTTTGAGGAAGGTGTTTTGGTCGTCGCCTTGCCGGTTTCGCCTGGATGTGTATGCAATCCTGCTGTATCCAGGTGTCGAGTCTTTTCCATTCTCAAGTCCGATTTCAGTTCCCGCTTCGTAATAGGCTTGTTTATATTTGCTGTTGGCCTGACGGTGGCTTGCCATGCGTGAATCTGTGTCCCATTGGTTGGGGGACCAAGAAATGTGTAGCGCGATGATACCGGTAGTGCGGCTTTTGTTGAGTTCCGCGTCACAAAAAGTGCGTTGTAGGCTTTCCAGGGTGGAGATTGATGGCCGGTTGGCCCTCACTACAATTCCGATCTTTTCCATGTAGTGTTGGTGCCCAACCAATTCTGACATTTTGTATACACGAGCGCCCGAAGTTAATCTTAAACCTGAGATGCGTGAGCGCCGGCGTACTGTGTCGGCTTCTGTATTCTTAGTTCGATGTCCTGGCTTTCTTACATTAGGTTACATTAGGTAGATACATTTTTCCCGCATGCTGTTAAGACGGTTGTCAGTCGTCGCATTGCCCGGTGTAGATGTGATTTCTTTCGCTTGCCTTCTATAGGACCCACTTCAACCCGTCGGGCCATTCGCCGTATAGCCTGCTAGCTCCGGACTCTGAAACCTTCGATCAAGCCTGAAACTATGCCAGTCGGGTTAGCTGTTTGCGAACCCTTGGTCTTCGGTGGATCAGGTGGTGACTTTCCAGAGACCTTACTTTTCGCAAAAAGAAGTGTTTCGGTAAGGGTTAATTGCGAACCTGTATCGTCCGCTTGTGAGATCAGCACCGCAGCAGTTGATATCGCCTTGCCCGCCCATGCATTTTTTTAAATAATAATAAGGGTTTATTTCGTCCAGCGCCTTACAAAGCGTACATTCCCGCGCGTGCATTACATTGAAGGCCATAAATATACCGACAACGAAATTCACCGGAAGCAAAAGGGGTACGTACAGAGCAATACATGCACTGGGGTCGCAGTTAGCTTGGGCCAAGGGATTAAAAAAAATACCGGTACAGTTTACAGTAATCAAACTAAAGGAAGCTTTTGAGGTTGCCGGGAACAGCTGGGACTGTTTTCATCGCTGCTAATCTGAATAACTAAACATAATACAAAAGATAGGCAAAATACGCTAAAGGCTGGCTGTACTGGACTACGGCTTAGCTAAAACATTCGAAGACGGCCGGGATGTCCAACATTATCTCCGCTTCTGGAGTAGAGGCACATAGCACCCAGCTCCTGCAAACTCTTCTTTTGGGTCAAAGTTTCCTCTTTTTCTGTCTCTCTTCCCTTCTGTTCTTTCTCACTTCTTCACCCCGCCTCTAGGTTTCTTTCCTTCTTTCTTTCTTTCTTTCTTTCTTTCTTTCTTTCTTTCTTTCTTTCTTTCTTTCTTTCTTTCTTTCTTTCTTTCTTTCTTTCTTTCTTTCTTTCTTTCTTTCTTTCTTTCTTTCTTTCTTTCTTTCTTTCTTTCTTTCTTTCCTTCTTTCTTTCTTTCTTCCTTTCCTTCTTTCTTTCTTTCTTTCTTTCTTTCTTTCTTTCTTTCTTTCTTCCTTTCTTTCCTTCTTTCTTTCTCTATTTCTCCCTTTCTTTCTTTCTTTCTTTCTTTCTTTCTTTCTTTCTTTCTTTCTTCCTTTCTTCCTTTCCTTCTTTCTTTCTTCCTTTCTTCCTTTCTTCTTCTTTTCCTTGGCTTTGTTTTTGTATTCATCTTCTATTCTTTCTCACTTTTTTTCTGCTCCGTCTACTTGCAGGATTCAGCGCACAATAACGAAGCACAAGAACAAGAAGGACGGCAGGACGGAGCGCTAAACTAACAACTTTTATTTTGAAAACTAGGTGTCCAGCGTTTAAGAGATGCCCTATGAGGCCTCGTGACCACGATAAGCATAAACAGTAATAATCAAGAATCAAACAAAAACTCAGATACGGTGAAGCGAGGGCAAGAACTCGCTTGTCTAAGGACAGGAAACACAGGTTCAGAAGAAAGCAAAAATGATGAGCTATCTTCATACGCCTGAAAACCAGCTCTGGTAATTTTTTTTTGCAAAACCTAAACGTGTACAGCAAACAGCTAAACCAAAGCACGGAAAACAAACCTAAAACAACCAGGAAAAGAGAAAAATTCACTAAAAAAACCTGACAGTACGCATGGAGAACAATATTTGTGAACATTTAGAACCCAATAACTAACCCAGCAAAACATAAAAAGCAAGGAAGGGGAAGTAACATTGCTAAAAACAAAGAAAAAGCCAGCACCTATCGCAGCAAAAAACATGACGGACATCATGAAGGAAAACACAATGAACAATGGAGAAGCCGTCAATTAAGATAGCAAATAAGTTAAAACCTCGATGTGAAAACACAACAAGCAACTTAAACAGTGTTGTTAAAATAAAAAATCTCGTATTAAAAAGGCTAACTCTTTTTCTGTTAAAGGAATTTCACGCTGCCTGACACATTGATCATTCGAACAGTGTGTGTTGGCTGCTTCTGTTATCTCACGTGTCATCTTATTGCCGTGTTCTACTATCACTGTGGTTCTTTCGAATTCCGGCAAGCAACCTGATTCCGAAACTTTAGAGTCGCGGAAGTGATGCCACGATGGCGGTTCTTTTGCTCCACATTCTTATCGTGATCTTTCAGCCTCACATTCAAACAGACTGTCGAACGTACTTTTTTCCGCATAACAAAGGAGTCGACTAGATGAATGACTCCGAACACTGATCAAACGCCTGCTGATGGCGAGTGGTGCAGGTACTTCTCTCTTGGCTCTTTTCATTCACACGGTTGCAGACGAGATAACCGCTGAGGAGCACTGAAAAAAACCTCGACGCCAACCTTTTATTATCATTTTTTTCTTAGTTTATGGGCAATCACATGCTTCTAAGGCTTAACAGCCAAATTCGTTCTGTTCTTTTGACTTTCTTTTGCCGGTCGTTTCGACTTCTTCAACATAGTTTCGGCGATTGAAGCCAGAAGTTTAGGAGGGTAGCCTGTCTTTTCCAAACTGTCTGTCTGCAAAAGGAAACTGTTTTCTAATCTTTGATTTGTTTGTTTATTGGGGTTTAACGTCCCAAAGCGACTGAGGCTATGAGAGACGCCGCAGTGAAGGGCTCCGGAAATTTCGACCACCTGGGGTTCTTTAACGTGCACTGACATCGCACAGCACACGGGCCTCTAGAATTTCGCCTTCAAGAAATTCAGCCGCCGCGGCCGGGATCGAACCCGCGTCTTTCGGGTCAGCAGCCGAGCGCCGTAACCACTGAGCCACCGCGGCGGGGCTTTCTAATCTTTGAATACAGGACTTCTCAGGAGAATTTTTTAATACAGCTTGAACTATATTTCTTTTTATCAGCTTTTAATGGCTCAAATAAAATGGAAGAAATGCCTTGTTGCCTCTTTGTTTGTGTAAGCAGCAGATATGGTCTTCCTTGAATTCAAGAAAGCTCGGGTAACTGTACGATGCCTTCTTTTGGCAATTTATGAGTTCAGCAGAGAGGTGTCAGGCACTGTGAAAAAACTGCTAAAGAACCTGCGACTTCCAAATCAAATATATCCTGATTACACTTCAAAAGTACAAGGAGCTCACCAACAAATTTGACGACTTTTACGACCTTCGTTCCTTCCAAGTGGCTATTGACAATGTACTCTAGTTTAGCTAGATGCACATTGCTTAACACCGGGGCTATAACAGATCCAGTACATATGCCTTGCTTCTGCAAAAAAGACACTCATTTCAGATAACAAAAGTTGATTTCAGGTAGGCGGATAACAGATCCATGAAACCTTCAACCGGGTTGCCGCATTCGCTTTGGAAGACAACACCAAACTTACCTATACTATCGTTGACACAACTTAGCAGGTCGTCTTGAGGAATTGAATATTACAAGTCTTTTATATCTATCGAAAAACCTAAAAGCTTCTTTTCCTGTTCATTATTTAGAAACTGAATAGCATCATTCGTATTTTTCACTAAGAAAGAAGCTTTGACAGGTAGTTTCTTCAGATGTTGTTGCAGAAACATTCCTGTACATTTTTGCTAGGTTCCAGTTTCAGACGCTATAACACGGAGTGCTTGTGTTATTCGTGGTAAAGACGGGTCGGTGTCAGAATGTGCGGCTGAAAGAACACGATTTGAATGGGAAGCTAAAGTTTTGGAATCAGGTTGCTTTCCTGACTTCGAAAGAACCGCAGTCATAGGGAAACGCTGCAATAAGCTGACACGTTAGATAATAGAAGCCGCCAACATACTCCGTTCCAATTATCAGTTTGTCAGCCAGGCTTCAACTTTTTTGGCAGAAAAAGAGTTAGCATCTTGATTCGAGATTTTTAGATTTTATCAACACTGTTTAAGTTGCTTTTTTTTCTCACACCTAGGTTTTAACTTTTTTTTTTGCCGTGTTAATTGTTGGCTTCTCCATTGTTCGTCACATGATCGCCGTCATGTTTTTTGCTATGCTAGTTGTTGGCTTTTTTATTGTTTTTAGTGATGTTACTTCCTATTCTTTGATTTTATGCTTTGCTGGGTTAGTTTTTGGGTTCTAAATGTTCATAAATATTGTTCTCCATGCGTACTGTCAGGTTTTTTTAGTGAATTTTTCTCTTTTCCTGGTTGTTTTAGGTTTGTTTTCCGTGCTTTGGTTTAGCTGTTTGCTGTACACGTTTAGGTTTTGCAAAAAAATTTACCAGAGCTGGTTTTCAGGCGTATGAAGATAGCTCATTATTTTTGCTTTCTTCTGAACCTGTGTTTTCTGTCCTTAGACAAGAGAGTTCTTGCCCTCGCTTCACCGTATCTCTGTTTTGGTTTGGTTCTTGATGATTGCCGTTTATGCTTATCGTGGTCACGAGGCCTGATAGGGCATCTCTTAAATACTGAACGGCCTCGTTTTCAAAATAAAAGTTCTTAGTTCGGCGCTCCGTCTGGTCGTCCTTCTTGTTCTTGTGCATTGTTTTGGTGCGCCGAGCCCTGCCAGCATGGAATCAAACCAACTAACCCAGCAACAAGTATTATCCTTCTACTTATCTTCTTTCTCCTTTCTTCGATACGTCCTTTTGCTTACTCTTCTGTTTTTCTTCTTCACCCATTTTTTTTAATGCGACAGCCTTAAGGCTCCCGTTCTGCACAAAATACGGCGTCGTCTGCTTCGTCGTCAGCGTTGTGAGATTAAAAGCGGGTGGCCCACCTACCACCTAGGTGACGTGACCTTGTGAAGTCATCATAACCTGCCCACCATGGTAGGTGGAACTTGGCCAGCGCTAAACTACCCACTGTGGCAGGTGACAATTGAATTAATGATTGGTCGCGAGAGAATGCTCGGGAAAAGGAACCTGAGTCGCACAAGCTCAACCGGTGGCTGTGTTTGAAGCAGCCACCTTCCGAGGCAGTGGTGCATCGTTTAACCGCTGCACCACTGTGCAAGGAGTGGTGTGAGGGCTCCCAGTTATCGATATGAATGAAAAGTAGAGAATGACCAATGCCGCATATACTTGCGCGAGAGTGATGAAAGAAAGACAAGCATCTGTGTCTGTGAAGTGATAAGCGAAGAGCATCCCAGGCCGCTCAGGGGACCCGTTAAAGCTATCGCGTCAGACCCTCAAGGGGGGGAGCATAAGTTGTTGTTGGTTAGTTGGTTGGCCTCAAATAAAATGGCACCTGTCCCCTTAAGTTTTCTCCTATCTCTTCCTCTTCTTCTATCTCTCTGCTTGGCTTCGGTTCTAGGTCCTTTTTCGTTTCTTCTTTTCTTTCTTCATTTCTTTCTTCTTCTTCATCTGCTTATTCTTCTAGTTCCTATCTTGGCGTCGGTCTTCTTCTTCTTTCTCTCTTTCTCACTTTTTCCTTTCTCTTCATCGTTTTTCTCCGCCTTCTCTCTCTTTACTTTGATTGGCTCTGGGCTTGGCTCTAAGTTTGGTTCTTGGTTTGATTCTTGGCTTCACTCTTGTTTTGGCTTGCTTTGGCTTGCGGATTCCTACAATTACTACAACGGACTTCAGTTGCACGACCACTCGGGGATGGGTCTCAGTAACCGCTCTCGCCGTTCAAAAATTCTTGAACAAGAAAGCAAAAGTCACAAGTGAATAGACTGGCTGCAGCGCCATCGTTGAAACAGTGTTTTTCGTGCGCTGTAGAAAGGGTACGAAACCTGAATTGTCCTCAGAAGGAGCTCGTGACTCACGACTAATGTTAAGACTAAAATCTACTAAAATCTATATGCTCTGATTTTCATCAAATATGAAGACTGTACGGCTGTCCTGGTGCCAGATATTTTAACCTTCTGAATTCCTAGTCAAACCTGTTCATTCACATCCATTGACTAGAAATTGCCACTGTCTGCCTGCCAGCGTTGTGCTACACTCATACCCGCCCCTTTTCCATTTCACAGCCGTTTCACAGATTATGGTCTGATGCCAGTGCTCATCTTTGATGCAATATCCAGACCCGCACAAGGGAAATTTCATGTCTGCAGAAGTGTGGAGATGCGGACTAGTTGGTATCACCACTGGTAAGAAGGGGATGCAGAACTGCACCCAAACGGGGACTGCTGATAGGAAAAGCGCTATGCGTTGTTTATAATCGAATACCTCGTTCATGACACGGTTCTGCATCGGAAGCATTTCAGGTGCGAGCTAACTACCAAGCTAACGAGAGAACCAAATGAGTAAATAAATCAATGGGCTAGTTCCTACATCAAGATTTTAACTTTTGCCCCCTTCTTAAACGGCAACTGAATAGCCTTTAGAATTCAGCGAGCTTAAGAGGATTGGATTTGTGATACTTGCAGGTAAAGCGCGCGAAGGATTTTAATGCTAGCAATTGAGATTGGGACGTAATCGGTCAAGAAAGTCGCGAAAGCTTTCAGGATTCTCCGCAGCGCGCAACGCAAGTCAGCCGCTCATGATGACGTCATCTACGCAGGCGGAATATTTTCAGCATAGAAAATCTTCCGTTGAAGGAAGAAAACCAAAGCCACCGAATGCAAAGCCTGTGGAGCGTTCTCTAGCGGCATCCGATGAAGACGGCAGGGTGTGGGCAAAGCGAGCAGAAGGGCAAATTTTACGGTCCGTGGCTTCATAGCCGGGCTTCTCCGCATTTCTCTGCCGCTGTGAGAAGCCGAGGCTTTAATTGGCGATTACGTCAGAATACTAACTGCTAGCACGAAAATAAATTTGCATGCTTTTACCGGCAGACTTCATACATTCGTGTTTTTGAATCTTGTGGAATACACAAAAACTAGTTCGGCTTTTCTTTAACGATGACAGTGTAGTAAATAGTGACTGATCTATTTTCCCTCGCTAATACTAGAAATGCACGAAGAAATTTTTGCTGCTACCTCATTGAGTACATGATCTATAGTCAGATATCTACTACGCAACTGGAAACAATAATATATAGAAAACATATGTGGCTAGAAGTGAGAGTGGCTACAAATCCTTGCAATTCTTCTACTGCTCCTCATGCAACCTTCGACTTTGTATTCGCAACCTGCTGAGATACACATTTAAGATGTGTATTTCGCGATATGATTTTGCTGACTTCTCAAGAGTTAGAGTAAAACTGTGCTCAAGTATATAATCAACACATGTCGGCGCGTTGTTATTCGGTCGTTTCAGGTCACGTGGCGCTAGTGCGCGGGCTTTTCAAACCGCGTGATCCGGCGCCGCAAACTGCTTTTCGAATAGTACTTTTACGACCCATCACTTTCGTGATTATATGGTGCCAAGAGCCTTTCATCCATACAGAGCTGTGCCTTTGACGCTTGAAAATCTAATTTAAGGTCAATAAAAATACTGATTTAGAACCATCCGGGTTGGACTGAAAGAAAAAGGTTTCGTTTCTGACTCTCGTTTTGTGCGAACCTTTAAGCCAACCGCGGAGCAAGTTATTTGCATACGTGCCTCACTTTTTTCCTGCTGAGTCGCTTTTCTTCCATCTTCTTCTCGTTTTCAAGAAATTTTCACTAGACTCGGCGTCCATTAGCGCCTCCTCCTCCGCCCGTCTCTTCCGGATACCCGGCTATCACATGGAAGTTACTAACGTTGTTTTTTTTTTTTTTTTAATACTTAGTCGCTCGCTATAGCAAGCCGCATAGCTACAGAACGCGATAGAGCGGAAAACTTTCCCCAAAGCAGGGTCCCGCCCTTTCGGGGCCTCAGCCTTGCGACTAAGGAGTTAGCGCCAAGACCTTCTGCGGCGGAGACAAAGGCGCAGCGAAAGGAGCCTCGTAATCTTCCTAGAGCGGAACTCATTTTCCGGGGGAAGACACTGTCTCTGTCGCTACTGCCAGTCGGCACTTTGCTGGCGCGGCGAGACGATTGGCGAACGCCAGCGTGCTTTCAAATCCGTTCATTTTGATTGGGATTTCCTATCACGTGGGCTCGTAGCGTTCGTTCGGCAAGAAAAAAAAAGAAATGCCGCGGAAAAGCTGATATGAGAGGGGTCATGGACGACAAAGAAATAACTGAAAAGAAGCAGGGTCTAGACGCCGCTTAGAAGCCGACAAATTATTTTCCCGTTCTCACCTATTGTGTGGAAAGAGCTTTGCCTTCGGATTTCCCTCATCAGCAGAGCGCGACATTCAAACCCCAGGGGAAGTGCGCGCACTTTGAGGTCTTTTGTATCCTGAGTTCGATGAGCGAGTATTTCAATCAACCGCAGATCGGGCGCGTGAAAAGGGTCGCTCCGCCGTCCCTAATGGCGTGTCCATTGTGTCTGCGCGCAATCATTATACTACTGATTATTTTCCTCAGCGCGATGCAGTTGGCATTGCCACACTATAGAACAAAAAAGATAACTGTGTTTGCTGAGAGAAATTTTTATTTTCAGACAATATACTCGTTTAATAAAGCAGTGGGCGCCGGCAAAGCAGGCCACCGGACAATGGGAATGGCTGGATATTCTTGAGAAATTCTTTTTATGAGGCCTCTGAGTTTGACACCGATCAAGAAGCTTGCCCGGATGCCCGTTCCTCGTATCAACGGGGTTACGCGGAAATCGCCGACATTTCGTGCCATAATAAAATGTTTTTTCAACGTTCTTATGTGGCGTCTTGCTCAAATTTGTGAGCTGCCTTAAAAATACAAGTAGATCAAGTGAGCTATGTAACAGAAGGGTCCAAGAGTGCGTTTCCACATACACGCAAAAACGTATCTTGGATAATAGGAAATATGAACAAGAGCCTCCCGTAGTAATTAGGGAATACTTCTGTGTCGTTAATATCGATCAGGTTAATTTGGACAACTCCAAATATAAACAATTTTTCTGGGGAGAGAAAATTTTTTCGATGCATTTACGCCTTCTTAATAAGAAAACTCGCTCTTTGGACAATACTCAGGGTGAAAATTCATAGAACCCAGTGGAACCCAAGTATTTTTGTTGCGACATTATGTACAGCAATGTGAAAGAAATCTCAACAGTGGCAACCAGATACTTTAATACAGTGCAAGTACATTCTGGAAATTTATTTCAGTATATATGCGGTATACCCAATGTATCATATAACAAATATTCACTGCATATCATGAGCTTGTTACACACCCTAATTCCAATCATTGCGCTCGTCGCAAAGCGTCCATACACTTCCTCGTTGACCTGCGAACTGCTGGCGTCGCTGACTCCTCCTCACACGCTTTCTAGCTGCTACGTTGGCAGAATACACTTAGGTGCTGACACTGCGCCCGGTGCCACGACCAGATCTTGTTCGCTGCTTCTTGCGCTTCTTTCGAATGCGGACAGATGGCGCCGTACGATGGAGGCTTGTCTAGTCGCCGAGCTGCGGCGGCCGTAATGCAGGTGTTGCGCGATCGTTCGGTGCAGCGGCGCGTACGTGCGGTGTTTTAAGTGTAAAAAGGCACAAAAGGATTGAAACTGCTGTCGACACCGAATAATTTTTGGCGCCTTCGTGTTTTACTTGCTGCAACGGCATGAATGGGTGGAACAGCAACGAGGACGCTTCCCTGTGATCATTCTGAGCTCGTTATCGAAATGCGCTCACTGCAAAGTTTTTTTCATTCATCCGCGCAAATGCTGAGACTGTAGTTCACTATGCCGACTTCTCAGTATGAAAGGTCGGCCGTAACGCGAATGCTCCAAGAGCCTACGCTTACATTCAGGCATTGCTTGATCAATGTAATGCGCCGACTCTGTGAGATGATGCCCGTCGTGTAGAGAACATGGTTAACTTCGGCCGGGAAAAATACTGGACACACATCAGAACAGCACCGCTTCCTTGGGTGCATTTAAAAGTTCCTTGCCATTGAACTCGGCGTAGTACGATTTTATATAGTATGCTCGGGAAAGTGCTTCGCGCAGACGTGGTCGCTCGGTTGCAATATCCTATCTGCGGTAGGGATTGTCTGGCGCCAAAGTTCTAGGCGAGCAGGCTCTGAAGCAACTTTAAAAAGTGACTCTTGGTCCGGACAACTGTGGTAGCCCGATCAGCAGTTGGGTACGAAACATAGTCGCGTCTAGGCTTCTGGACCCGGCCGGACCCCTCAGGTGAGCCACAGCAACAACCAACACATCACAGCCACTATGTATACGGGCCGCTACGACCATCCACGACGTCAGCCGACGCCACCACGTGCGTTTAGGCAGCGATAACTGCGGCTGGTCCCGAACCGCGACACAAAAAAGCTGGTTCTACCAAACTTTGTTAATGGACGGTGCTTACTACAACGTGGAAGCCGAGAACGTAACGCCCACCCACTGTGATGCACTCTAGCAACGCATAACACCGACAAACAGAACCTAAAACGGCACCGAGGGCCGTGAAAACCACTCAGCCGCGTCCGCCGCTCCGCAAGCGAATGGCCCCTACTCCGCAGCGCCCCACGCCGCTGCGGTGTTCGCATGTACTAGAGGGCGAGCATGATCTGTGCGCGCTCTCCGCCGCTGGGGGGGGGGGGGGGGGGGGGGGTAAGTGTCAACCCCTGCTTGCACCCTGCTGGCTGCGAAGGCGCTTGCCTCCGTGGTGCCGAAATCGCGGTCAGCGAGTCATCGAAGAACGGCATGGCGACTCACTCCCTAAAGGGCATTGTTCATAGCAGAAAGCGAATTCAGCCGCTCAAAAATGAATGCACACAGCCGCTCGCTTACAGCATATCCTTTATAAAGAGTGCGTGGCAAAGATAAAAGAAAAAAGCGCAAATGCGTCCGGAACTTAACGCAGCTCGGGTTCGAGTCATGGCGAACAAGAACAGAGGTGCAAAGCGTTGAATCAGCGAATACAAGCAGCACAACCATTTCAATTAACCTAAGCAGTAAAAGCAAGGGGTTCCAATATATTTGGGCAGGTGGACAGTTGCATCGACACTGCAGGGCTTCCAAAAAGCACTGAACACTTCCAAGAACACTTAAAAGAATCGAAGAAGACGTGTTATTGTGGTTACGGAACGTGCGCGGAAATTTTGCTGTCGCGATGACACAACACATCTGAAGGGATAGGTGCCCCGGGAAACCTGTCTGAACACTGCGGAAGGTGCAGATGGGCGTCTAAAGTAGTGACCAAAAGATATATCTGAGTTTTCCGAATTTAACTTTTTTCCCTGCTCGATAACTTGTGCATGAGGCTGGTCAGACGACAAAGTCCGACTTTTTACACAATCCAAACCAATATTTATCATGATATTAAGCTAAAATTTATTCCCACAGCAAATTTCTTGACGAACTGCTTTCTGCATTGCCTGAAGGTAATGACTATAATGTCTGTGTTTATTACGAAATTAGGAAACAAATTCAAGAATTCCTTTTCACAATAACGTGTTGCGTCAGTGCTTCACACGCAAGCCTTTTCAGTCGATCACTGCCTGACACCGCCGAAGCATGGAGTCCACTCAAATGGCAATGAACGTCTAGTCTATATTTCCCTTCTTCTGCAGAAGCTTGTCGACTTTCTGTTCGGTGCTGCTGGCTTTTTTGTCCCTCCGACGCCATGCGATGCTTATCCAAAGTTTTTTAATTGAAATAATCTCTGCAGACTGGCTTGGCCACTCCATAATGTCCATAGTCCTCTTCATTGAATTTTTCACAAGCCCAGAAGAGTGCCTCGGGTCGGAGTTTTGCAGAAAGATATATCAGCATTTCAGATTCTTGCGTGTCTATGAAAGCATAATCGTTTCAATAGTGCCCCGATAAAACTCTTCGCTCATGGTACCTTGAATTCAGTCTTAGAGACAAAGTGCAAGAGCGGCGAGTCAGCCTCTACATTCTCGCTTTCGTGGTTCAACATGGGAAGTTTATTACGAGGCCCATATAATTTGCGTTTCGGGCAACGTATACAATGAATCCCATCGTTCCCGCACGAAAACAACTCCCACTCTTCTAATGAAATCGTACTTTTTCATCCGTCACCCATCCACACCAGGAGTTCCTTCAATTCGAATTTTTTCACAGATCTGCGCGTTTTTATCTCGGCTACTGTCGTTTAGCTCAGCACATTGCAGCTAACGTCTCACAGTCGGTGGAGCCACTATAGAGCCTCATACCACGGCCTAATCTTCGGAAAGATTGATAACAGACAGTTTAGATTCTTCAGGCTAGCGCGAACAATGTCTTTTTTGACAACTTGGTTGCTCGTTCCGGCATGTATCCTGAGAAGATCGAAAAACAAAAACAGAAGCTTCCACTGAATTTGTATCTCTTCAAAACTTGTTAACTCGTGCACTGCGCTACTCAGAAACCCAATGGAAGCTGGTAATGTATCGACCCGTATTTGTGGTCGCGTATAATTACCGCTTGAGCAGTTTTGATGACGTTATGTTGACTTCACACTCCATCCTCTGCTTATAGTAGTGTGCCGTACAATATGCCACTTGAAAAGGACAGAAAGTTAATAACAATATATAAGAAACGGAAAATGAACTCAATTGCAAGTGCTCATGAAAAGACAAAAATGAAAAATGAACTGAAAGCAAACAGTTACGCTCCCAGCAACTCCTGGCGGAAGAAGAGAGTATTATTGCATCGTAAAATACTCATAAATAGCAAAGTTATTCCCTACATCAATGATATCCTCATTTAAAAAAAAAATTTAAATATCAGCTCTTTTTGTTTACTAGCGTATGTTCAGGAAAGAAAGTTTAAGCAAGTGACAAATGTAAAGATGGCTCAGAAAATTTGGGGAGCATTTTATGTCGTCTACAAAGAGGACGTTGTTCCTGGTCTTCCATCGCGATATCTCAGCAGACGATAAATCACGTTATGTGCAGACAGATGCAGGCAAATAAACGTTGCACATGGACATAGCAAGCGCATTGATGAGCACTGGAGCAGCCTAAAAGCGGAGGAGTGACACAGAATTAGCCCTTCCAAAGCATCGGCTTTACAAACCTTGGTTCCGTAAACAGCCTTGGTCAGGTAAGTATAACTTCATTAGGACATATTACGAGCTGAGCGCTGCCGCCGCTGCGTCTGTATGTTTATGACATTTCGGCTGCTAAACACGAGCTCTCGAGGTCGAATGGCGGCTGCACCAGATGTAGCCTGACGGAAGCAAAATGCAAAGGACATGCGTGTTCTGCGCGATATGAAGGCACGTTAAAGGGAACCTGAAATGATTTTGATGGTCATATTGTAGTGCAACATATCTGAAGAAGTGGCCTTTGTGAGTATACGAGTCAAATTTGAAAGCTATTCGTAGACCCTATAATTGGAACTAATTTTTAAAAATCGCCCCTCGTAGCAGCTCTCAACTGACTAAGAGGACACCTCACCGCTCATCCCCTCCCCAGATGACGGGCAGTCTGGGTGAGCGTTCTCATTGACCGTTCCCAGGTGACGAGGGCGGGATGGGGCTTGATGGGACGCAAAGGAGTGCAGTCGTGACCTGTTTTTTTTCTGGTGCATTGGCGTGTATAAGTTGAGGGGGACGAGGAGGAGCACAATTTTTAATCGTTAGTGAAGCGCTATGAAGATCCGAACGTAGGTCGTGGCATCCCAACTAGGTTTCGCATCATGTCAGGCATAAAGTCGTGCACCATAATATACATGTACGACAGCGCGACTGACTCAGTTGCATTATCCTCAATATAGCTAGGCCGGAGCACAAACATTCCGCCATTGCCCAGGTCATCTGTCACTGATCCACAGTTATCACTTTCTTTAACAAACATCCGAAGCCTGCTCCCTAAGCGCGACGAATTATGTTCTTTCTTGGATGATGCTGAGAGCGATATCGTGGCACTCACAGAAACTTGGCTGCATCCAGATGTAACGGATGGTGAAATTTTTCCCAGTATTTATAATTACAATATTTATCGCCTTGATCGTTCCACTAAAAGAGGTGGTGGTGTCCTTGTCGCCATCAAGAAAGATTGCCTTCATTTCTCGTCAGTACTGATTCCATCCTTGAAATAGTGTGGGCTGCTTACACAGCATCATCAAAGAAAGTTTTGGTTGGTGTCTGCTACCGGCCACCTGATTCTGATCATTCCTTCCTTTCACGGCTTCATATCAGTATTACGTCCGCCATCGAAAAATGCCCAGCTGAAATCATTTACCTGGTTGGCGACTTCAATTTCCCTCGAATAGACTGGGCAAGTTTGTCATCCGCATGTCACACCTCAGTTGAGCTTATCAACCTCATGCTAGATTTTAATTTTTTTTAAAGTTATCAATCAACCAACTCTTGGTTACAATATTCTAGATCTAGTTATCTGCAGCACGCCTGAAACCGTCCGCGAAGTGCTATTCCTAGATGGTTTTAGCGATCATAAGCTCATCCAACTACAGCTTACTATCGCATTAAAAATTCAAGGTACTACATCTAGGAAAATTCGTGATTACAATAGAGCCAATTATAGCGATATAAATATTGCACTTAATGAATTTTTCATTACAGCCTTCATTTTCGGACAGGTCTGTTGAACAAAACTGGATGCTTTTTAAGAACACTATCACAAATTTAGTTTATAAATATGTTCCCTTGGTTTCTATCTCAAACGATAAATCTAACCCCTGGTTCAATAGGTCTCTGCGCCGTCACCGAAACAAAAAAAGGCGTTTGTACAGAAGGGCTAAACTTGTATCCACGCCATTTGCTTGGCAAAAATACCGTGAATGCCTAAAATCTTACTGTACTGCTATTCGCGCTTCCAAAAACAAATACTTTTCTGATGACCTGCCTTCTCTCTTAAAACCTAATCCGAAAAAATTTTGGCGTGTGATATCTCCTGACGGGACTCGTAACCACATTTCAATGTGCAATGCCGGCCTCACACCATTTTCGGACAGTGAATGCACGCATGAATTCAACAGATATTTTGCGTCTGTATTTACTCAGGAAGATCATTCCAACGTACCCAGTGTTCCTGACCTTGATTATCCATATATGGCTCCTATTAACATCACCGCTGAAGGTATATTTCATCTCATTAGAAACCTCAAGCTCTCCACTAGCGCTGGTGTTGATGACAATAATTCTAAAATATTAAAGAACACTGTATCGACTCCTAGTCAGATTCTTTGCCATATCTTTCAGCAGTCATTATGATCTGGCTTGCTCCCCGCAGACTGGAAAATTGCCAAGGTCATCCCTGTGTTCAAGAACGGACATAGATATTCGCCAGAAAACTATCGCCCCATTTCACTAACATGCATATGCTGCAAGTTACTTGAGCACATTATCGCCTCTCACATTTACGACCACCTGGAACTGAATTCTTTGTTTTTTACTAAACAGCATGGCTTCCGAAAAGGATTTTCTTGTGATACGCAACTACTAAAATTCATGACTGACCTGCACTTCAACATGGACGCTAACCTAAAAACTGATTGCATCTTTCTGTACTTTGCTAAAGCTTTTGACCGTGTTGCACATTCCCGCTTGTTCTCGAAATTGTCTGCTCTTTGCCTAGATTCTTTAACACTGACGTGGCTTCGCAACTTTCTTTCTTTTCGTCACCAGTTTACAACAGTTAACAATTTCTCCTCCTTACTCTGTGACGTAACATCTGGTGTGCCTCAAGGCAGTGTTCTTGGTCCTTTATTGCTTCTAGTATACATTAACGATTTACCCGCTGGCATATCTTCTTCCCTCCGACTTTTTGCGGATGACTGCATCATTTACTGTCCTATCAATTCCATGAATGATCACCTCACTCTCCAATGTGACCTGAACCTCATCTCTGACTGGTGTACTAAATGGCAAATGTCGCTTAACTCGACAAAATGCAAGATTATCTCTTTCAGCCGCAAGCTTACAAACTCTAGGTCACTGTAGTGACCTGCTGGATTTGGCACAGATGGCTTGAATGTGTGTGGCCCGTGAAAGATTATCCGTCAGATGAATACCTAAATACTTGTACGATAATGCCCGATACACTGTAGTGCTGTCTATAATGTACGAAAAGCTAAAGTACCTGCGTCGGAATTTGCTAACCTCCCCTAACAGCATAAGAAAACTGGCATATCTCACAATCGTATGGCCGCAACTAGAATTTTCATCACCTACATGGCCTCCATATCAAAAATACTTAATCAGCATGTTAGAATCTATCCAGAACAGAGCCGCTCGCTTCATTACACACAAATACAGCCCTCACTGCAGCATAACAGCAATAAAACTTGATATCGGTCTCGAGCCTTTAGACATTCGCCGTTCCATTCCTCTTTTTTGCTTATTTCATAAATATCTTTACAGCACAAGGCTATCTCCATTACCTCTTGAAACGCCTACACGCATTTCACGCCGCCTACATAACCAGAAGAGCATAAAACGCATTCACGGTAGAACCCTCGCTTTTAATTCATCTGCACTTCCACGTGCCATCGCTCTTTGGAATGATCTTCCTGACAATATTGCATCCATCGGGAACCATCAACCATTCCAGGATCAGCTACGTAGATATCTCACATGACATCGCTTTTTCTCCTATCTTTGATTTTCTTTGTCGCAGTATACTTCTGTTCCTTCGTTGCCATTACGTTTTGTTTTGGCCGTATGTCCGGCATTCATGCTACTAATAAGTAGCTTGTATCCTATGTATAATTTCGCCTTTAAGTTTTGCTTTGTACATTAGTTTCTTTTTACTTAATGTTTTGTATCTCATGTTGTATTAATTAGTTTCTTTTGCACATTTGTCGTTCTTTGCCCCCCTTATACTCAATGCCTTCTGGGCCCTGTAAGGTATTGTGAATAAATAAATAAATAAATAATTGCTGCCCCGGCGTTTTATTTCCTCCTACTATTAAGCTATCCTGCTGCAGGGGCTCTGTAGTAACGAATCAATAAACAGCTATTCCATACCAGTTTTTGTATTCTTCTGTGATCTCAAATTTAATTCACGCGTTATGACCACCATTCGACTGCTGAAAGCGACACCAAGATTATAACTGGAAAAAAAAGAGTTATAAATCGCAAAGGAAGATCGCGTTAGGTGTGCTTAGAGCAGCAACGGGAGTTGTGTCTTTGACATTAGTTCACGTAAATGCTGTTGAAAGAAGTATCTGAGATGTGCTTATGAGAAGTGCATGGTTTGTAGAGGAGGGTGAGTGATGGCACTGATACACAGTTGTGAGTGGTGCTTTTGTAAAAAAATGTATGATTCGGAAATTGTTTATGCTTTCTCTTGTTTACGCGGTGATCCCGAGAGCGGACTTGTCATACCTGTAATATGCCTCGGGTTCTTATCATGACTGAACTCACGTCCTATTCACGCGTACTTTTCGCGGTCCAGAAGGTGAGCACGAGTTTGCCCAATATTCTGTTTCCCGTGCGTAATAATCGCAGTCCTACGTCCAACTTCGTTCGCGTGCTGTTTGTGCACACCATGATGATATTCCGCTGGCTCAGGATTCTAAGCGTGGGCCGTTCTTACAGCCAAGTGGTGAGGGCTGCCTTGTATGCCCTCTTCAAGGTCGAAGGAGCGAGTGACAATTGCTTGTAGGTCAAACGCTATCCGAGGCATCATCACTATCTTGTATGTGAAGTTACTCAGGTTGGGTAGCCGCAGGAGTCTGGGCGCTCGGGAAGCAGGCGCGTTCGGTTGCGTGTCTGGTGCCTGAGTCGGTGATGGTGGTGGTCGCGTCGCATCAGCGAGGTTCTTGCGGCTTAGGGTGTTCGATCCAAAAATAGGTGGTTCAATGGTACTTCTCACGCTACAAACCAGACTCCCCACACTGTGGATAAATAGCTACAGCTTTTGACATGGTGTGGGCATGCCAATTCAGTGCTGCTACAGACAGACTTACGAATCCCAATCTGGAGCAGTGAGAGGCCATTCTGCACAGCGAGGACCCCGACCAGCAACGAGGACCGGTTCGCAGGGCCCACGCTGCGGCGCAGGCCAGTGGGCTGCCGAAATAGGCGGACGACGCTCCAGTAATTGCCATTTTTTAAATAAAGTCTTCAATAAATCAATCGTTCGCGTGCCGCTGCGTCCGTTCACATGTTCTGTTCAGCGCATCCCGCTCGTCACTGCCGGTCCTCTCAAGGCGTGCGAACCTTGCGTGGCCTGAGCATATAAGGCGAAAACTGCGAGTCGGCGCGATTTTTCACCGCAGCCGTGAATTCAGGTAAGTGGTTGAACTTTTGCACCTCCCCTGGCGCATGCTTAGCTTCTCGGAGCATGCAGCACGTGCCTGCGCAAAAAAAAAAAAAAAAACGCAGCGGCCGGTGGTTGGCTTGTTTACTTCTGAGCTCCAGGATGCGGGATCAAGTCCCTGCCACTCTGCATATACAGAAACAAAATATCGATGGCAGGCCTACCAAAGACTCGAAGAGCTTGACTTGCAGTGCCCTGCAGTCAGGTCACAGAATATTGTTCAAAGCTATTATCGGAGCCAATGTTTAATTAGCAGTTATGCAAAATTTATTTCAAACTTCAAAAATTCGTAAGAATTTTTTATCTCACGTCTATTATTTGGACCTAACACAGGTGCTAGCATATTGAATTTAGCTGGAACATGATACTGCCGCTTTCTTTTTCCGTGCTTTGCCGCAATCTGTAGACAACGTACGGTTCTTTCGGTGTTAGGCAGCGGAATGGAGTATATGTTATCTTAAAATATTGCTAGAGGGGTTCAACTACATCATTTTCAACAATGCGAGGTTTAACGTTAGTAAAATTCAACAACTTCATGAAATTTTTCTAAAGGAAGTGCTTTTCGCAAGTTGAATCATTATATTCGCCTTGTTTCCGGTGCTTTTGTATCTTAAGCACATGCCATTGCTGTTCGGCGAGTGCTTGGCCTTAGTCCACAACGTCTTTTTCCTTTATTGCGGCTAAAATTTCGCTTTTCATCCATTTCTGGCCCAGGTTGCGTTGCATTCAGTGTTTGTACAAACATCATGCGTAAACAGTGCACTCGGGGACAGTAATGCTCTCGCATTCCCACTAGTAAGCCGTCTTAAGTGTCACTGCCCAATTTTTTTTTTCTCTTTTCGCCCATGCGCATTTGTCGGAGCATTCGGCTTTGAAAGCGTGGAGTTAGACGCCTTGTTTCAAACAGACGTTGCACTGACAGCAGCCGATGAAACTTGTTTACCACGCACAGGCGAATTACATATGACGATCAGTGTTTATTAATGTCCTACGGCGCATTCTAAACAAAAAGCGAACACTCAACGAGATCTTCTTTCTACCCCTTCAATGAGAAGGTTTTTGTTTCTTTGTTTTACTGTACTGTTGTTGGCTGGTGGTTTAAACTGAAAGAGGGCCAGTCATGCTCCATAGTTGAAAGGAGATTCTGGCACTATAAGCATTAAGAAGCCTAGATTGGTTAATGTTTACTTTCATCTGCCTGGCGCACAAGAAACGACCGGTCGCACAGAAAGATTGGAACCTTAACGCCATTGCCTGTGCATAACTCTGTTATGTCGTGCGTCGCTAGCGCGTTCTGCATAAAGAAGTGCCTCGGACAGCGGCATGACGCACGATAAAGGATCATGCGTGGGCACCTTACGAAACGCCAGTTCGCCTTGACCCTCGCCGTTGGTCTCGCATGCCCGAACCCCCGCAAGAAGACCGCCTTGGGTGCGACCAGGGATGGCCGCTGCTTGAACTCCTGGAGCGGCCTATTCACGCGAGTCCAAGCGGCGCACACGTGCCGGCCGGAGTCGTCGCTGGGGCTCGCTCTGGGGTCATCCGATCGCCGCATGTCTACGTACTCCATGAAGCACCCTCGTTCCTCGCACTTGTGTTGCCACCTGTTGACGGCAGCTCACAGGACAGCACGCCGCTCATAGTGGGCATTGTCTACGAACAGGACGTGACGAGGTCTCAACAGGCTCTCTTCGAAGACCTCCTCGCTGCCCGTGTGCCATCATCGGGAAGGTGATCTGTAGCGGAGCCCCGGCTTTAGCAGGGAGTACGACGGCATACCAAGTCGTTGCTGTGGTGGATGACGTTGCTGGCAGAGGGACTATCCGAAATGCAGAGATCGAAGGAAGAACAAGTCGGGGAGAACTCTGGCGACCTTGCTTATTTTCTTCTTCTGTCTCCCGCCTTTCGCACGCAACTACGAAAGGCCTTGTTCATAGCTGAGGAAAAAAGAAAAAGAATATGACATACTAGGACGGTGTAATCAAGCCATGCACCACTTGTAACGCACTACTTGTGCCGGTGTAATCTTCTAATAAAAACAGTACAAAAATCCTGACGTCACGGCACTGGGTTTAATACCTTAGAGTTTCAGAATAACATTTATCTGTTCTCACTATTATCAACCTAACTACGTGCACTGAAGATCAAAGGACCCTTCCATTGATTTCCACCTGACCTTGCCCTGCGCTAGCCGCATGCAGCTTGTCTTACTTGATGTTTTACTTAGATGTTATGGCGTTACAAATATGATAACCAAAGTAACCCGTATAACTCCCAATTCCCAAACATGCATAGATCTATTCTTAACAAATATTGATTCTGCACGTATTCACTCAGGAGTTACATGCTGTGACATAAGTGATCATATGGGCATCTATTTGTTTTGCCAGAAGGGGGTTCCGAAGCGTGACCCTCGTGGGAAAAGTTATGTGTCAGTGTATAACAGAAGGAGCTTTAGAAAGATTTCGAGCGCATATTCTAGGTGTGGACTGGGCCGATATATACAAAGAGGCCAGTGTGGAGAGCGCTTATGACTTATTCCTCGAGAACTTTACTCATGCTTACAACATACACTTTGTTTCAAAATTAAAGAGGCTACCAAAAACAATAAGAAAGCCGTGGATGTCAAGCGAATTGTATACGCGTATTAAAGAAAAGCACAAACTATATCAGCTATTTGTTCAGACCAAAGATATACTTATTTTTGACCTGCTTCAAGAAGCATAGAAATAAATTAAACTCTGACATACGAGCAGCAAAATTGAGGTACTCGAGAACTACTTCGCAGATACATCTAATCGCCCTGATAAACTCTGGCGTAAAATCCGGTCACTTGCCTCTGGCGTTTCACAGGCTGGTAATCCCGATAAAATTACTGAAAATGGCATAGAATACACAGGTAATCGTCTCGCAGAGGAGTTTAATAAGTATTTTACTCCTGCGCTGAACCCCTCAGCTGATACATCTCCCATATCCATTGACAGGCGCCCCCCTTCTTTGTTCATTGAACCTGTCTCTACCAGAGAAATCTTGTCAACCTTCAGACCTAAACAAAAGCACCTCGTGTGATGCAGATAATATCCAGATGCGTCCAGTTAAGTATGTCATCGACATCATCGCTGCGCCATTGAAGCACATATACAACCTATGCATAGAAACTTTCACTTTCCCCGCAAGAATGCAGATTGCTAGAGTAGCAGTTATATACAAAAAGGAAAAAAAACAGCTTTGGAAACTATCAACCAATTAGTATTTTGCTCGTCTTCTACAAAGCTTTCGAGAAATTGATTCTTAAACGAGTTAAAAGCTTTTTAAATAAACACGCCATAATTACCAGTATGACTTCAGAAAAAACCGGTCAACAGAACATGCTCTTTTACACCAGAAGGGATATATATTGAGGAATTTTGAAAATAGGAACCTGGTCTTGGGAATTTTCTTAGATTACAGCAAAGCATTTGACTGCATAAACCATAGAATCTTGTCGGAAAAACTTGAATGTTATGGAATTAGAGGCGCAGTGTTACTATTACTTAAATCTTACATGTTCAACCGAAAACAGTATGTCCAAATAAATGAATACAAGTCAACTCTTCGAACAGTTACCTGCGGAGTGCCCCAAAGAAGTATCCTGGGACCACTGCTATTCAACCTTTATATTAACGACATCACTAGTGTGGATAATAATGCTCGTTTTATAATTTACGCTGATGACACCAGTTTGGTTTTATCCGACGGTACTGCAAGTAAGTTACAGGAAAATGCAAACATACTCCTGGAAAAAATAAAAACATGGTCCGATAACAATCTTCTTTCAGTTAATTCAACAAAATCAAAGGCAATAATACTCTTTCATCCAAAAAAACAAAAATTGCAATGAATTCGGTGAGCTACATTACAACCGAGACCAGATCGAGTTAGTAAAATCATTCAAATCGCTTGGCGTAATATTCAGTGAAGACATGCAATGGGACGACCACATAAGTCATATAGCATTAAAGACATCTCGAGCCATAGGATTTATGACACATTTCAAATGTTGTCTCCCACAAAAGGTAACGCTTCTGTTATATCGTACATTATTTCGCTCACATCTAAACTACATTAGCATGGGGTACTACGACACAAACCAGTCTGAAAAAACTCGCTGTTCTTGAATATAGGGCCCTCAGAATTGTACATAACCTGCCATATAGATACTCAACAAAACACTTATTTTCCAAGCACAAGGTTATTAACGTTTCCAACCTGTATGCGTATAAACTATTGCGCACCTATAAAATAGAACAAAGAAGATGCATTACAAATATATCTTACTTAGCCCCAATTCAGTTATTTCAGTGCACATACCCACGCCGTCGCAAACCACACTGTGTAGTACCTGTAGTGAGAACAAACTATGGACGCCAAATGGTAGCATTTCAAGTTCCCTCACTCCTGAATAGATTAATTGCTGCAAACATTGACATAGGAAACATTAGCTACTCTGACCTCCTCAACTACTTTATTTCTGAAGCCACATTTTTCTAGTATTCATACTTTAAACTTGTATTCATGTATTGGTTGCTGTTGTTATAATCTTTATAAGAGCTTTTTTGTTGTTGTTGCTTTTGTTTTTCTTAAACCTGTATTGATTTTCTGCACATGCTGGTGATTGTGTATTTGTCTGTTGTCTTTTTTTATTTTTCTCTCTCTCTCTCTTTTTCTCACAAGTGCCGTCGCATGCCACTGCCCACTTGCTGTACAGGGGGTGGGAACCTTTTCAAGCGATAACCGCTTTTATTCCCATCCCCTCCAACACTGTACGGTGATGGAAATAAATCATCATCATTATTATTATTATTATTATTATTATTATTATTATTATTATTATTATTATTATTATTATTATTATTATTATTATTATTATTATTATTATTATTATTATTATTATTATTATTATCCTCGCAAGGTTCGTAGTCCCGTCGGTTCACCTGATTCACTGCCGCCGCCTGGTATATTTTCCTTCTCTTCGAATCCAATTCGCTGCAATACGGGACCATTGGCTATCTTCGTGTTATGGGGAGCGGATTAGATTCCAGGAGAAGGTTAGTGTAACAGGCGTCGGCTCCTAATACAATGGCACCTAAACGGGTGCTACTTGCCATCACCTAGCTGGCTTTCGTGCTTTAGTATACCAACCCCTTTGTTTCTGGGCAGATTCTGCTACAGAGATCGACTATTCTCTGAAAGGCGTATCCGTTGGAATACTGTATACGTGACTTCAACAAATGTTTGTGTTAACAAGTGCCTGCGTCAAACGACTTACAGAACACTCCAAGAACCGCGCAATGGGGGATTTTGTAACAGACGTCAAAAAGCTCAAAGACGGCGAGCTAAACCAGTTTTTCGCGCTTAACAACTAATTAAATGTGCATTAATAGATCCCTATGGCGCTTCCTTTGTTGTCGAGCGCTTATCGCGCACTACGTGCCCACTGCGTCAGGTGCCCGTACACTCAGATGGCACCGACTTCCCACATTTCTTTCCGCCTTCCTCATCAACTGAACTCTTGTTATTCAATGTTGCATGAGAGCGCCTCCGAAATGGTTACAACTTGCCAGCGACAATATAAAACGCAAATCTTTGTCATTGCCTTTCGCCTCGACAGTAATTACTTTCTGATGCCAAACGTTCTCCTCATTAAGCGGTTATCATGCAGTCTCTAAAGCAATCGACTAAAGCGTGGTCATGACTTGTGTGTGTGATTCAGTTCTGACTTTTTTGGGGGGTCGCAACGTACAAGTAACCACTTCCAGTACAATGTGCGACATGGCCACGCTGGGCTATTCATCTGCGACGGGTGGAGTGAAAATTGAGAAACTGCAAATGTGAGGAATGCGGTGGCATCAAAGAATGGCACTATCTTCTAGGTAGGAGGCATTTGAACAGCCCCGTAATAGTGTGGTAATAAGGCACCTGAAATGAAATTAAATGTGTCATTTCACATCTATAGAGTCGTTGAGATTACGGTTTTCAGGTCTGCCGTTTTGCTATATTATGGTTGCAGTTCTATATCTGAGTAATTTATAAGTTCCTAACAGTGGAGACCAAACGTCAACGCTTTTCCAAAGACTCGCACTGTACAGATGTATGAAACGTGATTTGAATTCGCGTGTTTAATGCTTCAGCCTTGAAGAAACGAAAAAAGCCAGTCTGCCCTTACCCTTCCTACGCTCCGTCGTACGACATTTTAAATGCAGGGATGTATTATGCGTCTATGTTATCGCTTTATCGTGCGTCGTCTTGGTTCTCTCATATAGGCACATTTCCAATGCCTCTGGGTGAACTACTGCGTCAACGGTAAAAAACTTCAGCATGGAGCCGCTACAGCTTCTTCTGAATCGAAGGCCCTCTGCGTTCATTTAACATGCGCAATTCCAGCAAACGAACGCAGGAACAAAATGGTGGACACTGAGTAACCACAGATGTCATTCTTCCGTGTACCACAAAGACAGTACTTCAGCGAGGCCGAGGACACGGAGACAGACGAACTAGCTCTGCGAAGGAAGCCGCGTGGACGTATTTGTTGTATTGTGTACGGCGCGCAGCCTGAATTGAAAAGTGGTTCTGAGTCAAATTATTGTAGTATAATTTATATTGGTACATTTCTTTTACTCAGTGTGTTCCAGAATTGGCAACCGAAATTGATTATCTTGAGGGTAAATAGATCACAACGTAATTTAATAAGTTTTGAAGCAGGATTTCAAGATTTACGAAGAAGCAGGAGTCCGGCTGGCCGGAGAAATTCGTCGATCAAAGCCAGCCATTTGAAAGAAAAACAGAAAAAAAGGCCCAAAATAAGCTCGCGCCACGAAGGCAATGCTGAAGCACTTTCTGAAGCCCCTGACTTCGAGTGGCACAAGGAACGACATCTATACGCAGTCAGGGCTACCACCCAAGCTTGCCGCCAGACATAAACATGTTTACACACGGGCCTCAGCATCGAGCCCTATTTAGCGTTCGTCAACGAAACCAGCCAGTACATTTTCCTTTAATGTACGCCAAATGGCATCCTCATCTATCATTACATACCGTTTTATGCCCTGAGGCAATCAACATCGCATTAAAAAAATGGCGAATTTGCGGAAAGAAAAAAAAAGGAGCAGTGCATTATGTGTACACGGCTTGATGCTTGATATTACAGGCCTTCTTGGTATGCCTGATATTAAAGGCCTGTAATATCAAGTATCAAACCGTGTACACATAATGCACTGCCAATGTTGTGTATGAGATTCCCTTGACGTGCGGCAAAGTGTATGTGGGGCAAACCGAAAAATGTTTCAGTGAGCGTGCCCGCAAGAACAACGTCACCCTGAAGAACAAATCTGGAGGTAACCTTCCGTTACACTGCAGCAGTTGCCAAAACTGCTACCCCAAGTTTAATGAAACTAAATTTATATCTAAGGCTCAGGATAAGACCGAGAGAGAAGTTTATTGAGGCCTTTTCATTCACCTAAGAAAAGAGAAGAGGGTTAGCATGCCTTCTATTCCCCTTTATAGGACTGAACTACCCTTTTTGGATGGTTACTTCTAGACTCTTAACCCGTTCGCTGCTCTGTATTTTAGTTTCCTTTCAGAATTTTAATTTGCTTTTATTTTCTTTGCCGCCCTTTAGATGGTTTTAATACGCACCTCTCTTGTTTTTCACTGTTAAAACTCTTTTCACGTTCTTTTGCATATTTTCGTGGCGTTATGCACTTCTTTCTCTTCACTGTCATCTTTCATACAGCTCTGTATTCTCCTGCTGTGCTTTTTTGTCAGCCCGTATGAATGCTTTTTTAGCATACCTCGGCAGTGTGTTGATATGTTCACATTCTGGGGTTAGTTACAATCTCTTAGACATGACTTATTGCTCTTTCTTTTGTTTGTTTGTTGGGTTCACACTCCTTTATGCAGCTCGTCTCTGGATATGAAGCGGGTATATAAGTGCACCTGGCTTCTTTTGTCGTCATTAAAGTTGAAAGTTGCGTTTCTTTCCTGTCGTCTCAACTTCCTTTTTTTTCCTGTGAACGTCTTTTTAACGCACAGCACTTCAAATATGAACTTTTGTTACATACCCCACACATTGTGGTGGAAATAGCATCGGCACTGACAAGGAAACTGCGGAACACGGAAGGATTACTTTCGGTCGCGAATACGCAGCAGATCGTGGGATAAACATATAATTTCGCAGTATGTAAATATCGGGTCTTACGCACGCCACTTCACACTCCTCTTTATGGTCATTTAGGAGGTATGGACTACGAGATACTCTATACATACTAATGATTTCTAGCAAACAGCCAAAGCTTGCTTGTTTGGCTCACATCTACACACTAACTTTAAAGGATTCCTTTCTCTTTTAGTTCCGTAGACCGATTTATCTGAAATTTGAAGCGCACACTGCCAGAAAATTCATAACAGGTAACATGCACTTTATATTTATAATCCTCTTGACCACCCTGTACGCATGCGTTCCTGCTAGGCTATTCGCACGTCTGCGGAGCGCTTAATGAACGGGTAGACACGCATCAATGCATAGGCAATGCAAAGAAGCGTACGAGAGAGTGCACAAGCGACGGGAACTGAAGAGGAGTAGAACTCGCTTTCAGTCCGACTCCGAACAGCGCGCTGCATAGTGAAGGAGCGCGCTGCACGAATTTCCAGACCCTACCCGAGTGAAGCCGCATGTTCTCTTTCCGGCAGTGCTGGACAACAACGAGTTTTTGCGCCAGTTCACAATTTTTTGTACGAGCTGCATTTTCTACCCGTGTACGTACGACACCACACAGCAAGCGCCAGGCTCTGCAACGGCTGCGGCTGAATAGATTAGCCACTAGAGACACATGAAGGGAGTCAGAGCATGAACGTTCCTTCAGTGCATCCTTGTGGAGTTACAGCCTCACCGCATTACATTCGGATTTCTGTCATAATCGCTGTCTTTAAACGCAGCATGCACGATTTGTGATACACTGACTTCACAGGAATGGGTATTCAGCCCCGCGCGAAAGTGTTGCATATTGTATTTACCTTTCATAAAAATAAAGTATACCATGTTGGTTGGACATAACAACGCTAAGTTTCACATGCTTACGTAGACGTGAAACTTAGCACGCCTCATAATTTAGGAATATTAGGAATATAAACCCGAAGGAAGCACGTCTTCCAACCCTCACTAACAATTTTGGTGAAAGGATGACTGATATCGAATGTGCAAACACGTTTAACACTGCCTTTTCTTCCGTTTTTACTAACGAATCCGAAGCACCATGTTTTAGATTGCCTCTTATAATCACCACAGGCATGGACGCGATAACCTTCAACAGTAATGGAATTTCGTGCATAATCGACAAAATTAACAATTCCTCGGCCTCCGACATAGATGAAATCAATTCAAAGGTCTTGAAAAACACTAAATCAGCCTGTTGCAGCATTTTTTGTTCATTGTACTCGCAATCACTCTCCGAAGGTACCATTCCAGACGACCGGGAAGTGGGGAAGGTCGTCCCCGTCCACAAAACAGGTAGTACTGATTCACCTCTTAATTGTCGCCCCATTTCATTAACAAGTGTACCGTGCAAAATAATGGAACATGTCATTTACTTCCAAATCATGCAATTTTTGGGTTCAAATAATTTCTTCCATCCATCACAGCATAGATTTCGCAAGGGGTTCTCCTGCAAAACTCAACTAGCCATTTTTCTACATGATATTCACGCCAACCTTGATACTAACCTACAAAATGACTCCATTTTCCTAGATTTCGCTAATGCATTCGACAAAGTACCTCATCAACGCTTGCTTCTTAAACTCTCCCAGTTGAACCTACATCCGAATATAATTGCATGGATTAAAGCTTTCCTCGCGCGTCGCTCTCAGTCCGTCGTCATTAATAACCAACTTTCCAACCCGCTTTCAGTAACCTCTGGCGTCCCACAGGGTTCTGTTCTCGGTCCTTTGTTTTTCCTCACATACATTAATGATTTACCCCAGCATGTATCTTGTCACATCCGCTTGTTCGCTGATGATTGCGTCATTTATCGCTCAGTGACTAACCATTCTGACCAAGAATCCCTTCAGGCAGACCTGCGCCATGTGCAAGACTGGTGTTCCCAGTGGATGATTATGCTCAACTCTAACAAATGTAAGTGCATGTCCTTTCACCGCCGTCGCAATCCTCTTGTTTTCAAATAAACAGTCTGTAACAGTCATATCAATACTTAGGTGTCACCATTTCTAATTATTTATCTTGGCGTTTTCACGTGACTAACCTGATATCATCTGCTAATAAAACACTAGGTTTCTTAAAACGTCACCTACGGGAAGCCCCAAAACAAGTAAGACTACAAGCGTACATCTCATTCGTTAGAACTAAACTTGAATACGCATCACCCATCTGGAGCCCTCATCAAGAATATTTAACACATGCCATCGAAGCTGTTCAAAACAGGGCTATCAGATTCATTCACTCCTCATACTCGTACGAAGCTGTTCAAAACAGGGCTATCAGATTCATTCACTCCTCATACTCGTACGACGTGAGCATATCATCCGTTAAATCACAGTCAGGTCTAGCTAATCTTTCTACTCGCCGTCGTATAGCCAGTCTTGTCCTGTTTCACAAGTTCTTTTATTCACCTCTAAAACAAGAACCATACATTTGCGCACTTCCACAACGCAGGTCCCATCGCATCGGTCATTCTCTTCAAGTTTTGCGTCCACGTGCCCGTACCACTGTTTTTGCCAACTCATTTTTTTTTCTCGTGCAGCAGCTGACTGGAACGGCCTTCCCCATAATATTGCTGCCATAACATGTTCATCATCACTTTCAAGCACTGTTGATTCCTGCATTTTGTAAACCCCACCCCTTATGTAACACCCTGGAAAAGGGTCTTTAAGGAAAATAAAGTGAAGTGAAGTGAAGTGAAGTGAAGTGAAATATCACACAAGAGTTGCAAAAATGGTTGAGGACACTTATCTTCTCGCGAGTGGATACTGTACGCTCGTCAGGTAGAACTACGCTCGTCACAAACCGCCTGAGCAGTTTGCACCTATAAACCCAGCACTCAGTGTTACTGTAATAGCCCCTACCGACAGCGCTTTTGATCCCGTTCAAATTCTAGCCATGACGCAAAAATTACGATCTTCATGGACACTCGTGCGCCTTATACGGCGCCTGACAACAACGAACTAGGTCAGCCACTCCATGCATCGCATTGCAGAAACTGTGCAACTTAAACACGGAATTACATTACACATCGCTTGTGTCTCGACTCACGCTGGCGTAGTGGGTAATGATAGAGGCCACGATTAAAGGTATACGTATCTTACACTCTTCATCCCCTCGGGACCTCCCTCACAGCTCCGACGGCTTCTTTCACAACACAGCATTCTTAACCGGAGTCACTAACAACGATCCTCGAGAAATATACCTTCATCAGAGCAGCAAAACCGCCTCAAAATCCTCGTACAACTCCTCCAAAAAGCTGCTACCATGACAGGGAATTTTTTTGTCTCCTCCGCGCCGAGCGATTCGGCCTCTCCTTACCGATATCGGCT
This sequence comes from Amblyomma mixtum, assembly GCF_055824585.1. Taxonomy (NCBI): domain Eukaryota; kingdom Metazoa; phylum Arthropoda; class Arachnida; order Ixodida; family Ixodidae; genus Amblyomma; species Amblyomma mixtum. Next base: position 153,471,182 of record NC_143016.1, read on the forward strand.
TAACGCCTGCCCTTCATGGTGCGATTTTTCGAGAGAACCCTTAACATGTATAGCGCATTTATAGTGCATGTATAGTGCATGTATAGTGCATGTATAGCACCACTCCTATAGGAACATTAGATCCCGATGTTAGACGTCTTGATCATTTTCTCAAACTCGAACCGCGACTTACACTTTCTTCGGGATTACTACTTCAATTCTCCAAAATTAACGACAGCCCGGAAAACATGGTGTTTCCAGAGTACCGACTTGCAGCCATGCCAACCGCGACGCACCCGACCTCTCCTTCACCTTCTGTCCTCTCCTATACCGCATGATACAGGGAGGCCGAAGTCTACTGAACATCGCGCCCCTCATAACCTCTACCCCTGCCTCGCGGGCGGAGTGGTTGACTGACTCACTGCTGAACAACCAGTCACGACTGAACCACGCCTTTGGGATTATGGACTAATTAAGCCATAGGATGCCATCTGCGGCCAGGACCATATAGAACAAGCAAAGTTCTCTCCTTCATGCCACGCATGGCAGATGCAGCACGCGAGAATGCTTTTTTTTTTTTTGGCCTCCCCAAATATTCTGAAGAATGAGGCGAGCTGTACTGTGAAGAAATTGTAGACACCATGCGGCATGAGCTCTGCCATGAGACGCTTCTCAATTTCTTCGGGATCGTCATGCAGCGCCTTGCTGCGGCTAATTTCTGCACGAGTACTGCTCACGTTATTCATGTTCGCCTAGCGCTTGCGATTGGTTTTATCCTGCTAATTTTAGTGATTATGTCATAAGCCAAGAAAACCGCTTCCTTGGAGAGCACGTCAGCGCAATATATTCCCCCTCCCTCTACAATGAGTCGTGAGCTGTCTGGCACCCTTGAGAGCTTCTTTTAGGAATTCGGGGCATCTTGGGTGGAAGGAAATAAGGTTAAAGATCACAAAGGCTAACAAACAGAAAAACACTGATGGCAATAAAAACGATGCATGCTTACATGTAAGAATGTAAGAATGCATACAGACTGCTAGTCTACGCATGTTTGGCGTCGTATGTGCCTCGCACTTTGTGATAACTACTGCGCAGCATCACATACAGAAGCAGGACGAAGAGAATCGTGTGAGAGACGCATTTCAAACTAGACAATGTCATTACTTGAGCCAAGGGAGTCGCTGACACCAAGCAAACGTGCTGTGGGTAACCCATACATGATGCGCAAAGTGAAAACGAAACAAGGGAGCTTAAGCATGCTACCGCTCTCGTCCCATTGCAGTGCAAGGCGAAGAAGAACGCATTTCGCACCGACGCCCGTCCGGGCAGCGGGTGGCCGGGGAAGCCGTCATCGACGTGACTGGACTGTCCGCCACGGGACGTTGCGGGGCGACGGCAACAAAGACCCTCTCGGACACACATTTACTCGAGACGGCCACTCGAATCACTTGGCCGAAATACAGAACGAGCGGCTTGTTTCCACGCACCCCTCAGGAAACACTTGATATCATAGCTTGCATTCTTTTTATTCGTTTCTGTGCTTCCAGTTTGGGCGCCTCTTCGGGCTTTCTCGTCGCCTACACTGTAGCTCTTGCACTCGGCGGTCAGTCTCACAGTTGCCAGGCTGTTCTGGAGCGGGCGTAGCCACCCGGCCGAATAGAGATGCGGCATCTCGGATGCCGCGGTGGATCAAGCCCTCCTCCTACGGGAGGGCCGCGCCGGGGCACCCGAGTTTGTACAAATTGGCCGGCCGTGCTTCGAATGCCGATTCGCCGCGCTCCGGCCGCGGGGCGCTGGCGAGTGCTTCCTCGTAGGAGAGTCGTGTGAGTTCCGTGGGCTCGCTGTACTTGGGGGCCGATTTATATTCTAGTGTTCTTTGCAAGATGACTAGTGTGTTTCTTTGTTTTTTCGGTACATTCTCTGTATCTTTGCTCTGGCTTTTTCATACTCCTTCTCTCACGCACAATTTCAGCGCTTTTACCTTGCGTCATTTCTTCTCTACCGCTATTTTTTGTTGTTCGGGATGCCTGTTCTTTTACCATATTAATGCGTTATACCATTAGAGGTCGCGTTATCGAGAAAAACCGGCGTCCGTTCGTCCGTGACACAGGAAAAGCAGGTGGGCTGTAGGCAACCTGCCCCCCCCCCCCCCCCCCATGGCAATGTTGCAGTGGAATTAATTCAAATAAATTCAGTGTGACTGCCACCTTCCCAGTGTGAAACTGCGATCAGCTCATTGCTCGAGAGATAGACAGCCTCCCGGCCAACTATCTGTACAAAAATGAGCCTTACGGGAGCTCGGGAAGAGCAACATGGTCTCACAATGAGCCCCACCTGTGGCTGTGTTAAAAAACTGGCAGTGGTCTAACTCTGGTTAAACCTGGAGGATTGCGAAAGCAACGAGGAGAGAGAGAGGGGCGATGGAGAGCGCGCGGCAGCGGCGGCGGCCCCGGCACGCTAGCTATGCGCCGCTACTGCGCATGCGCAACTGGCGAGCGCGGCGGCGGCACCTATGAGTCACCCGCGCAGCGACGGCGGCGGAGGCGGCGCGCCAGCTACTACTCCTCGCGCATGCACAGTATGACCTTGCCTGCGCTCCGCGAAATGGCTCGGCGACTCGCGTAGTGTTGCTTTCGCAACTAAACAGCCACCTGCCGGGACAGTGGCGCATCACTTAACCGCTGCACCACTGCGCAGGAGTGGTATGAGGAGTCCCGGCGATCTCTGAATCTACGAAAAAGAAGTACCTCTGCGGAAGGGATATCTGATGTTATCGAATTGTACTGTTAAGGGTAGGATAAACGTCGTCCCAGGTTTTTTTTTTTGCGGTCCTTGCTTACTTAGTTTTTTTTTTTTTGTAACGAAACTTGGTTTTGAGGTTTCAGCGTCCCCTGTTATGAGTTACATTCTATTGATTGGTTCCATTAGGCACTCACACATGACTATGAGCCCTTATATATGACCACCATAACACCCCCTCCCCCATTCCACCACATTACATTAACTCCCAAAAAACGGACTCTAAAACCCTGCTTACACTACATAAACGACCATTAAAATGTTTTTATTATTCAGTTCCTTTGTCAACTGAAAACCTAAAAATTCAGAACCAATAACGAAAGAGAGTTCTTACAATGTTAAAATTTGCCACAGTTACGCAACGAGGTTCGCGTGCTCGTAGTGAAAAGTGAAGCATGAGCAATTGTAAAAAAAGTCAAAGAGGAATAGTGCTGTACGCCAATGGAGCATTAATAGGCATGAATGTTTAAACAGCAGAGTAGGCAAGATTAACTGAAACAAGCGAATTGGTGAGAAAGTACCTGTATTCGTGATTATGAGTTCCTAACCTTCAGAAAACATCACATGGAAACAAGTTTTTCGCACAGTGCTCCCAAGCAGTGTGTGCATGGTTTCATCGCTGCTGAAAATCGATGGGAAACTGAGTGTTAGCTGGAAAGAAATAATGCGGTAGCTGAGTAAGCGAGTTTACTCTCATGCGCAAACATTACGTGAAGAGACAGTAACTCTGCTTACATTAATTGTAGAGAATATTCTCCCAAAATATTGCATATTTGAAGCGTTTACCTGCAATCACGAGTACACTTTCTGTGACAAGGCGACATAAATGACCCCGAAATTTCCTTATAGCTTAGCACAAGAATCAAATTACGTTATTCACATTTTGGTACCGCTTTCATGAAACTAGGAATTGACCAACCCAATGCAAGAGCAGCCCCAAGAACCAGAACATGTTTTGATCGCAAAGTGAGGCCCAATGTCACATCAGCGCATTTATATTAGCGCGTTTGCTTGCATCGATTCACTCGAGGCCACAGCAAGCCTGTCTTACAGGTCTATTCCCTTGCAAAACATGGCGTCCTGTCTCCAGGTTCTAGGACCAACAAGCCCTAGCAGCTTTTTGCTTAGAACTTTAGGGCCGACAAGGAACGACATAAAAGGGGGCCTACCAGTCGCCTTGCCGTTAAAGGACACTCGTGAGCCCAGAAATGCCACACAGCACCCCAGGGCCTCAATACGTAAATCAGTGCACTGGCCTCAATAGCGTGACGAGAGTGACGTATTTATTTTTCCGCCAATCTTGGTTGATACGCATTACTTCGTCAATATTAGATAGCCAAGTCGAAGCTTTAATTCTTTTGGAATCTGTCATTTTGCTCTCCGCAGACAGTGCTATTATATGTGTACTGGAATGTCATGTACAATCTAGCCATAACAAGCAGCCCCGACCATCGAGGCTTATATTTTATTCGAAATTATTTCATTATGCATAGAATGTATAGGACGATATAGCTGCTGATTGGAAAAACAAATGCCGCTTTCGGGACTTCTCGGAGCGTCACTGGGTCGTCGCCGGAATTATTTTCGGTCTCGAAATTTCTTTCCCTTCCCCGGGTCCTGCATTCCTCGACATCCCGGCTCGTCGCGCCTCAACGGCACGGCGCCCACCATGCGGGCAGCAGAGAAACAACTCAGCGTAGCAGCCCGGCCCTACAAACCCGATCGGCGCTACGCGACAAGAATTCCACGAGCCATTTGACGCGGACAAAGCGGACCCAGCGACTGCGTGCGATTTGCCTCGTTTTGATGCGATTATTTCTTTGACGTTATACGCTTCCTCTACGATTTCTGCCGTACAAAAACTGTCGTTAACGTTTTCCCGCACGCTCCTTCTGCAGGCTCGGGTTCGCCTCCTTTCACATCACCCTTCGCTTCTTACCGACACCCCTTCCTGCTCTCTCTCTCTTTCCGCGTGAAATTCTCCCAGTGCGAATCTGTGGGTTGCATTTTGCGGTCGTTTATATGTGCTGGTGTGTGCTTGCCTGGTAGTTACTCTCTGCCGTCTGTTTTACTTCCTTTATCGACATTCTTTTCCCTGCTCTAGCAAGCCCTTCGAGTTTGGAGAAATTCCCTCTTTTCCTCTTTCAAGCGCCCACGTTTCCCCCACTTTCCCGTCTTCCCTCTTTTCTCGTTGACTTGAGCTTCTGTTGGAGCACCAGATCGCAATTAAAACGATGGGCGAGTTATGGGAGGAAAACGACTGCGCGGGCCAAGTCGGGGGTGAGGGCGGCGGGAACGGGAGGCGGGTTGCTTCCGTTCTTGATGTTTAACTTTTTCGGAACGCATGATTCGACCTCAGCTCTATTCTTTTCTCCCTCTCTTTAACCCTCTTTCTCTTTCTCAATCAGTGGGCACACTTCTAGCAACAATTCGTCATTTCATGCAGCTCTAGCACAGTTTAATTCTCTAACCCTGTGTATCTTGAAGCTTTTGCTTCATTTTCTTAAATCTTCCTGTGCGCTGCAGCCATCCAACTCGTCGTCCTTGGCCAGGCCCAAATGTTATCATCGGGAACAGTCCACTAAGGGCGGCATTCTTTTTACTTTGACGGAAGAGGCTAAGAAGCAAATGGGCGCACTGCTACAGTATTCTCAGCGGGGTCCTCCTTTTCCTGGCCCGATGTTTGGCATGTCTGGTCCACCCGAAACGGAAACCAAGAGCGGCTGCGCACCGGCTGCCATGATCACTATGCGTTCAAGGACCAAGAAATGTTGTTTAGCGCTAAGTCACGTCCTCCCTCAGCGGCACTGGCGTCAGGACGACGGGCAGGAGGGAGAGATAGGCCACACCAAGCTCGCCAGGGGAGAGGGCGAGGGTAGCAAGCACGGCCGCTGCGTGAACGCCGCTGGGATCCGTCTGGGTGCTTTCGCTGGGCCTTGCACGCTTCGATTCGTGCGGCGTCTTTGAAACTTCGCGAATGGGCCAACGATAGCTTTCGCGGGCCTTCAAGTTTTCTCATCCATAATTGCAGAGCGGTTCTTTCTATCTTGTTTCTTTTTTTCGTGTCTTCAATGTCATCATGCAGCCGCATGAGGAACGATTCGAGAAACGGCGCATTTTGGTGAGGCAAGGGTTATGGGTTATGAAATTGCGCCCAAAACATTTGGCAAGGAAGCAAAAAATAGACAGAGATCAGCGTTCGGTGAGGGGGGTGGGGGGGGGGGGGGGGGGAGAGGAATGCACCCTTTTATAGAAGGCACGATTCGCGAGGGAGACTTCTGCGCGAGCAGATTGGAGTTTCGCGTGTGTAGCGGAGCAGAAAGCATTTAGTCTCCAGCAGCCGTTACACGCTTCTGAGCAAGGAACCGTCGTCATTCAGGCCTGCATTTTTTTTGTGTGTGTGTGTTTGTGCGTAGCTTTTTTCACGCCAGACAACTGCTGTTCGGCCCCGCACCCCGACGCATGACCCCGATCATCGTCGGTCTGCCGCAAACGTCGCAGCCGCCACGCGAGGTTGCGCTTCACGGATTGTCGCGAGCCACCCAGAACCGAAATGGTCGCGTATACGTGCGGGCCAACCGCGCGATGCGAAAGGGTTTGGCGGAGCGCCGCCCCTGGTCTCGCACTACAAAGGGCGCAGTTGCCCCAACTTCCCCAACTTTGCCCTTGCGTTTTTAGGGAAGACCTCTCGGCTCGTTGGGACGTAAGGCACGCACGAGGAAGCCACGCATGATTTCATCCACATTTGAATTTCGGTTTTCATTTTGGAGACATCGAGTGTGGAGCTGACGCACTAAAGCAGCTACACAGATGCCCTGCGTGCGTATTTGTAGCTGCTTTACGCGGAAATCAGTTACGCGCCCCACCAGAACTTGATGTCGCGATGAAAGCATGGACGTCGTGAAAAATTGGGGGTGAAATATGACCTGGAACTGTTTCTAAACTGGAACGATTTCGAAGAGCCTTGGGCTAATACATGAAAGGTTTGCAGCGATGCCGTGTTTTTGAATTCCTTTGTTGGGGATACTTAACTTGTATACTGAAGGGAAGAGTGAAAGGGTGTTTAAGTTGACCAGCTTTCTGGCAGAGATAACAATGTTTACTGTGTACTGAGGGAGCAGAAAGAGTACGTGGTCTGAAAGGGTGTCCGTCGCCAACGCCAGTGCAGTAACAATGTCTACACGTGTCTTGCACGTATGACTCCTTCAATGCTGTGGTACGTTCCGAACAGGAACCGACTGTGCAAGAACATTCAGCTCCAGGCTAAGCAACTGCACTCGCTTCTGCACCATTCGGCAAATGTTCTCGATTTTCAGCAAGCATTTAGGCGCCAACACTGTCGGATAAAGCGAGAGTGCCGGATGGGATATGAAGGGGTCGAACTTTTTGGTTTCTATTTTCTTTAATTAGGCAGAACTTTTTCACGTGCATTTCAAAACGCAAGTTATGAATTTTTTCCTGTCTGCTTTCGGTGAAATATGTGATGTCCCTATACGGTGATAGGTGGTGTGGAGTTCGTAGTTTTGTTTTGGCGCGAGCAGCTCAGGCAGCAGTAAGTAACGCACAAACGTTGTGCAAGGAAGTCATTCAGTCATAAAAAAGTAAAGATGTCGAAGTTCCTGAAACAAAGGTCAGGTTTCGAGATCTTGAGACAAAAACGTAAGCTGATGTTCAGTTTTAAGCACTTGTTTCTGACATTTTGACTGCACGCTGCGTTTAACAAAAGGACCGCGCATCATGTGGTCCGCGCGTGCCCGTGGCAGTCCCTTTCGAACAAGGCCCTTCCGCGCCGTTTATTCATGGCTTCGCATTGGTGGTTGCTTGTTACGGTTCCAAAATCTGTAAGCATCGTTACCTGCAGTGAAAAGCCTACTTAACCAAGCGAAGGCACTAAACCGCTGATAAGTCTGAGCGGACGACGCTACGCTAGCTGACAGGGCTTGGCTTCCGGAAGATAAAGCCTATGGGTCTGCAACGGCGTGTTTGAGTAAGCGGATCAATGCCTCAAAGCTCGCAACCATGGTACTGAATTCCGAGGATACCGTATTGTCATTGCATTCCTGGCTCCAGCTAGCCCTTTCTTAATCTTCTCATGTGACCTACTTTACCTGGAATTGAATATTCAGATAGTTGGGCATGCATGTGACGGATTGCAACCGGTACTGACCGTTTTCAGTTGAAGCCAGATTTTAAACAGTAAATTCTACGCACTATAAGCAGTGTTTTTCGGTTTTAGCTGGAAAGACCAACCCTTAATTACATGTTAGCGGTGCAAGCTTCGCTTATCCATGTTTCGTTGAACTATGCCCGCCGCGGTGGCTCAGTGGTAAGGCGCTCGTCCGAGCTTAGTACCCTCGTTCGAACCCGGCCGCGGCGGCCGCGTTTCCATGGAGGCGAAACGGAAGAGGCGCCCGTGTGCTGTGAGATGTCAGTGCACGTTAAAGATCCCCAGGTGGTCGAAATTATTCCGGAGACCTCCACTACGGCACCTCTTTCTCTCTCTCTTCTTTCACTTCTACCTTCCTCCCTTCCCTTACGGCGCGGTTCAGGTGTCCGCCGTGATATGTGAGACAGATAACGCGCCATTTGCTTTCCTCAAAAACCAATTTACCAATTTGAACTATGCCCTCTCTAGAGCAGCCACTGCCAAGACGAACTGTCCTGATCCTTTCTTTCCTGGAAGCATTCCGTGGGAAATCGAGCTCGCGTGCGGCTCTGGTCCCAGGTGGTCCGCGTAGTGCGCACTCCAGTTGCGCGCGGACAGACCGGCGGTTTCCTGCCCGAAGTCCGGCATCGCTCGCTGTGCGGCGAGCGCGGCTGAATTGTCAGCGGAGTCACTGAAGCAAAAAAGTGATGAAAAACAAAGTGAGCAAAAAGTTGGACGAGGCAAACAAAAACACGAGGCGGGTTCGCAGCTAACGAAGGGCTCTTCAAGCGGCGGCGTGGTGCGCACACACGCGTGCGCAACGAGTCGACGCCGCCGCCGCGCCCACCGGGGTCTCGTCCATTAGCCGCTTTCCAGCGGTGTGCTCGGCGCGGTCCTTCCTCGGGTGGAGGCTCGGACGAAAACGACGATGCGACGCAGTCGTCGCAACGTCGCTGAGCTTGTGCCTGTAGACGTCTGGGAGCACGAAAATCACGCGCGGCGCTGCCACAGGAACGCGGGAATGCCATCGCGACGAGGAGGTGGCTTTGCGGAGACACCCGACTGCCCCGCCGACCCGGAAACCGCTTTTGCCGCAGATTTTACGAGCTTCGCTTTGATATTTTCCTTAGGTCATTCCTTGCTTTGCTTATCTGTTTTTTTCTGCGGCATATTCTGAAGACCGCTGGTTTGTGCTGTTTTCTGATTTGGAGCCGGACTTGTGGCGGCTGTTTACCACGCGCTCATGTTCCAGGTGTCGAAATATTCTCCTTTGTAAAGGAGGACGACTTAGGAGGTCAGCACTGAGTCTCACTGCGTGTCGAGCAAGTTTCCCTCGAATGAAAGAAATGGCCCTTCGTCATTTCAACGCTCGCAAAACCTTTGATTTCAGACCGGAGCATAACGCAGTTTCGTTTGTCATGTACTTGAAAATTATCGTTTCGTGATTAGTGTGATAGGAAGGTTGCGTGCATACTACATAAGTAGCATCTATCTTCCTTTCAACTTACATTGAAGCATGTACAATTTTCTCGAGTTTCAGGCAGCATCAATTATGATTTGTTGAATAATCTTCATCTAAGAATACAAGCGCAGTTTCACTTGAAGATGCGTAATGTGGTACGTGTATACATCAAGAATATGCTTGCATATATATATACATATATGTATCACAATATCAAAACATCGTCGGCAGTATGTCAAGTGCTTGATGCTCGAGTCACCGATCCTAGAGCTTTAGCGCCTTTCTATCGCCATATAAGAAAGCATTCTCGAATAACATCAACTGGTGGGCGAGTTGGTCTGACATATCTAGTGAAGCAGCGCAACGGCACAAAGCCAAGGGAAGAAGCCCTGTGATTGTCCTCTTCTTCCCTTGGCCTTGTGCCGTTGCGCTACTTCACTAGATTCTCGAATAACTATAGACAGCTCACTGGCACTTTTTGTCAGTTGAGATAGTTATCGCTGTCGCATAATCATTCCTCCCGGAGAAATGCAGTGAGTCGTATTTCTCTCGTGTGAAATATTCGTCCAAGTGGCATCTGACCAGACGGAAGCTTACTTGCCCTCACTCCAAGAACCGATTTTGGCTTTTTAGAGTGCCTTTTTATGGTCAGGAGAGTTTTTAGACGTAGTGTTAACTAGCACTTCGTTTACTTTCCAACACGAAGATCGGGCAAGGCGGCTACTTCCTGCCTCGTCGCTTTTCTGGCCATCTGAAGTGGGAGGAAGATTCAAATTATTCGTTTGAAAGAAAGGCTTCATGATCTGATGGTCCGACCATGATCAGAAAATTATTTCAGGATACGTAAGCGAGGCAACGATAACCTGCAGCTGATACGGAGGCTCTTATGAACTGAGAGTCCCGATTACAAGCCTACCTGACGGACACGTAACATCGCTTTTTAAGCTTGGACGCCTTTCATCGAACGCTCACACTGCATTATGCATATCTCGATGCAGTTGCCATCCATAATCAGAAAATGACAATAATTCCGTAAGAAATTCTGTCCCCGACCATGCGCTGTGCACATTTTCTAACGCTAGCTGTCGATGTGAAGGTTCCCGAGCAAAACGTGCTTGTTGTCGTTGCCGTCGTAATAGTAGTAATCAAAAAGCGTCTGAGAACCCGAGAACAAAGCAGGTCATTTGTTTGTGGGCTAGAGATACAGACTTGAGGCAGCGACCAGAACCTGGGTCGCAAAAAAAAGTCTTTTCTCTCTCACTCTCCAATAAACACTACAGCCATGTCGTTAACACGCAGGGGTAGCTTGACTAAGGGGCTATGGCACACGTGATTACTATACGCAGCGAAATAATTTAGCATGATGCAGGCTCTGCAAGAAAGCGCCTATTTGGTCGTTCCTTCACGTTAATCTCCAATATATCTCGTAGTCTATACGTCAAATGTATGCTCACAAAGCCATCACAGATTCCAGTGCCTGTCCTTCAATGACGCTACTGACGCAAACAAAAGAAGACCATCTTGTGCGCTTAAAACCGTCGTCAATCGTTTAGGGCGAATATGAAAATGTCACTGCTTTATCGTTTGATTTAAAGCTCGTAAACCTTCAAACATAAATTGCCCAGTAGCCAGGAGGTACAGTGGATTTTGACCACTCTTTCAATATACGGGAGACTTGGTCAAAGCTCAAGTGTTTTCTTTTTTTTATTACTAATGCGGAAACATTGGATGGCTCATTGACACGAAAACCCGCAGTCGCCCAAAATTGGCAGCATTATAAAACTCGCGATTGTTCCAAATGGTGCGACGTCATCATACGCAGCAAGATATGAAATGTAAACGAGCAATAGTGAGTACTAATACTTACAACTGCCCCACCTACAAAGGAAGAGTATAGAATTAGAATAAAATTGCAATACATTCGCATTCCTCCCTCATAAGCTCCTTATTTTCTTATTTGCTTTCCGCGATGTTTCTGCAGTTAGGAAAGACCGCAGATAGCCGGTATACCTGCCGACATAACAAGAAGAAATGTAATCCACCTAAAATATCAGACTAGGAACAGATAGGGGCATCACTGTAATAGAAGTTTTCAAACAAAAATTTAAACAAAATCTCGCAGCTTCTTACCTCGCCGCAGTGCTCTGGCTATTATTTTCGACGTAATAATGCAATGGGTGATTATTTGGTCAAGGTTGGCGAAAATAAAATGAAAATATTTTTTTTTGTTGCCTGAACAAACTAACGGTTAGCTTCTCCACAGAACTCATTGATGAATTGGGAATCATTAGTGCAGGCCTCACCAATGCGACCACTGACAGACTCTAATGTTCCAGTTCTGCGAAGTCGGTTGAGAGGCACGCCGCAGTGAGCTATTCCGGTCTAGTTTCGGCCGCTTGTGGTTCTTCAGCCTGCTTGCAATCGCGTCAGCGCAGTGACGGCGTCCTCGAAGCAAAGTGGGGACGATGACAGCAGGAGCTTCGAGGGGTGGGGCAAGCCAGAAAATATTAAGGAGTGAGAGGGAAAGAGCGCAGAGAAGACGAGCAGCGGAGAAAGCATAGAAGTTGCTTAGGGTGAAGTGTGAGTAATCCCAGCCGGACTGAATGACAGCACGCGCCGGCGACTCGTCTATCCAGGCTGCGGTTGTGTGTTGGGAGGAAACCGTGGCGCAGTTACGGCGTCGCACCGTCCTGCGTGGTGACGTTGAGAGCTAGAAATAAATTCGCTGAATGATTACTACTGTGCAACACGAATTCCATGTACAGCTCAAGATAGAAAGTCAGCTGGATAACCTCGTCGCCCTGAATGTCACGTGCGTATGACCGTGAAGACATAGCATTAAGTGATGCCGAAGACAGCGAATGGAGTTCGCGTAGTGGCTGCGCACATCGCGACCACGTTAACCGGTGCACTTGCAGTCTTCAGCTGTCACTGATATTCAAGTTGTAGGGTGATGACTTTCCTGTGAATTTCCGCTTTCCTACTGTCCCTGAAAATATAATTACTAATAATAATGTCACGCGTTTTGCTTTGTCGAACAATTTAATGTTGCCAAAAATACGGACTAATTATGGAAAGCAAACTACATCGTTCTTTGCCACCTCCACTTGGAATAATTTGCTCCCTTCACAATGACATAATGTCATTGTACAAGTTGAAAAAAATGTTAAAACACCACTTGCTTGAATCCTTAGATGTTCAATAACGTTGTTGTGTTTGCAATCACTATGTAACATTCATTTGCTGTACACTTATTTACTTGTTGTCTGCTCATTTGCCTTTCTTTCTTCTTTTTTTTTTTTACCTTGGATTGTTGTGCATGCGCCGGTTTATGTACTCTGCTCATGTAGCCATAGGAGGCCCTATTTGCAGTTTCGACTTTTGGGCCTCCTGATGTATATACACCCCATAATGTGTACTGTAGTGTAATTATGAAATCCACTTGATTTGATTTGAATTTGATTTGAGAGACTTTTGTATTAAAACGAGGGCAAAAATAGAAAAATACGCGCACGTTCGAAACGGTTTGTTTTATTTTTCTGGAAAGAAGTTCGCGTCAGAGAGAGAAAAGAAATATTAGCATAAAGAAAATGATTTTTTATGCATAACCTATATTTTAGTTATATTTTGTGTTATGGTAGTCGCCCAAAATAAGTTGTAGTAATTCAGAACAGAATGAAAGAGAACGTGATGGGAAAAAGCCATCGACAACGTGATTGCAGTCCTGGCATTGAAGACAGGTTTTTTGCCAATATTATCGACATGTCGATCGTAAGCATGAATGTCTTATCCTGCGTAATTAAGAAAGTGTAGTAGTTCGCCTGGCTCGTTCCTAGAAAAAAAATAAAAATATTACCTTATTCGTTGCATCATTAATATGGAGGTAGTTACCACAAGACCAGTTCTACGGATTGGTAAGTATTGCAGTACGCTTTTATGTTAAATCGTTTATATCATCACCAGAGACAAGTATGCTGCTATCGTCAGCATTTATAATAAATTTTGCGTTTTCATCAAAAGGAGACACCTCATTTATGTAGATATTCAAAAACAGCTAGCCAAGAGTGCTTCCCTGAAGCACGGCATTTTGTACCAGCAGAAAAGAAGACTAATGACCTCCTCTGTACACATTTTTGCCGATTATTCGGTATGAATTCATAAGGTTTAGAGGTATTCCGAGCACTCCATTTTGCGGAAGTTTATGAATTGAAATTTTATGGCTAATGGAATCAAGCGCTGCACTGAAATCAATGAAGAGTCTGAGAGTAAGTATGCTGTTTTCGATGTTTCGCAATGCACAAGTGGCAACAAAGCAGTTTATATATTATAGATGCCCTTTCGGGAGCCGAACTGATCATCAAAGATCAGTTTTGCGTTAAAAGCTTATATTGATTGCACGGATCGTTAAATAGATTCGATCGATTAGTGTGCGTGTGTGAACACTCACACAAACACACAAACACATACATACATACATACATACATACATACATACATACATACATACATACATGCATGCATGCATGCATGCATACATACATACATACATACATACATACATACATACATACATACATACATACATACATACATACATACATACATACATACATACATACATACATACATACATACATACATACATACATACATACATACATACATACATACATACATACATACATACATACATACATACATACATACATACATACATACATACATACATACATACATACATATGCATATTGCGCCGCGCAACCCTCCATGACAGGAAACGTCTCCAAGCTGTTGGCCTTTTACGCTTCGCGGCAATAGTACGTGTGTGTCATTTCCTGATGGCCCGTTGCCCACTTTACAGCAACATATAATTTTATACCTATTTTTTGTATCTTTGAACTTTGTTTCCTTTTTCCCTGAACGACGTTTCATTTTCGAGCAGGGGGGCCTTCCCCTCTCATCGTAGGCCTAATGCAAATTAGAAATTAATGACCTGGACCATCATTACCACGAGGGCCCCTTGGAACGAGCTCGAGGCCACCGGAGCGCCGCTCTGTCACCGTTTTATGTGCTTTTGTACGTTTCTATTCGCAAGTATTCAATCTTCCACGCGTGCACATTTCCCGCTTATAATTATCCATGCGTATATGTTTGTATCATCTCATTTTAACGCTTTTCTTGTGCAGCGCCGTGTTTTCCCCTAATTTTAAGTTTCGAAGTTTCAAACTTTCGAAAAAACTAAACAGAAGCCCGGCACAAAAGCAAGGAAACACATACGGGAACGAATGGTTTTCCCACAACAAGCAAAACTAAACAGTTATAAGACTACTCGCGAAACTCTTCCGGGAGATCGGGAAGCCCCCTTCGTGGATCGTGCTAGAGTATAGTTGGGAGGGAAAACTTTTTTTCGGGAGTCTAAGAATTTCTTGGTGAGCACAACCCGCGCGAGAGGGAACCTCTCCCCGACTACGTTGCAGCTCCTTGTGTGGTTTTTAGTTGCGGCTTTTTTTTTTTATTGCATTTCGCGCGACGCTGTCGGACAATAATAGCGTCAAATTTTATATTACAGCCGCAGCGTTTTCACAGAAGGGGAGACGCCAGCAATGCTTGGTGCGCCGTAGGCAAGCAGGTTTGTGTGCACGCATGTATGTATTTAGGCCCGCAAGTCATACGTGATAACTTTCCTACTCACGCCGAACCAACCACGTACAAACCGTACGCTTCATGGCGCCTTTAGATCCCCGCAACGCCTCTTGAGGGGCGGTGAAGAGACCGCTGAGAAATTTTAAGAAGAAGGTGCCAGTTAATATGAGAGCGCATACCACAACAGCAGACTTGCCGCACTGAAAAAAGACGGGGTTCATGTGTGACAACAAAACACGGAAAAAAGAGGCATATGTTATATGAAACCGGAATCCCGAGCACAGGAAGAAAAAAAAAAAGAGGAATAGTGGATAAAAAGAAAAGGTCAAGCTGTCTTACCGTAGTGCTTCATCTAAAATATATATGCGTTGGCTAGCTGGTGAGGGGGCAGAGAATGGGAGGTGAGAGGGGTTCCGGGGCGTAATAGTGCCGGTCACATCGGCGCCGGAATTTCCCAATTTCCCGCGCGGCTGCGGTTTAGGTATACGCATACGCGGAGAAGGGCGAACTCGTACGCGTGTCCCTATGAGCATGCTTGCCAGCCAGCAAGAAATTTTTCTACGATATCCGCGACCGTCTGAGCGCGCTTCGTGGGCACGTACGTGTAAAAACGGGGAGGAAGAGAATTACATTCAGGCCAGCCACAGAGTACCGGTTTTAATTTGCGGCGTGACTAATAGCGCGTCCCTCGCGCGCTCGCTGTACTTCTGCCCGGCTTGGCTGGGGTGGGAAAGAACGCGGTGGCGAAAATGCACCAGGAGGGGTACCCACATCTGCGTGGCACTCCTTTTGTTCCTATTAGTTTTTGAATGCTTTCAAGCCTGCTCGCTTGCTTTGGGCCCTGTCCGTTTTTTGCCCTAAATTTTTGTTACGATGCATCCCTTCAATATAATTTGACTATTTTATGCCCCGCTGAATATTACTATAAAAGAGGATGAATGATTGCAATATTAGGAATAGTAATAACAAGTAAACGTAGTATACCATTTGCATGAAGTATGGAGAATGTTGAGGGGTGAGACGGTATGGGCAGAAGTGCTGTCCTTGCTGGAAAATCTTTCTTTTTACTTTAAAATAAACGAATAAAAAGACACACTCGGTGTTATTACTGTAATTATCTTTGTCGCGTTTTCTTCCTTTTCGACAAGTTGAACAAAGTAATACAGTGCTGTGAAAGAAAAAATATAGTCCCCTTGAAATTTATTTCGGGGTGAAGCGCATCACTTCTTCCGGGTGGTGGCAGCGCAGAGCTCTGTTGCATTTTCAGGCATTCCTTCCACAATGCGAGACAAGCCTTAGAAAGAATGTAATGCCACGTTTACTATTGCCCAGAAGATTCTGCAGAGCCACCTTTTAGGAGCATTTTGTTGCATCCCTCTACGTTGTTTGACCTTGTTTACAGACTTCATTAAAAGCTGCAGGGCACCTTAACGTACGAGGGCTGTTCAGTAAGTTTTGCCTTCTGGTGTGTGACGCGTTTATGAATGGTTGAAATTACAAGACGTCACATTCAAAAGAAAGCTTGAAATGTCTTCTTTCGAAAGAGCAGTTCATTTTTGACATTATTCTCACCAACAATGAGGAACCCACGTCACTGACACACTTGTGTTGGATGACGTCAGAGAGGAATGGGGCTGGTTTCTGGAGGCGCCAACTACACATTGCAGTGAACCCATTGCAGTGAACCCAGTGCATGCCCTTCAGACGTTCATTCAGCTTTAGCAATAGCAACAAGTCACGTGGCATTAAATCCGGGCGATAGGGTGGGGGAGGCATAACATCTCGGAACTGCATCTCCTTCAAAGGGACAGTTGTCTCACAAGATGTGTGTGGCCCAGCGTTGTCACGGCGACTGTCAGCTTATATGCTTTCCATTGACGTGCTTTAGCGGAATGCGCAGAAATATTTTTTTTTAGCTTTTGTCTATGACTGTATATATCCCGTGGAAAGTCATAGATTACCACTCAGAAGTTATTAGGGCACAGCCCAATAACTTCGGGGTGGTTGTTAGCCGGAGCATGGACGGTATTGTAGATAGTATATTCATCTGCAAAGAGCCTCAGATTAGATGTAATGGGGTGGGGGTGGGCATGTTATTCATGTAACTTCGCGAACTCATAACTGTGCTATAAACTGTTCGCATCGCTATTTTGAAAGTTTAAAGATGCATTCAGAGAGAGTTTCTCTGGCACTGCAGATATGCAGCCGTCATTCCCTCACTGTATTTATTTTTGGTCACGTCAGTTTCACAATCTGCCAGTGCTGCCGACGTCGCGTTCATACGTCATTCTACTCCAGCACCATGAACTGCACCTCTTTGGCCTCAACTTTATTCTTGCTCTATGTCGAGGAGGCGCTACTATTCAGAAGGCACTATGCAAGTGTAAATTGCTTTAAAATGATTTTAAACACATGCGTTGTCTGTTTTGTTATCCAGGTGAGCTTGAACCTGCTCTGCACTCGTCAGTGCAGGGTTGACCTGCACAGACGAAGCACAAGTGAACGAAAACCTTGCCTTTGAACTCATCGCCGCATTAGAAAGAAACGAAGGCTTCTCGGGCGTCGTCGATGCAAAAGGTTCGAGCTGCAGGTTTGCTGGGATGCAGAAAGGCGAAGAAAAAATGCACAAGTCTAAAAAGGTACAATTAAACGATGTTTTGAAGGCCGTAACTCTACGGAAGAGCCATTCTTCTTTATCAGATGCCGTTGCAACAAACAAACAAACCCTGATAATTAACTGATCGCTTTCTGACAGCGAGCCACAAACGTCTGGCAAAATGCCCGAATTGTCGCTGTCATTTCTTTCCTTCTTATCTGGGAGCCTCCCCGCTAAGCTTTTTCACATTTCAGAAGTTAGAACATAATATTTGCGTTTCCTGCTGGTGAGCAAGAAAGGTGGCAGAATTATGTGAACTGCTACTGCAGGACCGTTAAATACGGATGAAATTTTGTACACCAGTTTCATTTTGTACTCGGCCACATGTACATAACGCTTGCATAATCTACGCTCCGTCCCACTGGGTCTGTATGGCATATAGACCCACCTGAATAACATTCTATCGGACCGCAAGCGAGAGTACAAGTTTTCTGTTCCGACATATTACGCCGGCACGTAAGCTGTTTGCCTCTAATAATGTCTCACTAATAGCTACTACTGTAAAAAGAAAAAGAACTGGAAAGCTAATTAAAAATGCTGCTTGAAAAAGAAATTATATCTGAGCTTTCTCTTTTAAATGTGCGAATTTGATTTGCGTTGTGCGTGCATTTTAATATGTAAAAAAAAAGGAAGGCCAGTGCTGAAGTCCACTGTTAATAATAATGCCGCAAAGCTTTGTAATGTTTATTTGTTGATGTTCAAAGCCGCCGGCGCGTGGCTTTAACATTTTGTTAGTGACGTGAGATGCTGCCAGAATTAGGTCGATTGATCGCACTCGGACGGAATCGACATTAAGCTGTTCAAGAATGTTATGCTTCATTGGAAACTTTGCACTGAGCACGGCCGAGAGCGGCGGGAATTATTTTCTTCGCCGGCCGCCGATCACGCTTGTTGCTTTCGTCGCCTACGTGTTTAGTTCGCAGGTCAGCCCAATAGAGAGCTCATTCGAGTGCTACGACATTCGCGTTGCCTATTTCTACGACGTTGTCACCACTACGTGGCAGTGTCAACATACAGTTATTCAGGCTGCGTCAAATCAATTCCCACACAAAAGTCTACAAGCTGAGCACGCGCCAGTTATTCTCTTGGCTCTCATGCCGCGTTAGTATTTCCATTCCCTGTCGGAGCTGACCAGCTTTGTTGCGGCTGCCCTTCGTGCTTCTGATCTTTTACACGAGCGCAGTTTGGCCGCTATAGACCGCTGCCACAAGAATAATTGGGATCAATCAAGATTAGCTGCATCGCACTACAAAAAAGAAGAGCATAATAAATACGATGGCTTCCGATCAATCCAGATTTACTGCATCGCACTACAAAAACAATAGAGCATAATAAATACGATGACCTCCAGAGCAGTAGATCGTCAGCTGCGAAACCAAGTCAGCATGGATTGACGCTTTTGCTCATGGCTGAGCAATAAGAAACATGTAGGACAGTCTGGAAGGCCTGAATGAACCTCCACTGCGATGCGACGGATTGTGTGGTGTGGCATATTGCAGGAGCCCACAACCACGTCAACCGAGTGATGCTAACTAAACAATGTAGAAAGTGCCTGTACTCTCTGGTTGAAGGTACCAAAGGTGTTGCGCTGGTGTATCGAATTAAAAACAAACACAGATTTCAGCAGCTAGCAAATTTGGTCATAAGTACCATATGAGGCTGTCAAAAAAATATGGATCATATTCGAGCATAATGGTCGTACTCCGAGTTAAAGGGGTTATTTCCAGTGTGTATCTTTGTGTCCGCAGACGGAACGTTCGCAATACTGCTCATACTCATGAAAATGAACCAGACTAGCTTTCTATAGGTTTTATTACCTGAATAAAAATTCAATTGATAGCCAGCGCTGGTGTCGTGCAAAATCGGTCTCTTTTCTGTGTCAATTAAACGTTTTTATTTTTCTTTGCTCTTTGGTGCTTAGAAGGTGGTTACTTGCTGCGTACGCTTTTTGCCGTCAAACTTTTTTTTCTTCCTTTTACGCAAACATCTCTCATTTTCTTCCGACTTCGATGCGTCCGATGTTCCTCTCAGCGACATCGTAACAGAGTCTTCTTCTCGACCAGCGGCGACCGTCGGAGTTCTTTGCAAAGCGATTAGCGGGTGGAAGGAAGGGCGCGGTGTCTTACGCGCGGGGGAAGGGAAAGTAGTAGCGAGGCTCGCCGGAGCGCGTTTACCTACCTGGTCGCCGCACGAAGGCTGGCTTCCCTGGCACATGCACGGCGTCGGCCTGGGGAAGACCCCCGAGCTCTTTGCGCTTACGACTGCGCTGTCGTCGCTGATGACTAGCGCGTCCTCCCCTCATGACCCGATTCTACGCCCCCGCTGAGTGAGTCATCCGGCGGAATGCGCGCGCTGCGGTAGGTCCAGTGCTTGTTGGAGCGTCCGCAGGCGAAGGCGCTTGCCGAGAGACTGTGTTGCAAATGTTCCCAGTGTGTTTGCTGCGGGCATTTCGTCACGACTCGATTAAGAGCGATGTTTGATTAGTGAGGCGTAAACTTGTGCAACATAAGGATTCAGCTTTCTCGTCAACACTGCGGAGCTGGCTGGTCTCCTGCTGACTCGTGCTTTTGGACCCTTGCTTATTTTCGCCTTTGGCTCACAAGCACCACTCTGCCCTAACGGTGGTCGTTTATTAATGCTCTGGTGGACTGAAAGGGCTCCAAGGAATGCCAGGCTCTGTCTTTATCGAACCACGTTCCTCTGAATGTATTCCGGGGTTGGCTGTTAAACACATTCGGAGGACCTGGAGGATGCTGCGAAGGTACATCGTGTTATTTCGAAACACGGCTATCGATGAACCGTTGTGACATATTTCAACCGCATGGGAATGGATAATAGCAGATTGTCTCCCTGATTAAAGCATTTTCGAAGAGTTTAATTTCGTGGACGACTACCTAGTTGTTCTGGAAGGACTTTCGAAACACAAAAATCGCTCCAGATGCACTGCATACCTTTCGTCCGAACGTGCATCCTTTGATTCTGACTCATGAGATATGAATTAAAGAATCTATAATGTTCCTTGTCCTCGGGCTTTTCTTCAAATCATTTGCTGAAAGTGTGAATCCAGCGAAAATGACCCACTTTTAGCTTACCAATCGCGCATTCTAAATTGACCAAAATAGCTATAATAGCGCACTTGCGCAAGCACAACGCTTAACATAAATCCTGTTCGCACTGTACACAACCAAATTCAGTAGAAGCGAACAGAAAGGCCAATGAAAGCTGGTTACGCTCACAATGTCTTGATCCAGTGGCTGCGAAATCCGAACAGAAAATGACTGCGACAATTTGAGGCGTTGACCACCTTCCATCGAAAGCACGTGGCAAACGTAAAAAAGACAATGGTTATACCAAATTTCACAGTTTTTCACACTACCTGAATAAAATCAGAAGCCAGCAGCCAGTTAATGTTTTATTTACCGCTGCTAGCAAACTAAGAAACACAATTAGGCCTGTACATGCGCCCCGTGCTTCGGAGGTTCCTAGGAACTCATGTCGCATAAATTAGGCAGTTTGCCTCAATTAAACATGTACAGAAACGCTTTGTTCGAATTCTTTACGAACGGCACTAGGGCACGCGATATTACTTTGGCTACCAACACCTCTTGACACCCTAAACCTTGTCTCACTCACTACATGACGTGAGTGGCGTGATGCCGTTTTTTTGCAGAAATGTTTGCATGGTGTATATGATTGTCCTATGCTGACAACAGCGCTTTATTTGAATGGGCCTAGACCAAACGCCCCAAGCTATTGGCCTTTCTGCATAGCTGGTGCAAAGTGTTTATGCCCAGTGATGCGCATCCAGCATATGTTTAACAAGTCAGTCAAGCTTAAAGAAACTGCTGGCGACATTTTTGTGAAAAATAGCTTTACGCTGAGCTAGCTTGCGTCTCTCTTTTCTTAGCTTCTTTTAGCGCACTGTTTTCTCTTCCTTGGGCGGCGACACAATCTCACGTGCGCATCTGGCCATACGTGCATCCTATTTTGACATGTGTGTGAGCGCCAATCGCAAGCTGACTTACACTTGATTCATGACTATTTTATTCATCACAGTGCACAATTGCTCAGGCAGAACTGCTACTTGGAGGCACTTAAATTATTTAATAAATAAAAAATATATAAAATAAATATTTCCAGGAGAGTGGTGCTTGAGCAGAGGTTAGGGTTCGAAGAGTTCGCCCAAGAACTCTCAGGCAGAGAATCCGGTAGTCGTACCAACTCCTCGCTACATCTCCACACCCTGCTTAAGTCCATCCATGGGCCTGTCTTTACTCCTTTGCCCTATTTATATCCGTACCTTTTGACGCTGCATATTTTACGCGACAACAAAGTGTACCATCCCATCTGTCATATGTCTTCACCGAGAGCGCAGCGCAGCGCTGACTAGGGAGGGCCGATTCGCCCAGGCAGAATAAAGGGGCAGTTAGCAAGGTCGAATGTACGCAACTACTGCGAATGAAAGCAGTAGGTGTGGACAGCTAGGGGCAGTGAAGGAAACGCCAATAATTGAAGCAGCCACTCAGAAACCACTCTCGGCAGGCAGGCTTGAAACAGCGAACCGAGGCGCCAGTTTGCTCTCGAACATCGCGAACCACCAGACGCGCGCAACGTCCACGTGCACTGGTCTTCAAACAAGGGCCCCTTATGGGTCGGTAGGGGTCGGTGAGGGCTACAGCGTGCGCGGCCGAAACAACTCACGGGATTCACGGGCTTCCCATTGTCTGCAGGCGCGCGCGGCCTGGCGTTTGCACGTCAGACGGGCGTCCCGGAACTGTACCAGGCGTCAGCAGTACGCGCTCAGGGACACCTTGCGCAGAGAGGTACTGGCTGCTGCCTAAGCGGGGGCATCCATCACCGCTGGCGCGCGCTCCGCTGACACCGGAGCAGCAGTCATCCTCCGCATCGCAGCCCCCGCCGCGTATGTGGTCCACGTCCGGTCGTCGACGGCTCCGCTAGCTGAGGCCCGCGCACCCCGGTGCGCACACAAGACCTTGCCCCCGCTTCGCACTTGCGATGGCTCAGTGTAGGAGGCGTTGCCAAGGAAATAGCGAGTAGGTTTGTTAGAACGCGGACGGCGCCTGCACGGCCGAGGGAGTGGGGAGCGCGTGCAAGTAACGACATGCAGGTAGGAGGCACTCTGCGCCGTGGCCAGGAGGTGCGGCGGAACCGCTATGTCATGTGAGGGAGAGGACAAACTTGCCTCGACGTTTGGTTCCGAAATTTGTTCGCGCGCAAACGTACGCAAGTGCGACAATCAATCATCGCCCGAAGCAGCGTCCCTTAAGCACCTGCATAGGGTTGAGGCTAATTTGGGCAAAATGTTCCGCAAAAGGAGCAGTCGGTGCCAAGGTGCACAAGGTTTACTGTGTACTTGCCTGCGGTCTCACCTCTCGATCTGCACTGCAGATCTTCGCAACAGGATATACTGACGACTTGTTCATAAGTGGCCTGCCTACATTTATACAAGGACTCAACGTGTCTCCCTTCCCGTTCTCAATTTACAGTTTGACAGTGACACACTTCGGCATCGTGACGGCGAAAACTTTCAGAACGCTGAAACCTCAAGCGATGTCCTGAGGAGCACAGGAGGTGAAATTTAAGCGGAGCTTCTTTGCTAGGGACAAGGTGCTTCTGACTAGTGCGATTCGTACGTGTAAAGACTGCACTCGAGCTCAGGCACTATCTCTAAAACTCAGTGTCTTGAAAATTTCGCTTATTTTCCTACGCAAATACGCCGCGGTATTTCAGTGGTTACGGCGCTCGGCTGCTGACCAGACAGAAGCGGGTTCGGTCCTGCCACGGGGGTCGAAATTCTAGAGGCCCGTTTACTGTGCGATGTCAGTGCACGTTCAAGAACCACAGGTGGCTGAAATTTCCGGAACCCCTCACTACGGCGTCTCTCATAGCCTGAGTCGCTTTTGGGACGTTAAACCCCCATAAACTATAAACCATTTATCTACACAGCGTACCACTCGAATGCTCTAGGCAGATGTGCTCACATCCGTATATCGTTAATGTTAAGCGGAAATAAAGAGCAAACTATGCTGGTAATTACAATACAACCATATATGTTCCTTGGAAATCGATAGAGCTCTGAGTAACTTTCATTCTCGCGAGACTTAATATGTCGGTGGAGTGACCAACTGCGACATATTCATGATGTGTCTGTCTGCGCACACAGTAATCTGACTACTTGTTAGATAGCTCTCCAGTGCCGTTTGTGTGAAACGAGTTTTGTTTGGTAGCTTTGTACACACGAAAAGAACCAGTAACGCTAGCCAAACATACACCCAACGACTAATTTATAGAAATTATTCAAGGAGAAACATTATTTTCTCCCATAAGGTTGAAACGAAGAATCCAAGAGTGCGTAACAATGTGACGCGTATTTCTGTCGCACCGTGGCCATGACAAGCGCCGATATCGCCGCCAACGAAATGATCCGCTTGAATGTTCTAAAAGATCTTCGAAAATTCCATGCGACTCCCTAAAGTTGACTATGATTGCGCGCGCATTAAGTCGGAATCATCTAAGACCAAAGTTGAGTCAAAGCAAAATACGCGCTGTGATATTTTTTCTGCCTGTTAGCGCAAAACAAACATTTGCTTCGGCGCATGCATACTGCGTAATTTCGCAAATGTATAAATTACTGCTTCCAGCCTGTACACAACCAGAATAACCTCATCATGAGCCATTCATGAATTTGTATGACTATGTTGAAAGTCGGTTTCGGATAAACTTCTTTACCTAACTTTTCATAATTTACTCCATATTTCTTGCTTCTAGTAATGAATATTCAGAAGCTGAATGTCTTACTTCTGACATGCGGCGGTATTTCGACATCATCTCAAAGATTTCTATTACATAAGCGTCCTATGTTGGAAGTGTCTTCACAGTGTTTTTGCAGTTTGGCTTTTTTGCGGTGTATATTTCCAAGTATATATATACAAATCTATACAGTAGCGAATATAATCGGAACGTTACTGAGAGAGGCAGTCGAGCACAGCAATGGGACATCCCGCCAAGAACGAAGGAGGAAGTAAAGAAAGCCTTAGGAACAATGAAAAGGGGCAAAGCAGCCGGTGAGGATCAGATAACAGCAGATTTGTTGAAGGACGCATGAGAGATTGTGTAGGAAGACTTGCCACCCTGTATACGCAATGCCTTGCGGCCTCGATCGTACCGGGATCTTGGAGGAATGCTGGCTTAATCTTAATTGATAAAAAAGAAGGCGTCAAGGACTTGAAGAACTACTGACCGATTAGCTTGCTGTCAGTTGCCAACAAGGTATTTACTAACGTAATCGCTAACAGTCAGGACAACCCTAGACTTCAATGAACCAAATGATCAGGCAGGCTTTTGTAAAAGATATTCAACAATAGACCATATTCATGCTATCAGTGCGGTGATAGAGAAATTCAGTGAATATAACCAACCCCTATATATAGCCTTCATTGATTACGAGAAAGCATTTGACTCAGTGGAAACGGCTGCCATGCAGTCACTGCGGAATCAGGGTGTAGAAGAGTGTTACGTGGAAATATTGAAAGATATTTATAACGATTGCACAGCTACCATAGTCTTCCATAAAGTCAGCAATAAAATTCCAATATGGAAAGGTGCCAGGCAGGGAGGCATGATATCGCCAATGCTATTCACCGCCTGTTTACAGGAACTATTTCGCGGCCTGAAATGGAAACAGTTGGGGATAAGAGTTCATGGAGAATACCTAAGTAATTTGCGATTCGCTGATGACATTGCCTTGCTAAGTCACTCAGGACATGAACTGCAAAGCACGATGAATGAGTTAGACAGGCAGAGCAGAACGGTGGGGCTAAAAATTAACATGCAGAAAACCAAAGTAATGTTCAACAGTCTAGCAAGAGAACAGCAGTTCGCAAGTGGTAGCGAGTTGCTGGAAGTAGTAAGAGAATATGTCTACTTAGGGCAAATAGTGACCGCTGATCCGGATCATGAGAGGGAAATAACTAGAAGAATAAAAATGGGGTGGAGTGCATATGGCAGATTCTCTCAGATCATGAATGGTAGTTTACCAATATCCCTCAA
Source organism: Amblyomma mixtum (assembly GCF_055824585.1). NCBI lineage: Eukaryota > Metazoa > Arthropoda > Arachnida > Ixodida > Ixodidae > Amblyomma > Amblyomma mixtum. The sequence goes on from NC_143016.1 coordinate 153,496,934, forward strand.
GAGAAAAGCCTACAACAGGTGTATCTTACCGGTACTCACCTCTCGGGCAGAAACGTGGAGGCTAACGAAGAGGGTTCAGCTTAAGCTAAGGACAACGCAGCGAGCTATGGAAAGGAAAATGATAGGTGTAACGTTAAGAGATCGGAAGAGGGCGGAGTGGGTGAGGGAACAAACGCGGGTTAATGACATCCTAGTTGAAATCAAGAGGAAGAAATGGGCTTGGGCAGGGCATGTAATGCAAAGGCAAGTTAACCACTGGTCCTTAAAAGTAACGGAGTGCATTCCAAGAGAAGGCAAACGTAGTAGGGGGTGGCAGAAAGTTAGGTGGGCGGATGAGATTAGGAAGTTTGCGCGGATACGGTGGCCGCAACTGGCGAAGGACAGGGTTAACTGGCGAGACATGGGAGAGGCCTTTGCCCTGCAGTGGGCGTAGCCAGGCTGATGCTGATGATGATGATTTCCAAGTAACTCAGAGCATAGACTGCAGTGCATGCTTAAAAACCCGAACAGGCAAAGCAAAAATGTGGGGCTTCAAAGGAATATGAAGCAAGCTCATTTTAAAAATTTTAGAAAAGCAGCAACAGTTTGCGATATACAGTGTCAGCGTACATGTCTATCAAGTGTTAGTAGGCCCCCGCCATGGATGTAAAATAGCTAGAATAATAAGAATGGGGCTTAATGTATTCAGCAGCCACCCTCAAGTCTAAAATTAGGAATTACCGATCGTGGAATCTGTTTATATTAGAACTTGAAGGATATCGCGAAGTATTTCGATATATCAGGAATTCAGTATAGAAAAAATGGAAATACATAAGCCTGTTTATGACTTATAACCTTAAAGCAAGAATACATTGTACTCATGCTAGTGACGCGCATCTTGCAACGACTTCCCGCCGGCCGGCGTTGTCGCAGCACTAGGCGTTACTATGCCTAACCTACTCCGCATCGAAGTCGCAGCGGACGGTGCTTTGTAACCAGCCACTGCCTATCATACGATCTCTAATTCTCTTAGCAGTACACTATAAGTAGAGTAATCTCATTAAACTTCGTACAGCCGGTTTCCGCAACGCCTTCGGCAGACAAGCACGCCAGGCGATGGCAGCTGCTAGGCTTAAGTTAGTTCGGTTAGCTTCAAAGCATGACAGTGGTGTGGCGTCAAAAATGAGAGCAGGGGACTGGAGGCAACCATCAAGCACACTTCACCGTTCACAGAGCTAGCAGTCCCCAGCAGGTGCGCAAGTGATCCAAGTGGTCCAAGTGATACTGATCTAAGAGCGCTCTTAGGAGAATCGTTATTCGATATATCGAACTGTTATTGAAAACAGGGCAACACTTGAGAAAAAAGTGTTGCGTCCTGCCAGCACTCATTTCTAGAATGAAAACTTGGGGGTTATGTAAAAGGCCGAATATTAAATCGTGGGCACCTCAGCGAGTTATGCAAATTAAAACGATAGAGATAGAAAGAGTACATTGGGCTAATAAGAAGAAACTGTCTTGAACAGGACATGCAACTCGGAGAACAGACACCCCAGGATGCTTTGTCGTAATGCAGTGGATTCCAACAAAAGATAAATGTAGCAAAGGATGGCGGAGAGTAAGTGACAAACAAAATTAGGAGAGTTTTGTAGAAACGGTGGGCGCAATGCCAAATGACAGAGCGGACGGCACGGCCTGCAGCACCCAGTGCACCCGTCCGAGTACGTGCGCAGTCTGCGTCGCATAAACTTCCTACGCGGCCATCTGGGCTTTCGCTTTCAACGCGGCTGGCCTTCGGCCGGCATCGGCCTACCTGCGCCACCGCCGCGTCTCTTCTTGTTTCTGCCGCCTCTGCTCGGGCGAGCCACACGGGCCCGTCGAGGACCAGCTCGAGCCGCGCATGATGGATCGGTCCCATCTCCCGCTGGGACGGCACCGCCGCTGCGTCTCAATTAAGCCTCCCGAAAAAAACAGCGTCGCGCGCAATTACGTCGGCGCGCCGGGGATTGGGGAGGCGGTTCGCCCGAGGAGAAGAAAGGCCGCCGATTGTTTCGATCCGGAGCGAAGCCGCTGTACCGGCAGCAGCAGCAGGAACGGCCACCTTGACCCCTAGCGTGTGCGTCGACGGCGGCGTCGAAGAGGTGGTGGCCCCGAGGGGCGCCCCAGTTACCCCCGTGCAGCGCGACGGCAGCGCCGAGGCCTAGAGGCGCGGGGTCAGCCGCGGCGGGGCCCCTCGCGGACCTTTCATCGGTCCATCACGGGGCACGGCCATTTGGGTAGGCAATGGCGCACGCCGCGTGTCGTCTTCCCAATCGCGCACCGGCCGTGCGCAGTGCCTGCAATCGGGACCCGTTTAGCTACGAGGAGCCGGCCCATATGCTCGGCCTCTTCTCAAGGCGAGCCGAACGAATGATGAAGAGGGGAGGGGGTCGACTGCGTGATTTCGACGAACCGAAATGGGTTGCCCGATGCAGCTTGCTTGGAACCTCGAGCATATGGACAGCAGTAAGCGGAGGTATGTGCCGACTCAAGGTACACAAAACATGACGCATTTGGCAGGCTGATGAATCGCCCCGCACATATTGCCCGATCTGCAGCTGCCTGAATAGAGATGGCGGCGATGCGTAGAAATCTTTCGGACAACTGCTAAGCAGGGCGACCTAGTCGGGGAAGGCAGAGTACGAGGGTTCTTTGTGGAAATGTGCGAAGCTGAGAAGACTGCTGCTGCTCGTGATAAGGCATCTGACCAAATTTCACGCCGATAAGGTGCGTGAATGGTTCTTGCATACACTTGTCAGCGCATATAAGAAGACAGCGTGCATGCAGGTTGGTGCTTGTGTAAACATTGTTACGCGCTACACGATCAGCTTGGCCGAGCTACGCGGGTAGAAAAAAAAAAGTCAACGGAGCCATAAGACAAACTACAATGAGTGGCGCAGTTCTATTTGGATACCAGAGCAACCTTTCGTTTTGTGACACGCAGCACAGAATAGGTGGGTCACAGAATGAAAGCAACGTCGTTCCTAATGCTCCGCCGTCCGAATTTGGGCTTCAGCTATCTTTTTGCACCTGAAATACGCGTGCAGTACAGCAGGCAATGCTGTCTTCAGATGCCCGTCCGTAGTTCACATTGCATTGTTCTCGGTGAAATAGTCCACGGCGGGCCACGGTCCAGTAAAAAGTGCATGTGCAAGTTTGACAGCCAATGAGAACATTCGTCATCGCGTGAATGAATATTCGTGCTGACCTTTTCTTTCATTCTAAAAGCCCTCGGAATCTTTCATCCGCGCCCAGTAGCTTCGAGTGGTAGAGTTCTGCCACGAGAAAGTGAGCCACACAGGGCCGAACCTTTACCTTGCTTCTGAAACAATGCAAAGTTGCCAAAAGTATTTGAGCTGCGAGCGAAGTGGGACACTCTCGCAAGCCCACACTGCTTACAAACTGCAGCGTATATCCTTCGGGTGACCTAATAACTAGACAGGTTATATCCCCCTCCCACCGCATTACTCGGCAGCGCAATTTCCGACATAGAACAGCCACAGTCGCTCAGAGGCTCAGGTCAACGGCGCAGTACCGGCAATAACCGGCACGACGAAAGGGGCAGGGGCGAAGTCCGCAATCACGACCATCACGGTTATACCAGCAGCGGCCACGCCCACGTCCGGTGACTTTGCTGCCGATTTCCTATGAGGTGGAAAATGTATACTGCTGCCGGTCTGCCCAGCAACCACTCTTGGCCTCCTCATCACGCTCTAGCCCTGCTCTGTTATATGTACCGTAACTGCCCGCATAAGGCTCGAGATGAAATTCTTATGAGCACCCAGAAATAGGACAATTGCTTTTTTTTACATTACCAGGCAATATACGCAAGGGTGGAGGGTGGAGAGGAATGGGGCTTTCAGTATGCTTTCAGTACGGTAGGGCGTGATAGTGCGTTGCTGGAAGACAAAATCTTCGCATCTCCTTAAAGGCAAATATCCATTCAACTTTACCTTGCTCTTTTGCACCTGTTTGGGCGTGCTCTAAATGAGTGCTCGTCACGTCGTCAAAAACACTCACTCCGTGCAGTTCATAACTCTGAGGGCCGATTGGCGAGCACAAGAGCGTTTCCGACAAGACCCCCGTCAATTAGGGCAACTATGTCTGCGTCACTTTTGATGCGCATTTTCTCGTAACACATTCCGTCGCTGTGCTAAGTCTAGAGGTGGTGGTGAGAACATTTATTAAGAAGGAACAGGAGGTATGCTTGGATCAGCCCGTAATGGACCGATCCTTACCAGCACTAAGTGGAGGTCCCTAGTATGGGACCCCAGTGGTGGTGGCCGCCGCCCGGGCGCGCCCGACTAAGGCTTGTTGGGCCTGTAAGTCGTGGCAGCCGAGCAGGGTGTATACGCGGCTGAATGGGACGCAGCAGCAAAGAAGACCGCGGTCTTAGCCGTGAATGCGCTTACATCCAGTAAAACACGGTACGGGCCGGGCAGCCGACGCTCGGCGTGTCCTCGGACACCGCCGGCGCGGCCAGCTCCTCGATCGGCCGCTACGTCCCCTAACCACAGGGGACGACGGTGCCCGGGGGCGGAGTCAGCGGACTCGCCCTGATTGCAAGGCCCGCCGTCCCCAGACGGGAAAACCATTGTCTTTGAGCGGCCGCAGATTGTTTTAAGAGCTGCGGCGGTGCGCGCTTTGGTGGCACCGCCCCGAACGTGTGTAATATGCGCGCGCAGCGCCAACCTCGCAGCATGCCTCGCAGAGTGGACTTCGTGGTGGCGGGCGCCGGTCTTGTGCTGTCGGAGCACGGTACGCGCTCAGACAGGAAGGAAGGGAAAGAATAAATGCAAAGAATGGGGGCCCACCGGGTGCTAGAGGGGGAGGAACAGAGAGGGCTACGTAGGCCAGGCGATTGCCCACCAGCTTGGCAATTTTTGCTCTCTTTTACTTTCTTAAACATAGAACGACATGGAATCGCGGGTCGTTCCGCCATGACTGTGCGTTTATTACCGTTCTCCACGTCTCGCTGTGTTTGTTTCTTCCTGCTTGGCGGTCTTGTCTCCGTCGCTCATGCGTGCCTTCGGTGGAGACGGGGGACCAAGCGCGCTCGAAGGGGGAGACCCATTTTTTCGGGTGTTGTCCGCGTTATCCGCCCTCGCTGATGAGAACGGCAGCGTGCCCGCGGTGAGCGGTGCTTTCCTGCGTCCGGGTCCGTGACCGCGTCCTTCTTTCGCTCGCGTTTAATCTTGTTCTGCCGTTGTTCGGTCGCATTTTGAGCAGTGGCCCGTCGTGCACAGTCTCGGCCACCGGCCGCGGCACCTTCACCAGAATGTGTCGCCAGTTGTCTGCCTGAACACTGTCGCCGCCGAGGTATCTTCTGGCTACAGCATTCACTCCTCACCCTTTACGTTGAGCGCCAGTTTCTCGGTATTAACCGCAGGACGTGTGTCATAATGCTCCCGCGTAGCTAGCAGCCAGAAATGCTATACCGGGTGTGACGCTGAAAAGCGTCATTCCGGCCCTGAATTTTCAAAAGAGTTGATGTCTATAAAGTGACGATTAGGCCCCTCCCCTCATGCCTGGAACAGCCTACCACCTTCAAGACCCCCATACCCTTATGAAAATGCAAATGGCCTTTGAATTCAAAGTGAAATGCCCAAAGGCGTTACAAGAAAACTAGCTTCCAACTTCCTGTGAACGGAAAAATGGCTAATTCTTGTGAATTCAGTCTCAATGACCTTCATTTGGACTACCTCTCAATTTCCTCCCAGTAACTTCTCCAATAATCTGGCTAAAGAAATGAAAACAATGAAAAAGATGGGATAAATACAATTTAATGAAATAAAATTCCCATGAAAAAGCAAAAAGTGTAAAATCACAACGTTGTCACCAGGATTGAAACCAGTGACTTTCTGACTATGTCTTGGCATTTTTTTAATTGCCTCTGATATGTTACAAATAAAAGGCACAAAAACAAGTGCAATGCAGAACACTCTCTACGCCGTGTCAAAGGGCTGAAAAAAAAGAGGGGAGGGGGCAGAACCTGAGTTAATGCGTGAGTGGTTCCATGCTACCTAGGCACTTTGGTATGGGACCCTGTTTCCTCAGTGTCTCAAAGTACCGACACGCCGCCTCCCGGAAATACTGCTGAGCCGGCCGGGCGTCAATGGCTATGTGGCGCGCAGCCATGCAAGCGCGCAAGACTTTACACCATGGCACCAGTTGGACGTGCACCAAATTATGGCCATGAAAACTGCGGCTGGATATGTTTCTGCTGGTGAGCAGTTTTCTTCAAGTTGAGAATTTCCAGCTGATGTTACAGGTTTCCTGCGAAGCATGTACTGCAGCTCCTTTCAGGCTTCCTGGGAGTGCCGTTAGGGTTAGAAATTTGAACAAATAGTGCAATAACCGGTTCTTCTTGTGTTGAGACGTTTGTCTTGCTTTCAACGCTCGTATCAGTACACAATTGGCTGCGCCACCATAATTCCTAGCAATATTCTGCAAGCGGCTACAAGGAACGCTGACGGCGCGCTAATGCACGCAGTTAATTTCCTATTGAACGTTTTTTAAATGTAAACACGCTTCGTACCATCGACACCTCTGCTTGTTGGTATGTGATGCAATAAACAGGGTGAAAGTATAAAGAAGCAAGGAATGAATTGTACAAGGAGGATGTAGTTTTTCTTTCGTTTTTAAGCTGGTGTACTGCTCATTCGCCAGTTTTCAACGCGATAGCTTAAGGCTTCTGTTATGCAGAAAATCCGGCGTCGTCGTTGGCGGCGTTGGGAGCGGAAAGCCCCCAGAGAAGCTACGTAGGTGGGCCACCAAGATCACGTGATCCTGTGGAGTCATTACAGCCTGCCCACCGGATTGTGAGCAAACTGTATACCGTGGCACGTGGCAGTTAAATTATTGACTGGACGTCAGAAGTTGCTCGGGAAGAGAAACCAGGGTTGCACCAGCCCCACTGCACCACTGCGCTATAACTGGCATGAGGACTCCCAGCGACATACTAATATAAAGTCGAGAATGACAAATTCCGCGTATATGGGTATTAACCCATTACCAGTAACACTTCATACCCTTAAGGCGGAGCTTAAATGTCGCCTCCAGTTGCCTAACGCGATAGCGTTGAAGGCCTCGTTACGCTGAAAATCCGGAGTTGGCGTTGTCAGCATTGTGGGCGAAAAATCACGAGCATCACTCTGGCACGTGGTCCCCAAAGAGCAACCTCGGAGGCAGCCATCTAGGTCACCGGATTTTGCGGCGTCATCTCAACCTGCCCACCAGATAGCGATAAAACTGCCCGCCATGGCAGGTTACAGTTAAATTAATCATTGGTCGCTCGGGAAGAGCAACCTGGGTCGCACAAGGCCCAGCGCTGGTCCCTAGGGCTCCTCATACCCCTACTATGGCGGTGGCACATGGGTTAAGAGATTCGCCACTGCCCAGCACTGGAAGCACCTTCGATCGCAGGGCAGTGGGGCATCGCTTAACCGCTGCACCACTGCGCCAGGAGGGGTACGAAATCTCCCAGCGATCTATGAATGTAAAGTAAAGAATGACCTTCTGCATACATGGGAATTCACTCATTACGCTGTCAGACTCGACTAATTTTTTTTTCTGTGCTTGTTTCGTTCCTTTGACGCCGCTTGCGCCTAGGATGAGCGCGAAGACTTGCTTGCGCTCCTTGTCTCACGTATTTTTTTCGTAATCAAAATCAGTTTATCTGCATACATGAGAATTCTTATCTGCATACCTGCAGTTTATCTGCATACCTTCTCCATACATGGGAATTCACTCATTACGCTATCGCGTCAGACTCTTGAGACTAAATTTTTTTTTCTGTGCTTGTTTCATTCCTTTGACGCCGCTTGCGCCTAGGATGAGCGCGAAGACTTACGCTCCTTGTCTCACGTATTTTTTTCGTAATCAAAATCAGTTTATTGGAATAAAAAAGAAAATATAAGGTGGGCAAATTTATGCAGAAGGAGGTCCCGTCGTAAGTGACTGTACTGGGACCTCCTACGTAGCTTGTGTTCGAGCCAGCTATGCATTCACCCAGGCAACTCAAAGACATCCACAAAATGCCCTAATAGTGCCTCAATCATTATCTTCGACATCCACATGTAGTCCTCAACTGATCCTCAGGCAGTCCAAACTAGGTCCATCAGATGTCCACCCAAAGCGCTTACTCAAGGTCCTGGGAAACAATTTCAAGGATTTCTTTGTGTGCAGTTGCAGGACTAACTTTGACACGTTCGGTTTAATGCTGCGCTCGTATTTCAAAGCAATATTTTGAGCTGTGCTTAGCGCAGTTAAGTACTATGACAAAACATGCATGCTTCTGTCATTCTTTGCTTCTAGTATTCTTGAATTGCTGCAACTTGCGCCACAAAATTTGTCTAAGAGCCCTAACGAAGAGTCCAGTGATATGCATGACTCCTAGAAAAATTCCTCGCTCGAGTCGATGTTCCTGTAAACCTTCAATTTTTCCTAATATGTAACGGGAAATGTAAGGCTATGAGAGTGTTGTTCCCATTCATATAGGCTCAAATTTACCTGAACATAAACGATGTATATTTGTACATAAATACACAGTACGGCTTGTAGGTTCACGCAAAAAGCTTAAAATTCTATATATGCTTCATATATTCTACATAAATTCCATACATTCTAAAAGGCAATCTGTGTTTTAAAAAAGTAAAACTTCAAATGAAAGCTTCCCCATCAGAAATGTTAAGCTTGCCTGGAGTTTTCTCGGACGTTTGCCTACTCGCAGCCTGCAAAACCAAAATTGATATCAGATCTAGCCAAGGCATTAAGTAGCGTCGATAAAACATTTCTCCTTTATGGCTCCAAGTGTCACATAGGTTCAACACACACACAAAGAAAAAACAAAATAATCCTTTTGGATGTCAATTTGCAAGAGCCACACTCTTGAACATTTAAGCAGAAAAGGAGGTTTGACTGATGGACTACATTGCAATGTACAATCAGAGGCGAAAGCTTCGCGGACGTGTGAACTGAAACGAAAGCTCTTTTATTATGAGCTAGTAGCTTGAGATCACACTTATAGAGGTGAAGGCCTAACTCTAGAACTGTCAAGGTAAGTTGCTGGGCGAGTTGGTTCCGATATTTCATGACTACAGCGCAACGAACGGGACAAGAAGGACACAGGCAGAGACACAACACAGCGCTGACTTACAACTGAAATCTTTATTAACTGCCAGCCGGAATAAGTACCTAGCAGGCGGTGAAAAATGAAAAGTAATAGACACAAGTCATGCAGCGGAAACAAAAAATTTGAAAAAATTAAAAAAAGAACAGAATAAAGCACACGCGTGTCAACATTCACATTTAAGGTAGCGTTTTTCTTTTCCTGACAGCAGTGTAGATGGTGCGCTTATGCATTCTTCAGGGAGCCTTGCTATTATGTGTGCTTCTATGATTTCTCTTGTCAGCGATTCGCGGTTCCTACCTATCACAACGCACTCGTTGTACAATGGTACGCCGACAAGAGAAATCGCTGACAAGAGAAATCATAGAAGCGCACATGATAGCAAGGCTCCCTGAAGAATGCATAAGCGCACCATCTATACTGCTGCCAGGAAAAGAAAAACGCTACCTTGAATGTGAATGTTGACACGCGTGTGCTTTATTCTGTTGTTTTGAATTTTTTTGAATTTTTTGTTTCCGCTGCATGACTTGTGTCTATTACTTTTCATTTTTCACCGCCTACTAGGTACTTATTCCGGCTGGCAAGATTTCAGTTGTAAGTCAGCGCTGTGTTGTGTCTCTGCCTGTGTCCTTCTTCTTGTCCCGTTCGTTGCGCTGTAGTCATGGAAATCTAGAACTGTAAACTTTAATACTGAGAGGAAGTGATCATTACCTACAAGCAACCCACGTTCAGTGTGTCTAGATCACTTGTTCAGTGCCACAGAGACTTCCGGGCCTGACTGTACTGTACAATGTATACAGACAATTTCTGAAAAACTTGTACACTGATAATATGAAAATCTCATAAATTAACGGATCAAAAGAAAAGAAGCCCAAACGTTGCTCCCCCCCCCCCCCCCACCCCTTTGTGGCGTGGACGAAACCAATTTCTGCTATTATTCTTCTGGATTTTTTGTTTTTCAATTTTTCAGTGTTGTTAACCGAATAAGTTTGAGGCAGCTGAAGATATCACCCGATGCAGAGCTCCATCACCTGAATGACTAAATTCGTTTCTGGTCAATCACTATAATGCAAGACAGGGTGGAGTTAGGCGTGAGCAAGTAAGCGTTGTCATACGTGCCAAGTGAAATGACCTGACCATTATACTCGCATCGGCTTCAGAGTCCTGGGTCTTGCTAATGCAGTGCCACTGTATAGCAGGTAACGAGGTTTCTGGCTGCGCTCGCTGTCTGGGGAGGAAAAATAATATTGCCGCATTACTGATTGTCTACCGGCGTTGCCATGTGGCCTAACTGTATGCCTTGGAGCGTGACTTAGCGTCGTCTTCCTCTCGGATGAGCGCTGCTGTTGTGCGAGCCCCGTCTGAGTAAACGGCTGTCTTGATTAGGGATACGTTTTTCAGCGGCATATTTGATGGAGGTGCTGTGATTTATCCCATGTACGCTGACCCAGATGGTATCCTTTAGGCTATTCCTGGCCCTTCGGCACAACACCCGTCCAGAAGGCGAGCCACCGTCTGCGAGGCCCGCAATCCGATTTTTAACCGCTGACAGCGCCGGTACTGGCCACGACGTTCGCCATGGGCAGACGTCACACAGGCCAGCACACTGGCATTTAAACTCTGCCGGCGCCACCATGCGGCCGAACTCAATGACTTGGCGCGTCCTCTAACGTCGTCTACCTCTCGAATGTCGAAAAAGCGCTGTGAGCACCGTGCCAGTAAACGGCTGTCTTGCTCAGTGCCACGTTCATCGGTGACAATATGTGTGCAAGCAACCTGAAATGCTATAAACACTATACTGCTGGCGGGGCTACTTACAAGATGCCCAATGTTTGCTGAATAATGCAGAAAATGGCCTTCCTAAACGCTGCAGCACTTGCTCACCACATCTCAGGACGGCTGAAAACAAGTCGCTGCCAGAAAAGCTGCGAAAGCCCGACACTTTGTTCTTGACGTTTATGAAAGCACCTTGTTTCTGATTCCTCCGAATTCGCTAACTGTGCTTCCCTTTGTGCATTCACGTTAAGGAATTCTAATTTCCATTTGCTAAGAAAAAAACTAACGACAGACTAAAAAATAAGCATTGCACACTTACCTTCCTAATCTTAGAGTAGAGTTTAGAGTGCAAAGGAACAGGTAAGATGTGCGACAAAATGTTTTCACGAAGACTGAATTGGTTTCTCTAACTGCCTAAAGCTGCTTTATATTAGAAATGACAAAATGTCTATACATCCAATAAAATTAGATTCTTCAAGCCAGAAAGATGCGCGTAACTTGTACTAAAAGTGAGTTCGCCGCTGCCTCGAAGCAGCCAAATTGAAGCGACCAAATTTGAAGTCATCTGCGGAGCGAAAATGCTTCGTGTTCGTTGCCAGACAGCCCTTCAGTCGGCAACAAGCCGCAGTCTTCTCTGAAGCCGGCAGCATTCAATGACGTGCAAGTAATGCGACGACCACCAATGAATCAGTACCAGCAGGCAACTGCACCACGCTGCAACATGTTCCGCGGGGCAGTGGTGACGAGTTCGCCGAGTAGAGAAATTGATGGCCCATTCGGCGCGGTTCCTGCAATGGCTGCCAATTAGTCAACAGTCGAAGAAGAAAGTGCCTCAAAAATGAGCTCTATGCACTCGTTAGCGCTCACACTTCCGGAACACCGAAACTTCCGCTCTGCTTGGCTGCCATGGCTGAGCCTCGAAAAAATTACTCAGGCCACTTACGACAGACTAAAAAATAAGCATTACACACTTACTTTCCTAATCTTAGAGTAGAGTTTAGAGTGTAAAATAACAGGTAAGATGTGCGAAAAACTGTTTTCACGAAGCCTGAATGAGACTACTTACGTTGTCTGAGACGAAAACTTGAAATTCTTGATTTTTTTTCTTTGTTTCTAATGGCACACCTATGTACTCATTAGAATACAGTTCTAAGGGAACGCATGCACTAGGCTCACCTTTATTCGCCAGAAAACAGTGCGGATTTTAGCCTATCGGTTGCATGCTCGCCTTCGCAGTGTTATGGTCCTCGGTTCAATTCCACGCACCTTGTGAAGAAATCCCTTCGTTTTTTGCTGTGACGTCATTGGGGGTTTTCCAGGCCAGTTTTCCTGGAGGCCGAAGACGGGTTTTGTTGCTAATGGGCCATATAAGACTTTCGCCTTAGAACCGCATAAGCGCGATGAGAGCGAAAACGGAGCTAGTCGCTTACCTTGTTCTGCACTGGTTTCTGGAGCTTGAAAGGCCATCAGAACGCGGTGTGCTTTGCGTCAAAGCCGTGCAGTCAACGTAACAGCAGTGAATATTCATAACGTAGCTGAAAAACTAAATAACTTGGACCTTGTCTCAACAGTCCGTGCGTGGCAGAACTGATCGGGCCACTTGACATGGCTGGATTCGGCCGGCTTGCAATACAAGCATAGCCACACTCCTGCAGACGCCGACGTTCGAGGATACCGGGCTGCATGCCTGTCGAATCTTTAACCGCGCTGCGTTATGCAAATTTTAAGAGAGTGGCATGCATTCAGTATTTTATATTCGTGGGATATTCGCCATCACCTAGCTCACGCAAACGCAAATTATTTTGCCGCGCAGGGTGTGTTCAAAGATGCTTTTTGAGCTTTGTATACATACTGCAGTGCTACTCAGAACAGGAAAATAAAAGTGGTTCGTGATTCAAAAGGGCCTGTTAAGATATTTTTCGGATAAGGCTTAGAGCGGTATTCTGAGTATGCCCTCAGCAGGTCTGCTCTCTATATATGACGTTTAGAATATTTGAGGATCCCCTGAGGATGTTTTGTGTTTATCGGGCAGGTGTTCATAACATTGTCGCACTGTCTTGATACGTATATTTCACTTTACTGATAAAGTGTGGGAGTGTAGTGTGCTAAACAATTTTTACTTTGCATGATAACTTATTCGTCAGTAAAGTATCTGCCTGTTAACTCAAGAGCACACGAAAAAAAACTGATATGTTTTTGTTTTTTTTTACTTTGTAAAACTGTACGTTTTCAAATTAGTCAAAAATGCCCAAACTAAGCCTATTCACAGAAAGAAAGTAGGAAAGGAGAAAACAAAGCATAAAAAGCAAAAAGCAAAGTTCTTTGCTTATTTTCTATGCACTCAAGGACAAAGGAAGGCAGCATTTGCAAGAGTAGTCTACTCCAACAGAAATTTGTGGTTCAGAAGTTGAATAACAAAATCTAACGGTGTAACACAAGGAATTGGAAAGGAAGAAGATAGAAAGAAAAAATCAATGCATTCTACTTGTTTTCCATGTACTCAAAGACAAACGAATAAAAGTGATTGTATATTCTTCAAATATGTCGGAAAAAATCAGTCCAAAGTGAGCTTCCTTCTCTCAGAATAAAGGACGGCATTAAATCGGAAGTAAACTTAATTCTTTTTGTCACAGGAAAGCAAATTTAATAGCGAGCCATCGTTTTCAGCAGACAGGAAACGGTCTGCGTGATGTAGCTACGTAGCGCAAACGGCCTACGCAGTCCAGTTTGAGAAAACATTCGTAACACCAGCCCCCAATGTCTTCAAGGTATAGCTGCTCCCATTGAGCGATGCTGAAGCCGAGAATTTCATGCTCGCTCGCCTTACTCTACGCGCACGCTTACTACGTGTGCGTGCGGCGTGAGTTTACAACCAGTCGCGGATGAAGGCGGGGGAAATCTGCCGACGCTGATGGAAGGAACGCGGATTCGTGACCGGCGTGAGCAGAGGAATGAGATCGTATTGCTACTTCCCAGTCGTATGCGAGCTCGTCGTGTTGTTTTATTTTCTTATTGGGCATTTCTGTGCGCGTAAGTGTTTGTGCTTATTTTTCCTATACGTGCGCCTTCCCTACTCTGGCTTTTTTTGAAATTTGTAATATCGCTGTTCCACAGACAGGCCGGGTGCAGCTGAAGTATGGATGCGATAATGTCTACTCTGAGAGTGAAGGTTTGACGAATGAGTTAACTGCGGACGAAGCAAAGATGCCGCCCGTATCTTCCTGCGACCGCCACCATTACGCAGCGAACCGGACGATGCGCCTTCAACAGGTGCGCGAGGCCGCCCGACAACGAAATGCCCCCGAAACAACCCAGGAACACGGAGCGAGGCTTGAAAACAAGCGTGTAGGTATACGGCGACGCCGTGTGCTAGAACAACCTTTATCTGCTGGGAACGATGCCTACTTTGTGAAGTACTTCATGCAGGACGTGTTCGGGGTGTTACGCAGCACGTGTGGTAGACTGTGGTTCATGCTTGACCTCAAGCGTTTACAAGACCGGAACTACGAGATACAATCAAGTGCGTACTCAATGTACTCAATGCGCTTCATAAGCCACAGTGTGCAAATGGGCATCGTCGGCCAAATGGTAAGCACTCCAGGCGAAGTCGCAGGTCACGGCTGCAACGAGGAAGCAGATAAACGATTTATTTATTTATTTATTTATTTATTTATTTATTTATTTATTATTCAAAATACCCCTAAAGGAATTCGAAGGAGAGTATTGTAATTGTAATTACTAAACTGTAATTATAATTATTAACGCATGTAAACTGGACTCTGGATGAAAGAAAACCTTTACCCCATGTGATTTTAAACCATCAACCTCGTAACCTGTGGTGAGGTGATTTCGCCGAAATACCCTTCAACTCAAAACATATAGGAACCAAGGATCATGGCGGGAGATCTCAAACTGCACATTTGTAGAGGAGGAAGGGAGCGGTTCAATTAAAGACATGAAAATGTCCTATAAATTAATGTGGCAGTGAATACAATAGAATTAGTGCCAACAACACGGCATTGCAGTGTCGTCGGCCATGTCTTCACTACAGGGTAATCAATTAAGGGGGCTCTGAAACAGCTTCTGAGGAGAGTACACAAAATTGCTCTATCCCCACATTCTCTCGTCATGAATACCCGAGCTAAATAATGCACTTCTACACGCAGCACGGAAATCCCAATTGCGCGCGAAGATTGTCGAGTCCTTCCCGACGACTTTTCATGGCCGCGCCCTCCTCCATCACACGACGCTGCGTAATTCTGTTCAGAGATGGCTATTGGTTACATTTTTTTCGGGCGGGGTTGCTCAAATCTTCCCAAACGACATAGCAACATTGAAAATATGGAGCAGTGGGAGGCACTTATGCTCAGCTCAGATCCAGCCGTCGAAGTGGCGGCATGAAAGTGGGCTGTGGAGGCCGCCGGGGCTCAAGGGCTCCCGTCTGCCTGATCCCGTCACCCTTCCCTTGACGTCACGCCGCTACCACGGCCGCGGCCAGTCAGCATCATCGCACCGGCCGGTCAGGAAGGTCCGCCCCCCAAGGAACTCTCGTGTGCGTCGGAGGTGGAGCCGGCGGAGGGGAGCCCACTATTGAGCGTGCAAAAAGTGACGAGAAAAGAGAGAAAGGCGCGAAGACGATGAAATTCAAATTTTGACTACAGTCACGAAACGCATCAAAGGAGTTATTGCTGGAGGATATTCGTGATGAGGCGTCCTTTAACACCCCAAGAATACGCGCGTTTATAGAACCCTTTTCAAAGCCTCTGTTAGGACTACCAAATACGTCTGGTACTTCAGTATGCATAGACCGTTACTCTGAATTCTAAACACCTAAAATTGTGGCACCAACAACATCGAGAGTATGGATGAATGAAACCCCCTAAAAATAAAAAATAAAATGCGTCGTTGTATTCAATGTGACAGGCGTCGTGAGTATCATGCAGAATGCTCTGGCACTTAACAGACGACCAGCGTAGTTGTTTCTGCTACGTTTGTTTTAGCATCAGCAGTCAATACATCACAAGTGATGCAAGTGTTGAAATTACAAGTCTCCATATTAATATTACGATTTCTTGGTCATCATACAAGGAAAAGTTGAGCCATCTCGACAAGAAATTTCGGCAAACATACAGCTGCATTATATGTAAAGCGCGATGGATGCAAACAGCAAACACCTCAATATGTTTACTGTCCTCTCTCCGCATCACTTTAGTTTCCTTGAGGGTTTCTGAACAAAGCTTTCCCTTACTGTCAAAGATCTCGATGGAAGGAGGGCTTTGTACAGCATCAGCTTTTATTGGTATTTATGTGACATTAACATCACCCAGCCGCCTTACCAATTCTAACCTGTCCCAGCTCGCTTCAACAATTTCCTTTTGCCAGAAGTACGAATTAACTATTCTCTGAGAAGACCATCCACTTAACTTCAATATCATGAAAAAGCGCCGTACCTTTGATCATAAAAACTGACGAACATTTCATGGTGTAAAAAAAAGTGTCACCTAAAGCTCACTAGTTTGCCATGCACTGGACATAAGTATAGTCAACGTTTTTCCTTAAAATGTTATTGCATGTATTTTTCTTAGCACATACTGTGGTACGATGTGGTATTCTTATATAGAATGCAACCATTCACTAAGGTTGCAGGAGCCGCATGCGAGGAGAGCAGCCGCCACATTTATTCCGAAGACTGCGTGGTTATCGCGCCCAGCAGCTGTGATGGCGGCCGCAGTGCATGTGGGGTGCCTGAAACGCATTGCTTCTGCTTGCGTTATCCGGTAACTTCATTTTCTTCACACGTGTGAAAGTGGAGGCGCTACAATTTCATGATTTTGCTTTTTTTTAAATTATGCTTCACCTTTGCACATTACCGTGCTGTTATTTGATTTTTCCGCGTTTTTTTTTTTCGAGATGTCCCCTAAGAGTTGTCGACTTTAGGACCTTCTTTTATGTACCGCCTTCTGCAACCACTCGCATAAATCACTTCAAAGTACTTATCTGGAGGGGGTAATAGAAGAAAAATAATAGAAAAATTCAGTAATAGAAGCTAATAGAAGCTAATAGGTAATAGAAGAAGATAATAGAAGCCTCCCGGTCTGCAGAGGCGTCTAAGGTAGCAGCTAATGCTTGTTAGCGCGCATCTGCATTAATCCAACGGTACCAACGTGTTACCACACCAAGGCTTCCGTACTTTAATTTTTTGCTGTGAGTGTTTAAAACACCTATTCTATATGGCCACCTATATCAAGGATGCCGACCTTTCTCCGCTTAAAATAGAACTTAAGAAATTTAATTCGCCGCACTTTTATCGTTCGTTTTTTTTTTGTTTTTTTTTACTGTAAACCGAACAACAAACAAAGTGGATGGCTTTAATGCGAACAGAGAACGTGAGCACCGTTTTCCGAGCGCAAAATAAATTCAGCCGGAAGCATCGACCGAAACGACGTCTAGCGAACGTCACTTCGCGTGTCCTCCACGAGAGGCCGCCACCATGCCTGCCTTTCGCGAAATGTCGTTCGTCCGCTAGGCGTCGTCGGCCGGCGGGGAGCCAAGTGAACGGTAGGCATCGGCGGCGGCGAGCCACCGCGTTGTCGGCCCATTCAGCTGGAGCCTTTGAAAAGTATGAAAAGGCCCGGCGACCCCCTTTTGTGCGCGAGGACGGCCCTCGAGTAGTACTCCAGCGCACACACGCTTCTTTTCAGGCCTGATCGGGTTCAAATGTTGGCGGTAGCCCCCAGAGGGGAGAAGAGCTGTCAAAAAGGGGAAAGAGGGCAGAGAAGAGGGCCGATTGTTGCTGCTCCGCTCAAATTGCGGGCACGTAGCCGCATGAGCGCAGCGCGTACACACACACAGAGGCAGGAACCGCTGCTTTACGAGGCACAAAGTGAAAACAAACTGTTAGAATGTGGAGGGGAAAAAGGATAGAAGAAATGACGCCGGCATGCGCCCGTGAAGCAGACGGTGGAGGGTTCCCTGCCCAGCAAAGGAATGCTCGACGAAATCTGTCAATGGCCATTGTGGGAAGGACCTACGGATTCCACGCGGCTTAGCTCAGTGTGTGTACGGTACCGTGACGTGGAAAGGTCGTTCAAGGACACCACGCTACGCGCAGATGTTTTTATTCTGTCACTGTTTCTGGGAGCTGGAAAAAGAGGGAGTATGAACGTTTTAACAAACGCTTCTTCCGTCGCCTACAGCTAGGAAGTTGTATGAAATTGTTGAACTCGCAAACGAGCACCAAAAGGTAAGAAATTACAAATAACAGATTGACCGGCGTTGAATTGCTGCTGGGAGCTGAGAGGCGGCATTCATTCAGACATAGGAACTCAATACCTCAGGAATTTGCGCGACGAAGTGCTAAAAAAAAAAAAATCCGATTACACTTCCCGAAATATTATTAGCGGCACCATATCACTTTGCAATAGACGGCTGAATACACCACAAAAAGATATTTTTACATAGAATAAACGGCTGAATACACCCCAAAAATATATTTTTACATAGTTCGTATTTATTTTTCCGCCACGGTTTTTTTTACACCTTTCGTACTGAACTATTTTCGATCGGCTTCATTGCCTCTGTAGAATGTGAGTAGGTAGTTGAAATGGCTACAGTGAAAAGACAAAAATTATTCTATGATGTCAAAGTACCAAGATTTTGTTTCTTCCGGTGGTTTCTATGTGGGGAAAATTCTAAAATCTCTGTACAAAAGCCAAACTATGCACGTAAAAAAAGTTCCATGGTAACGCATGACAGCGCTTCTTTTGCAATTTTTTTTTCATACCCTCGTTTTTGTTATCGTTCGCGAAATTAACATGGAAGCCACGGCACGAAAAAAATTTTTGGCTAAAACTAAGCAGGGCGAATGTTTGCCGCTGTACCATCGTACACAATATATTTTTAAAAAGAAGCTTACATTGGTCAAGCGCGAAATGTGGTTCATTTGACCAGGAATCACTCCTCACTATTTACAACAGAAGAAAATCAGCTGTTGCTAGAAGCGATGCTTCTACCACCAATGACGAAACTTCTAAAAACAATAAGCGGCCACAGCAAGGGCTTAAGTCTCTAAATATATGAATTAAATAAATACAAAAACTAGCAGCTTCGTTTTAATGAAAAACTGGGAGGGATTTACATTAAACCAAAAAGAAAGGACAGCGAGGCGTTTGAGAGTTAAGACCAGACAGACTACCATGGGCTTAACGCAAAAACATAACTTGTGTCACTGCACAGCGAAGGAAGGAAAAGCTAAAAAAAAACTGCCGACGATCACGTTACTTCCTAATGCGAAATTTGAGCGCAGCTCATTAAAAGCTTAAAGCACGATTGAGGTGTCCACTGTTCCAAGAGGGCAGCTATGCGCCTTTCCTTTGCTTTCCAGGTTCCGGCTCCATTGGTTTCGCAGCTTAAAGTGCAAGTAAGGTCTCCACAACTGCTTACAACGGACAACGGCGACGGCAACGCCGCGAAGCGCAGAAACGGGCGCCTAAGAGCTGCGCTCTAAAAAGCGGAGGAGAAAGGAAGTTGCAGTGTGGCGCACAAAGCCGTCAGCAGCCCTGGCAGCTAGTTGTCCAGGAGCGTCTCGGAGGCAGGTTCAAGATGCAACAAGCTCGGAAGTATGAAGCTCGTGGATGAAGGTGCAATATACTCGACACGCGCCAACCACCAAAGGACATGGTTTTTGTGCAGTCTCTTCTTGCCGGTAAAAAAATATCTGTTGAACTATAGCTGCGCCCTAGTTAGATTCGGCGAGAGCCGTCATTGGTCGGCAATGTCACGCTGAGGCGGCGGCTTCATGGAGCTGACGCTTACTACACTCTGTCAGTTGCATGGCCGTCCAAGCACATACTTCGTCCGAGGTGGCAGTTCATGGGCCGCCCCGTTCGGCGAAGCCATGGTCTGTCTGTGCGTGTGCGCGCGAGTGTGCCTGCGCGTGCATGTGTGTGCGGTGTGTGAGTGAGTGAGTGAGTGAGTGAGTGAGTGAGTGAGTGAGTACGAGTGAGTGAGTGAGTGAGTGAGTGAGTGAGTGAGTGAGCGAGTGAGTACGAGTGAGTGAGTGAGTGAGTGCGTGAGTGAGTGAGTGAGTACGAGTGAGTGAGTGAGTGAGTGAGTGAGTGCGTGAGTGAGTGAGTGAGTGAGTGAGTGAGTGAGTGAGTGAGCGAGTGAGTACGAGTGAGTGAGTGAGTGAGTGAGTGAGTACGAGTGAGTGAGTGAGTGAGTGAGTACGAGTGAGTGAGTACGAGTGAGTGAGTGAGTGAGTACGAGTGAGTGAGTGAGTGAGTGAGTGAGTGAGTGAGTGAGCGAGCGAGTGAGTACGAGTGAGTGAGTGAGTGAGTGAGTACGAGTGAGTGAGTGAGTGAGTGAGTGAGTGAGTGAGTGAGCGAGCGAGTGAGTGAGCGAGTGAGTACGAGTGAGATAGTGAGTGAGTGAGTGAGTGAGTGAGTGAGTGAGTGAGTGAGTGAGTGAGTGAGTGACCAAACCGCAAGTCTCTAATGATAGGTTGCTAGAACATCGCCGCCTTGTAAGAAACAAGGCCGGCGGCCTTCTGGATGACCACTGCATGACATGAAAGAAGTGTGAGCCACTGTGTACGCGTACAAGAATCAAAGCATGTGCTCGGACTGAAACTGAAAGGGGTGATCATAGACGCTCAGCTGAGTGCCAGTGTGTCAGCTGACAGACAAGGAGTATGGTTTCCTAGACCGTTGCTAGTTCTGGCACAGCTTTTGCGTTCATGCATTGACTGCGCCTCTCCGTTATTCCTTTTTCTGCTCGTTTTGGTTAAAACTGCCTGGTGTTTGTGGTTATGACTAAGGAGTTCTGACAGCTTACGCTCCGTTCTGTTATCCTTGTCAGAAATGTTTTCTTTGTTGTCTTTTACCTTTGCCTTTATAATACGTTCTTGGTCCTGTCAACTTTTACTTTTGAGTTTACATTTCATTTCTGACCCCGCTTAGGCTCGCGCTTTTAATTTTGCGCATTTTCACTATTTTCTAGTTATCTACTGGTCTTGGTTTTGGATCTCCGGCTCTGCTGCGTTTTGAAATGTTGCTGCACGCGTGTCAACCGTTTGATAGGCTATTGATGGATGGTGTTTTGATATGAAGATTTCTTTATTTTGTGTGTTGTTAATGGTTTTGTGACGCTTTGTGCGCTATTAATAGTTTTCTGGTGTCACGTGGGTCCTGGCTTGCTTTTAAAAACCTGCTCGTCGCTTCCAATAAACTGTTGGCGGTTGGGCGCCTGTCATATATTAGCTTCCGTGTTGGTCGTCGTCTTTTCGCACTGCTCCATCCAGGCATGCAACGAGACCAACAAGCCTAAACCACAACTCTAATTATATGAATGACCTTCGTCAGAATCGAGAGCGATCGTCACCCGTTCAGCATTGCTAACGTTACTTTTGACTGCGAACGAAGGTCGTGTCTATTTTTGCCCTTCTAATTACTCTACTCCTACACCAGTTCCGAGTGTGCGCACCCTCGCTCCTCGAGTAGCGTTCTTTACTACGGCGACGTTCAGGCGGCTAGCTTTGGTGAACAACAGAAACACCGACCACTTCGGATGCCGAAACGTCTCTCGCGATGACCGGAGTCCCTCATGACTGCAGCGTGGGCGTATACTCACTTCAGGCTGAGGCCTCGCAGCCTACCGCTGACGACCCCATCCGAACCTCCGCGAAGCGTGGCGCGGACTTCGGAGACGGCGCGGGCGACGGCCATTTGTCGGGCCTCGACTTCTGCAAATGGATTTCGCGTACTCCATCACACACAGCCGGTGGCACGCAGTACCGTTCACGCCGATGCGGCACACGGAAGGGGCGACGTGTACTCGTATACGCTGCCGCACTTCTCGACGGGACACTTCGGACGACAAAAGGCGAAAAAAAAAAAAGTAGAGAAACGTTGAATGAGCGGCGCAGTGAAAGAGGGCCGGCGGCTCACCGCGAAAGATCGCCTCCATCTTTAGGTCGCATCCCGCCCATCCAGTAACGACGGTTCGTGAAGGCCCGCAGTGGAGATCTGCGATGGCCCGGCCGCAAAATCATTCGCGTGCAAGAGTGCCTCAAACTCCCCACTCCCCTGCGCCTCCTTTGCTCCGGGTCTCTACCTCGCGTACGACCGCCTCAGCGTTACCGTCAAGCCCACAAGGCGGCGTAGGCTACTCGACTGTCCCAGGGTGTGGCCTTAGCGCTGCATAGCGGTTTAGGAGACGCCTTTCTCAACTACAACCTGCTGCTGCGCGAAGTTGAGTCGCCTGCGCTTTCGAGCTTCTGTGGGGTCCTCTTCCCCTAGACGATACATTTGCACATTCGCTCTGACAGATGCATGCAGTGATGCCGGAGCTGAATTGCGGATTGCGGACAGAAGTGATGAAAAGAACGCTTGCAAATACAAAAAGTTCAGTTCAAATTAAAGGGAATGTCGATGTCACCCTTGTGAGCATATATGCCTTGAAGCCATGCGAAGTTCAGCAAAGGTTTGTCATGCATCACGATTCGAATGCAACAGAACAATTTTGCCGCCTAATTTCAACTATAGAAGAGATTTCTGCTTTATTCTGCTCTAGCAGTATTAAGGCAGCATATTTTGGTGGCGCACAATTCAATAAAAGTGGCTTTTGCACTTGATTTCACTTGCATGGAGCAGATATACCGGCGCTTAATGTCATCGCAAGCGAGTGACTTTCAGAGCGTAAGTCACCGGCGTCATTGCAACGAAGACGCGAGGAAAGCAAATAAATGCGAACCACGGGTCCTGCGCTCCTTTTAGCTATTTCCGGCCACTTGAGGTCTCCTACCTTTGAGCGTTCTTCAGCTGCTTCCGCTCTGCAGTGCACCCAGTGGTGTGACTTTATATCTTAACAAACAACCTTACTGCGGAGGGGTGCACACTGTCTCTCCCGTGGAAATAGGGAAAAGAGTTAAGCTTAGCAGGGAAAGAACGGGATGTGAAGGCAGCCAGGCAACGTGACGCGACCGAATTCTGATGGTATAGCCCCTGGTATCCAAAGTCCGGGCGGCTGCGAACTCCGGCATTATTCGCTCCGGCATCACATTTGAACGTCTGCACAACGTACAGTCTTGGTCAAAACTCGTAAGGCCACAGCGTTTACCTGCAGCGAAATGAATGTCCCTAGAATGATCCGTGTAGCATAGCAATCAAAAGACAAGTCAAGTAAGAAGAATCTCTACATCCAGAAGAAACCTTCTGCTAGCACTTCAGGGTCATTCGGCGTTTAATAGTGCCGTAATGGCTCTGTTGCGGGGCTGAAGCGAAAAGCCTTGGGCCTTTAGATTTTTGACCAATACTGTACATCACGCGCTGTTGCTGCTCAGTGTCATCGGCGTTGGGATGCTGATGTCAAGGTCATTGGTTCGATCCCTGCCGCGGCGGTCGTATCACGATAGAGGCCAAATATAAAACACGCGTGTGCTGTGTGATGTCATTGGACGTTGAATAACCCCAGGTGGTCTAAATTAGTCCGGAGCCCTCCACTACGGCGTCTTTCGTACTCCACTTCGGGGCGTTAAAGCCCCACAATCCACATTATACACCTTACGGTGTATT
Source organism: Amblyomma mixtum (assembly GCF_055824585.1). NCBI lineage: Eukaryota > Metazoa > Arthropoda > Arachnida > Ixodida > Ixodidae > Amblyomma > Amblyomma mixtum. The sequence goes on from NC_143016.1 coordinate 153,520,427, forward strand.
TGCGCGATTGGGCACGTGATTCGGAGAGAAGTTTTATTATCATAGCCGCTGAACATCAATGCCAGACTTTCTGAATACGAGCAGCGTGCAATGGCCACTGTGCCACCGAGAGATATGCTGCTGTGCGGTAATCGAAAAATCTAAAGAGCACAAGCAGCGTAGGACCCCGCACTCGCTCACTGACGCTTAGCCGAGCGACGGTGTCGGCCGCCTTCTAAGCGCGGCGACCGCTGGGAGTCCACAATAGAAGGGACGGTGGCCTCCGAAAACTACGTGAGTCGCGATGAGAGGGGGAGCGGCGCGACACGGCGACGGCGTTAACGCCGCGGCCGCTGATGGTGCGGCTACCGATTCTGACGCTGGTGATTTCTGCGCGGTTTTTATTGTTTATTTTCATTTTCTTTAAATTTTCCAACGCTGATATCCTTGCTGCGCCGTAGAGCTCCTAGCGCCTTCTTCTCCGTTCGAATTGCGTCCTCGTCTCATTTTGTCGGCAGTGAGGTTTCATCCGCCGTATACTTAGTCACGTTCTGGCGGGAAGCCTGGCATGCATACCACATTCGGTGGTTCTCTGTGCTGCGCTGCGCTTCTATTTTTGGATTTCTGAGTGGTCTTTCTTTACCCGCTTTTTGTTTATTTCGCTATCTTTTCCTCAAGCTTCAAGTATGGAGCGCCTAAGGAGCACGATAGCACTCCTGAGTTTACTCGGAGTGACTTTTTTTTTTCCTTCCTGCTCTCTCCTTAAGTGTTTGACAGGTGCTTTCCAGTTTTGCATCCTCTTTGTTTGCTCGAAAAAAGACTTCTCACATACTTTACCTTTTCATGCTCGTTCCGCAATTTCCTCTCCTAAAGTCATGCTGCAACGCGTGCGCTACTTCTGAAGCGCTTTGGATGAAGCCAGATAACTTGGAATTTGGAAAGTTTATTGCTTTGTACTGGTTTAACGCCCCAAAGTGATTTAGGCTATGGGGGATGTCATAGCGGAGGGCTCCGAAAATTTCGGCCACCTGGGGTTATTTAACACGCTCTGACATCGCACAGCACATGGGCCTCTAGAATTTCGCCTCCATCGAAATTCGACTGCCGCGGACGAGATCGAACCCGCGTCTTTCGGGTCAGCGGCCGATCGCCGTAACCACTGTGTCACCGCGGCGACAATTTTGGAAGGATTGTCATGACTTCGATACCTTGCAAGGGCGGATGGTAAACAGCAGTTCACATCTGCTGCATTCGTGCTTCACACCGCGAGAAGCCCGGCACCATGTTCCATGGATTTACTTGCGGAGCTACGATACGATCGCAGTCTTCCTGTAAATTTTTTTTTATTAACAAAAAGCTGCGAACAACTTGTAGTCTCAGTTTATATTGTTCAGCTGCGATGTTCTCTAGACAGGTGTGGTCGGTGGTGCGCTCACACCTGCTACCAACAAGCGATTCCGGGGCTGCCCGATACTGGTATACATCTGAGCGATCATGGACAACTCTCGACTCTTCCATTTTCCCAGGGTCGTTGTATATGTGAGGGCGGTATCGCGTGCAGACCCTCTTATGATTGCGAAAACGGGGATTTTGCTGGTTGCGTTCGCTGCGACCTGTGTCCTCCTTCTCATAAGCGAACTCAGCTCGACAGTCTTAAGTTTATAGCGCGCCAGAGAGTGCGGGCCGAAGGTATTCTTCTGCCACTAAGGGCGGGAGAAAGCCTCTTGCCGGCCGCAAGACTCCGCTGGTTTGTGGCAACGCCCTGAGCCAGGCCATCCCTGTCGTTCTTGCCCCTCATTTCGCTTATTATTTTTCTTTTACAGTGTGGTGCTGGTCGCGGTCGTTTTGAGCAGAAGACTACGCCCGTGCGGATGACCGCGGTCATCTGCAGGCATTCCCCAGAAATGACCATGAACGTATAGCGGGAGGCAACGCACGCTCATGCTTTTACATTTAGGTTTTGATTATTTTTCGTCGAAGCCAAATGCACAAGAATGCACAGCAAGGTAAGAGATTTACGTCAGCAGTCCTTGCGCTCAAGTCATGCACGTCACATGTTCAGGTAGGTGAGCGTATATGTCGGCCACCGTAATAACTTCGGGAACGCAGACTCAACGGTCATATGAACTGGGCATCACAATGAGCTATTTACCTGCGCATGTGTTCGGTCATCCGTTTAACTACCCGTCCTTCAAGCGTAGTTTCAGTCACTGGGTACCAGAGTCTGCAATTGGGTCGCTTTAAGGTGAAACTTTACCCAAACTTTGCGAAATCGCTCAGCTCCAATCTCTATGCACAGTTCGGGTTGAAGGTACCCGCTCGACTTTCAAGCCATACTGAGTGTCCTGAGTGTTGTAAAGCACGGCTCACTTGATGTGCTTCCTTCACCTCAATTAAACAAATGAAATAACGTTATTAGCTCTTTTTTATCTAGCGGTTCGTTCGGCGTTTACTATTTCGAAAAATTGCAACTGCATCCGCGGCCTTTTGTATTTGGCTGGTGTATCGGAAATATGAGGCGACAGTATGCAGGTCACACTTTAGATTCTTCATTGCTAGGCAGATTATTTACTAATTTTAACATTCGATTTCATGTTCGATCGGTTTGTACTACATAACTTCTGGCTTGATGGATGCTGGCTTAGTGAGTCGAGCTCGGGGCTAGTTGCATCATACGCCCTCGCATAGCATGCGACCGTGAGTGCCGAATGCTCATTCTACCATATTACAGGAACAGCAATGGTGTGCAGTGTCTTTTCACAGCCCGATGGCTGTGCCTAAACAAGTGCCGTGATCACAAGTTTATGGCTTCGCTGGAGGACAAATATTTCGGAAACTCGACATTTTTAGCGCGCGTTCTTCTCTCTTATTGCATAAAAACTCCAGCCAGTGGTGGAATTCGATTGCCATGTGACGTCTGTCGGCTAACTTCGTGAGCAAAGCTTCATTTAAAAGCGATGGCCGTCGCCCACTTTGGAAAAGTTGAGGGAAAGGGCGAAAGAAATAAATTCCTGTACAAAACATTTATATGAGCGAGATACACGATGGACGTCGAGTAGAGCGTTATTGGATGTCTCGAAATATTTTGAGGCGGCACTTGGGGTGGTTTAAATGATGGAAAATGATGGCCAATATATGAGAAGTAGTTGATTAGACAAATTAACAAGCTTAGTCATTTAAAAATTTAATAACGCATCTCAAGCTACTTGGGTGTTCATCGATGATCGGCAGCGCAGAAAACAAAAGAGCAAAAACAGTTTTTTCCTGGCACCATACTTAGTTTAACTCTAACAGTTGCCTTCAGAGTGCCTTAAGTAAACATCAATCTTGAAGAACGTTGAATGCTTACGACATGCTTAGTACAGACCAGTGACTGAAGACGTGGGACGTTCTTCCTTCCGACGATAGCGATAAATTTAAGGAAAAGGGCATTCAGCCACTAAAATTTCTTTTTCGTTAAACAGAACCTAGAGAAGAAAAAGTGGGTAGCAGATAAAACATTGAGCAAAGTAAAGCGATGCCAGAAGTCGCTTATGAAAGTGAATGAAACTACAGGCGTGACTTTGCTGTCATTAATGCCTTCTTTTTAGGAGCAACGCATTGTATTTATTTATTTATTTATTTATTTATTATTAGTACCTCAAATGCCCCTTGGCTAGGGGTATTAAATGAGGGATGGGCATAATATTCAAGTGAAGAGTGGTCCAATTTTCTTTAACCTTCGCCGTTAAAGCTTACATTGTATCTTCGAAGACCGTCCGCCGTTGACAACACCGCTATAAACGTTGGCTGCGCCAGCGGACAGCATCCTTCTACTAATCACACACCGTTCTCTCGCAACAGTTCCGGAACACCGGACAGGCACGGAACCGGTAAGCTGGGCGGTCCGAGTGGTTTGTCTGCACACACACGTCAACCCGGTGTCGAGCTGTATGGCCAGTCCAGTCGTTAGTCCGGATTGAACGGTGAAATGCCGAACCGCGCATTAGACGCACGACGCTCCCTAAACAGGGGCGTTGACCACCTAGAGCTGCACCGGCGAGGCGGAAAGGAAATGGGCAGCAGTAACGCAGCGTTCCACAGCAGCTGGCCGTTTCCCCATGCGAAGCCAGAGGACATCCGGGGAAGAAGAAAAAAAAAATCAGGGGCCTCCTAGGCTGGGCCCCTTCCGTCTTTCGCTACGACACGTGGAAGCTTAGCGTGTCCGCTTAGGGGGGGGGTTGACTCGGCAGTCCAAAAAGCCCACCACCCCGGAAGATCCGCAGCATCATCCACAACGCCCATAAAGCTCACGCGTGCGCGCTCGTTCCCCCGCGCCTCCCGCATCTAACGGACCACCAGCGCCATCGACAACAGCGGGAAACGAGCTCAGTACTACGTCCACTGCGCGGCATGGGATCACTGGGCTTTGCGGGAGGTGGCGAACAGAGCGGAACGGAGCTTTGCACGGGGTTAGTGAAGCCCCTGATTACACCCTCTTCTTGTGACCGCTCCCTCCTACCTCCGATGCGGCCGGACTGTGTGTGGAGTCCGCTCGTGTCCGCTGGACGACCAGGGGTTGAGCGCGGGGTCTGTGGCGGCGTCCTCTTGTGTAACGAGAGTGGTGGATGTGAACCATTCGCTGTGATTAGTACCGCCCCGGCTAATAGGGATGAGGCCTCTTTCATTCACCGGGCGTTCATTCAGCTTACACGTGGAAGGGATCCAGGCCGGTTCTTCTGCAGGTGCCGCTGCCCAGAAGCCCGAATAGACAATGGCATCGACAGACCACGTGGAGCTGTCCGTTTGTGCGCGGACGATGTACAACCCAAGCAATCCAAGTACGGATGCGCGCACAGACGCAAACACACACACAAAAAGAGTAAATAAAAGAACTTGAGAACGTTATAACGTGTGCTGTGTGTTCCTTTTTCTGAAACACCGCCTTTTTATTTCGTATTCCCTAATTGTCGCAGAACATTTCTTTGTGTATTCTTAGACTACCATTAAAGGTGCACTGAATAGTAATCTGAACTTGTCTTTTTGCCGCGGGAACTCGATCTACACGGTCCCAGCATTCTTAGAAACTTCGATTTATTGCCCTGTGTGGCCGATTTCCCTAATTAAATCGAATTAACGTCCGGCTCCCGCCTTTTCTTTTTTTTTAATTCTCCCCCGTACGGTGGGCGAAGTCGATCAACGCGTGGAGTGCCTTTCAACCAGTCCCGTGGCGGCTTGCCGCTCTGCCATCGGCGGAGTAATACGTAGTAGTCCGTAGTAGCAAATAGTCCGCGCGTATTTTTATTTCTGCGGGCTTATTTTGCGGCTATATTATCCGCGAATGAAACTATTTATTCATGGAATCGTAAAAAACAAAATAGAGCGAAAGCAAAGCCTCAACGGAGCTGGCTGGAAGGCACTTCACGCGTTGGTCAACTCCGCCCACCGTACGGGGTGAATTCAAAAAATAAAGGCGGGAGACGGATGTTAATTCGATTTAATTAGGGAAATCGGCCACACAGGGCAATAAATCGCAGTTTCTAAGAATTATAGGAACGTGTAGATCGAGTTTCCGCGGGAAAAAGACAAGTTCAGAATCCTCTTCAGTGCACCTTTAATTTGCACCGTTACCGCAGTTCGTGAAGAATGCATCACTGAAAAAGCATACGATGCATTTTTGCTATAACCTGCAGAAGTCTACCAGAACCAGCTTGTTTGATCTAGTTTTGGATAGGAACTAAATTATAATATTTCGCAATCACAAAGCAGCGCATTGTTGCAAAAAGAAAGAAAATAAAAACGCGCCGTCTGATGTTAACACTATGATATCATCCGACCGGCACGTTATGATGTCAACGACGGAACGACGTATTTTTGTGTGTGTGTGGAACTGTAGCTGCGCATCAAGCCCAGCATCTGCCAAGTTTCAGAGTGATATAGTTCTCCCGTTTACGTCACCTAAAGAGCCGGTTGGCGTGATAACCGATGAGGATTCTATCCAGGTGAGCTGCAGGCTCGCGCTCAGCAGCACGTCACCTGTGCCGGGATGTGATCCAGGTGGCTGTGACTCATGATGCGCCTTGGGGCTAGGGGGCAGCCTCACATAATGGAACGGGACCTAGGTGGCCTACTCCCCAACCATGGACGCTAGCTCTGAAGTATGCGCCAAGCGTGATAAGGGGATTCAGTTTGTCTCGCCACTCGGTCCTCTTGTGGGAAAAGGGGTGCGTTATAGCTGTTGTAAAAGTGAGCAGCTTCGGCGATCTGCCAACTGTGAATAACATTGGCCATCCCCTATATACCTGCCCCTCACTGCCTGCAAAGCGGAGCGATAGGGAGGAAGTTTAAAGGGCGCGGAATAATGGCGAGGAGAAATCAGTCACTTGACGATAAGTTCAGAATCGCTCCAGTTTTCGTCTTTTCAGCTGAAGTACGGTACTCAACCCACTGGCTTGCCTGTACTTTCGAAAAGTTGCGAACTCTGCAGGAATTCTCGATATTTCACGCGAGGTGCTCTCATGACATCCTCTTGGAGAACGTTCGTAACATCAGGAATTCGTATAAGCCGTGCACTGTAGCTCTTAAGAGGTCCTGCAGGACGCATTACGCGCTCGAATGGCCCTTCATAAAGCATTGCTGAAAACTCGCAAAGCGGCACTGCATTATTGGAAGTACAAGGTTTTCTGCCGTCTGCCCGCACGTTTCGAGGTGAACACCGCGGCGCATTTAGCTGCGACGAAACGCGCCGATTTCAGTCTGCGGTCGCCATCGGCGCGTTGCAGGTGGCACTGAGCGCAAACGTATACACTTCCACATGATTCGTAAGACAATATGTGCAGAGCGCAGCGCCGCTTTCAGGAGGAAGTCGGGCGGCCGCCGGCGCGCGCATGGTTCTCGCGGGAGCGCGCCGGCCAGTTCCTGTCGGCGGGCGGCCAAGCATGCTTCCAGCTGCGCCAGTGCGTCAAGACGCGTCCGGCGCTCCACGTCGAGCGCGCTGACCGCTCTTGCATCGGCCAGCGCTTTACACGAAAGAAAGACGGGAACAGAAAAAGAGGAAAGGAAAGCAAAGCAAGCCGTCAGCCATCCGAGAATGGTCAACGCGTGTCGAGCGGCGGCTCGCTGTGGTCGTCATCGTCGCGGTGGTGCCGGTGCGGTGCGGCGTCTACGGTCGAGTGCGCGGGCGCGCGTGCCAGACCCGCCGCCGTAGGCTGACAGCCTCCGGAAGCCGTGGCGGAAATGGCTTCTCGCGCGCGCTGTGCAGCGGTCACTTCTGTCTCTTAGCGAGAACCGCATACGTCACTGCTCTCATGTGTCCCTCCGGTTGTTCTTCCTGCTCTTCTAGATTGCGTTGAATAAGCTTATTTGACCCTTTACTGAAAGGAGGCAAGACATTAGCAGATAACTATCGATACTATTTGGCTGAAAGAAGCCAGGTCGCCACGAAACTTGAGGAGGACGAGCCATGCGAATTTTTATGCGGCTTTTCAAAACTAAGCCTTTAATATTTTCGCGACATAGACGAATATAGGTTCTGGTGGAATACATGATGCGCGTGTACTTATATTATCCGCCGTTTCTAGCGTATCCACATTGTTTCGGAATAAGCATGCGCCGGTGGAGGGTCCTTAGCCCTGAGGCTCCTACAGACCACCCGCTATGCGAGCAAACTCCAGCGCAGGTACTCCTCCCCTCAGTCGTACTCTTGGGCGGCCTCTTCCAGTGTCCCAAGGCGACTCGATGACAGGTGCTTTCAAACACAGCAGCGGTTTGACATCAGTCTTTCTTTTCCACTCCACAGTTTGCGCCCTCGACTTGTTCTTCAATATCCGCAGAGAGGAGTCCCGGACTTGAAGTCGCGTTTATGTCAACCGAGCAGTAATAAAACGAGGACAGGACTTTGTAGTTCGGGCACCGCTGCTGGAACCCTTGGTGGCACAGAGATCGACCGAGTATCCGTTGACGATTTAACTATTCATGGCACACGTGGTTCGAATCTGCTTTCCTTACACACTAAACGGTAGTCGAGGGCCTTGTCGGTGCAGTAACTGCCACATTTTACTGTGTTTAGCCAAGATTCATTGTTTCGTCCCTAGCTGCCAACTTTTCCCTTCGTGCCCAAAATGTAACGCATTTAATCCCTAACTTTCTGAACACCCACGCATCTTTCCTTGCTATCTTGCAGCAGTGTAGATCACGTGGGAGCTTTAGAAAGGCTGTAAAGACTTACATTCGGTCGAATTTAATGACATGAGTATTTTCAATTTCTTCTTTCATGCAAAAAGTTCATACATGTTCGAAAACTTGTGCAGTTGTGTTGTTGGTGTTTTTAGTGTTGCTGATTTTTTATCAGAATTTGTGTATAACGTATTCCCTTACTACTACTTGATGAACAGTGTATGGGTGACAGGGCCCTCGTACGGCTGAGAGAATGAGCCACTTGCACTGTTATTCAAGACCAAAATGCGTGTGAAAAAATATTGCAAATAAATAAATAAAAAACGGTATTTGACGTGCGTGCGAAATTTGACGACTCACCATTTCTTACTCAGCAAATGACACTACTACCACCAAAATTTAATGTAATGAGTTAAGCGCACCGTTGGACGTCTAAAGACGCAGAAAGTTTTTCTCATAATGGCTTTGTTGAGCTCTTCTCCCCTCCACCGAACGGTTTTCTGCATATCGTTCCTCGACCTTTCGTAATTCTATTTTTCCACACTCTTGCATGAGCTAGTTTATATAAGCTTAACAAATAACGTATGCAAAGAGAAACAAAGAAAACATTCTAAATTCTTTCCGGATCGGCTTTGCCGGATTCTAGCACAAATTTCTTTCGCCCAAATGCACAACATTTTTTAGAGCGAAAAGCTCTACTCTTCCATGCTGCGCCTGAAGGTCAACTGGCTCTTAGATTTGACCTCTAACGGGAGGCACGCTGCATGTGGCTATGACGTCATGCCATGTGACTTGCCGACACCACAGCTGCGCGCTATGTAGTGACGTCTGCCGCTGCGCTGGCTGCTGCTTTTCCTTTCCTCCTCGCCAGTTGCGGCATGTGATGTGTCACGTGATTCGCTCTTGCGCTTGGCAGTCACATCCGCTGCTACGCCGACCGCCGCTCTAGAAGCTCGCTCTTGCACTTGTGGTACGTGATGCATCACATCACGTGTCCAACTACGCGTAACAGAGCTTTCACTCTGTACATCCTGGCTCAGCTGAGTTGAGCCACAAACACTTATTTTTGAAGCCGAATAAAGGAAGATCTTCGTCTAGACTTGTTTTTGTACAAATTTTATTTTAAATGGCAGTAGAACTCAGTTACAACGGCAGGACACACATAACAATATAAATGTACAGTCTTGGTCAAAAGTCCTGCGGCCACAGCGTTAACCTGCAGCGAAATGAATATCCCTCGAACTATCCGTGTAGCGGATCAGTCAATACATAAGTCAAGCAGGAAGCTTCTCTACATCCAGAAGAAGGTTTCTGCTAGCATTTCAAGGTCCTTCGGTGTTTAATAGTGCCGTAATGGCTTTATTATGGGGCTTAAGCGAAAAGCCTTGGGCCTTAAGACTTTTGACCAAGACTGTGCATCTTAGTTAACACCCCAGTTCCCAACAAAACATTCAAAAGAAGCTCTACGACAACCTGATTCATTGGCCCAATTAAGGCACGTGTTGGCATCTTTCGTCCTCATTCGCTGTGTAGCCATCACTGCGTAGCCTACATTGCCCCTACATGGCGCATTCAGGCTACTTAAAAAGCACTGTGCAGAAGGAGCGCCAAAGCCACATGTAGCTGTTCTTAATTTGCCAGTGAAAGCAACCCAAGCGGAGAAAATCTGAACAAACGCCACTTGTTTACTCGGCTGTCACTACGTGCTGCTTGTTACCTAAGACCACAAATTCCCTGGGAATTTTTAACCTTTCTCCTATTAATTTGGTGTGGTTGCCAGGGCTAGTCGGTACAAGCACAGGAAGGAGTTTATAGTAAAGTTTCTGCCGTGAGTAGGAAGAGTACGATACCGGTATCGACATCTTCGCGCACCATCTAACTCTTCACTTTTGTGTCAAATACCAATGCAACATTTTATTGAGTCAGCGGTGTTGTTTACCACAGCGCTGGTCTAGTCGTTTGAGGATCCGCCTCACAGGCGGAAGATGCGGGGTTAGATCCGCACTGCCGCTGAGCCCACACTGGCGGTTTATATGGCTTAGGGGGGTTTAACGTCCCAAAGCGACTCAGGCTATGAGGGACGCCGCAGCGCAGGGCTCCGGATTTTTCAACAACCTGGGGCTCTTTAACGTGCACTGACATCGCACAGCACACGGGCCTCTAGAATTTTATTTCAATCCAAATTTGACCTCCGCGGCCGAGATCGAATCCGCATTTTTCGGGCCAGCAGCCGAGCGCCGTAAGCACTGAGCCACCGCGGCGGTGGTACACCCACCGGTGATACAAAGGGCACACGCGTTCCCCTGCGTGGTGCTCGGCTTGTTTATGGCGAAAACGAGTACCAAATGGGTCTTTGACCGCATCTTGAGTAGAAGATACAACCTTGTGTCATGACAATCTTTGGCCACAGGTGCCCTTTCGTCATAAAAATTCATCACCATCATCATAAGTTAGCTGTGTTAGCTACTAGCGGCAGACAGATGGAGCTAGTTGGTGATGTCGAGAAAAGCTGGGCATGGTTAGAGCGCGTCGACGAGGAACCTGAGCGTCCGAACAAAGATTGTGCAGGACAACCAATTTACTTTCGTATTGACACAATGCAGCCATTATAATAAATAGTGTTGAGTGACCACGAATAGATCATACTTGGGACGCGAAGGCATGAAAGGCACGTATCAGCCTTAGAACAGCTACAGGCGCGAATAAAAGTACTTTACCTTCTAACACCTTTCACTCGCTGCCTTATTGCAATGACTCTTTATAGCATATGCATGTTGGTGTTGAACGCTTGTGTGCTTTGTCAAGAGTAAACAGTGTTTCTTCATTTCTGACAGGGAAGGCGTGATTGCACTTAGAAAGTAATAGCGTGCTACGTTCACTTATGTCCTCACCTGTGCGTTGTCTCTTGCTCCAGATGTGCTTCTTATAATAACAAAATATTTCAAACTCTTGCCACCTTCTGAGAAGGTCAGCATTCTCTTAATACTGCACGAGTACAGTTTAGCTACCATGCGCTTCTCGACAAAGAATCCCTCACGGAACGTGACCTGGACGGCGGTGTCTATAAGCGCATCCTGCGGTTTCAAGCTTCACAGCGAAGCTGGGCGATCATCGTTGAGGGCTGGACATGACAGCAAGAACCGTGCAGTGGTGAGCAGCCTTGTCTAGAGCGCTCGGGCGGTGCACTTCCTTGCAAACAAATCCAGATTTTGTGGCAGCCTCTAGGGTCCAGCTGCAACGCTTGCACGGAAGTAGCGCCAGATAGCCTCGTAAACAAAGCAGGCACGAAAACTTTGCCCTGTAATGAGGGGCTGCTCTCTAATTTCGGTTTTTGTTACCAAGTGCGCACTGCTCAAGCGCTCTAGACAAGGCTGCTCACCACTGTACCTATGCCACGAAACGTGCACAGCGAGGAAAGTTTGTGGACTATTTATAGACATAGACTACTTACATCACGCTGCAATAATTTATTACGGTGAATGAGCATGCGAGGTTTCCTCTTTCTGTATCGCTCGATGCGTACCTAAACTTTTCCTATCACTTCTTTCGGCAGAGGACACCGGATGTTCCTGCTGATGACGCCAAACCACTTAACCCGCATATGGACTGCTGATCATCTTGAATGAGTCCGGAAAAAAGTTGTGACGCTGCGGCTTCCAACGAGGCATCGGATTTTTTCATTGTGGTAGTCCTAACAGTACCGCATTCTGCTTCGTGCAACTTCAAAGCTGAGTCCGAGTTGCTCAACAGAGTCGCGTTCTTTGGTATGCGGTGTGCAGACACCATTGTACTTTATGCTCTAACAAAGAGAAAGGACGAAGTGCGCAATAGAACACCAAACACACTGTTCAGCGCTGGAACTTTAAATATTACCGCGAAAATCAGCAGTGTAATGGCACAGCCAGAGTGCGCCTGATCTTCCGCTACGCCCCTCAAATATCCAGCGGATGCGTAAAGGCACAAATGCCTGGCTGAACACCATATAACGAGGAGTCAAACGCGGACGACAAACCCCTCGTCTCCCATCACCCCGAGTTTCGCAAGCAGCACCTGCCACTTACTCGCACTGCTGGAGCGTGGGCATCCGAACGCCCAGCGATGAAGAGACGCATTTCGTCTCACCGGGCGTCGCGAGGAGCTCCCGGAAGGCATCGGGGCCGAATCCGGCGGCGCACGAACGCTGCTGGCGGGTCTCTCCGCACCGCGGGAGCGAACATCCTGCGGAAAAGGGAAGAACCGCGCTGGCCAGCGACACGCATGCGCTGGAATGTCCGAAAACCAACAGCGTGGACGAGCGGTCGAGGGAGACAATAAGAAAGCAAGTGCGATGACGGAAACGAACGGATGAGTGTCGCCTCTACGAAGAGACTTGCTCTGGGGCAGTGCGGTTCGACCACAAAAAGCACATCAGGGCGCGCTCCAGGAGCCAGGGAGACACAAAGGATGTCGCGGGAAGTCGCAGCAGAAACAAACGAACCCAGCAGTGGCCTCGAGGCGGCCAGAATTTAAATCTATTTTCGCGCAGGTCTCGGTCTGCGGGGGGAATTCCAGCTCGCTTCACACCGCGGAGTACCGGAGGAAGCGAAACCGACCCGTCCACTCCATCCGCCGAACCGCCTTCTTCTCGGGGCGACGTCCAGCGCATGCCATACCTCGCGACGGCGGCCGAGGATTCCGCGGCACCCGTGGCGCGCGTCCTCGGCGCATCAAGCGCCGAAGCAGGCGCGCAGCCAGGCATGGCTAATCGAGTGTCTCGGAGGAAACCGCGGCAAGAAGCGTACGCCACCGCCTCGGTCCGCGGACACTGCTGCAGCGGCTGCTGCGGATGCGCTCGTTGCGGAGGAAGCGTGCAGAACGACGAGAAGAGGTGAGGAGGGGGGGTCATCAGGTACGCGTGTCCGTCGTTTGGCGAAGGCAGCGGCCCGTGGTGTGCGACACGCGACCGGCGTGCGCGGCCCGGTCCCTTTGCGCGTTCATTGCTTGCTTTTACGCAACGCCGGCCGACCCGAATGTCCGTGCCGTTCGCGGGTACTGACGCTGAAGCTCCTGCGTTCACGCGGGTGGATCTCAGTCGCGTGATCGCGTGGCAAGCAGTGAGCATGCGCTTACGCAACGAGGGCATTACTTGCCAGGAATATTGGTGTTTAAATTATTGGGGTTATAAGCAAGGTTGTAATCACTGTTCTGTAGACGGGAAGTAAGCAGTGCAATAAACGAATGGCCTAAAGTGATATGTTTTAATTTCCTGACAATGTCGTGCCTACTTCTGCCCATGCAGAAAAATATCCCGGTGGTGGTGGTAGATCCCCTTAGTGGAGCACCCCCAGGCAATGACGTCTACTGATGTTGATGACGACGCGGTTAATCTCAGGTCAATTCCTTTTACGCAAGCGCGAGAGGGGATCCAGTGGAGATCGCGTAAATTCCAGTAAGGGACGTGACGATATCGTCATGAACTGAAAGGCGGTTCCCCACTGACCATGATAAGAGTGAAATTACAAGCAATAACACGGGTATGACAATGTGTACAGAGGAATAAGGCGGTATAGAAAATACCAAAAATTAACAAGAAAGTCCTAGAAGAGACGTTATACGCTTGTCCAATGTCGCATGACGAACTTCTCTTACAACCCGCTTAATATCCACTCGCGAAAAAGTCTGAAGCGCCCGATACGAAAGGCATGTAGTCCGCCCAGCGTGTCCATGACACCACGTCGAAAACCAAGCTGCCCCCAGCAGTATGTCGCACCAACTACGTCGTTTCATCCTTAGGAATGACCGGCTGGAGCGAGTACTACAGGCCTCGGCCTCCGCTGTTACATCTGTAACACGTATTCCCAGCAGTACTGTGCACCGCCTCAGAACTTCAGTTGCAACCTATTCCTTTTCTTCTAACCTTCTCCAACTTCAAGCGCACTCCTTTTTCGTTATCACAAGCAACATCCTCCTTATATCATTACTTATAGCTTGTTTTTATATTTTATGTTAGCATTTCTGGCATGTCCATTGTATTATTTGTCTTGTGGATTGTGTGTGTTCTAGCTGTTCTTTGTTGGGCGTTATGTCGCCAGTTCAAGTGTTTTTCTCCCATTATATGCAAATCAGGCACCAAAGGCAATCAGGCACCAACTTGGGTGCTTTCACTTCTCCCAAACGTACACCCCTAAAGGAAGCCGAGCGCCAGGCCGGGGGACGCTTGTACCCTTTTGACCGGTGGGTGCCCGGCGGTGGGTTGGTTTATGTCCATGTCAAAAAAAAAAAATGTTCCTTATCATCTTCAGGTGCATACAGGGGTAAAAATATTGTAGTGACATAATGGATGTCGTGCGGAAAGCAACAGCGACGCAAGTCACAGCTTACTTAGCACTAAGTTTTAAAAAATGTGTGAAATCGGAATAGCACATATTCTTTGCTTAATACTGCTTTTGTGTTCTCGTATAAAAATGACTTGTGGAAAACTGACACAAAGATTTTCTTTTGTCAAATCTTTGAGTTGAAAAAAAGTTTAAATTTACAGTGGCAAGTCGAGCTATAGTCGGATACAACTCAAGATTGCAGCGATGACGCCCCTCAAAGGAGTCCCTCCATCCAATGGCGTCGACAATGACGTCATGATGATCGGTAGACGCCACTGGCTGGATGACCTCCTTCGCTAGATACTTGCCGCTACGTTCTTGAGTTCTATTCTACTAAAACAGATTACCATATTTGCTCGCATATAGGTCGACCTTTTTTTTTTCAGAAATGTTCCCCATAACTATTTATCGACCTATATTCGTGACCAAAGAACCTCGACCTATATTCGTGACCAACGCGAACAAAAGTAGCGAGCTAATGGAGTTCTGTTGTCGCGCCCGCCGTTTCAAGCAGCGCCGGCTACACTGGAACATGCTTGTCTTGGACTCGTTCAGAGGCCACTTTTGCCCGGGCGTCAAGGAAGCCCTACAGAAGGCAGGCACGGACCTTGTCATCATACCTAGTGGCATGACGTATTAGTTACAACCCTTGAATGTCTCTGTGAACAAGCCGCATCGCCGAA
The DNA here is from genome assembly GCF_055824585.1 of Amblyomma mixtum. Lineage (NCBI taxonomy): Eukaryota > Metazoa > Arthropoda > Arachnida > Ixodida > Ixodidae > Amblyomma > Amblyomma mixtum. The sequence goes on from NC_143016.1 coordinate 153,535,599, forward strand.
TATTACAGGGAATGGCTCGCGAAGGACAATGCAGCCATGACCCCAATGGGACGCCGCAAGAAGGACCCACTCATCAAAGTTGTGACATGTGTCAAGGATGCGTGGGAAGATCTTCCAGCGGAGATCATCACTACAGAGTTCAAAAAATGCTGCATTTCTAACGCGCTCGACGGCAGCGAGGACGACGTCATTTGGGATGCCGAGGTCGCCTGAGAAGCATCCCAAGAGGAAAACTTTCCCGACAGTTACGACGAGGATGTGGCTTGTGACAGTGACCAGCGGCATTTAGTGGCCAAGGTTATTGTGAATAAAAGTTTGTCATGTGTATGTTTTTCCGTTTTTCAAAAGATATTGGTCGACTTATATTCGAATAATTTTTTTTATTTTTTGGCGAGCCCAAAAGGTCGACCTATAATCGTGGTCGACCTATATGCATGTAAATACGGTATTTGCAGCAATGTAAAGGCTGCGAAACTGCAGACATGGCGTTCGTTTTGTCCGTTGGTCACCGTCTATATACTGCACTGCTTTTGTACTCCTGCAAGTGTCGAACTTTTTTTCATCTCAAAACGGCACTATCCCCGCTATGAACGACACGTCAAGGATGGTGCTCTGGATTCACTTCGACCAAGTGAATGTTTTTAACGTATGGTGAGAGTGGTACACAAGGTTTCTGCATTTGACATTAATCGAAATGATGACGGTGCGTCCATCATGGACCAAATTCTGGAGCTCATGCTTACTAGCTGATGACCATAGCACCGCATCCACCGGGGCGGCTAACCATGCAACTAGAAACATAAAAATGTCGAGGTGTGCATGGTAGGGTGCAATTCAAGTCTGCAGTGAAGCTCTGGCCACACCTGGGACCACCTTTTAAAGAATACTGCTTAACAAGAAATAGTTCGCTATTAAAGCTTTCCTTGTTACCCGAAAAACAACCTAGGGACAATAGAAAATGGCAAGCTCAATAACTGATTCATATAGGTTGGTTTGGTTGGTTTATGGAGTTTAACGTCCCAAAGCGACTACGGCTATGAGAGACGCCGTAGTGGAAGGCTACGGAAATTTCGACCACCTGGGGTTCTTTAACGTGCACTGACATCGCACAGCACACGGGCCTCTAGAATTTCTCCTCCAAAGAAATTCAACCGCCGCGGCCGGGATCGAACCCGCGTCTTTCGGGTCAGCAGCCAAGCACCATAACCACTGAGCCACCGCGGCCGGTTCCTGATTCATATAATCAAACATTCACAAGCTGATTGCGTTCCGTGTTGTTTTTGTGTTATTGATTAATGGAGTATTACGGGAAGCCGCCGAGCATGGCCTGTTGTGACTAAGTGCGGCTTTTTTTTTTTTTTTAAGTTGTGCCCTACTATACCATAATAATTCCGTTTCGAGGAAAAGAAGTACGCTATAACTGCCTCACTGCAGGTGGCCACTTGCAGTTGATCTTCGGGAAGGGGGTAAAGGAAGAAGTGTAAGAAGAAAGAGTACAAGAGGTGAGTAATGGCAAGCTGCGGATGAATTTTTACCATTTGGCGTTCTTTAAAACGCACTAACATCACACATGCGGACACGTTTTGCGTTTAGCGTATACATCGAAACGCGAGTGCCTATACCGGGACTTCATCCACCTCTTCAGACCAACTTATGAGCCAAAGGCTATAATCACTGAGCCCCCGCGGTGGGTGTCTAATATGCGGGCACACTGCCACCATAATTAATCGAACACCGGCATAAAACTATATATTTGTGTCTTCGAAGCTAGCTTGCATCCCAAACCAGTACGCGAAAAATTCATGTAACTGCAAAGTGAAATTTCGAAATTCCCATAATTAACGGGCTAATTAGTACAACATTTCATCCCTATTCCAAGGCAGTTTCCCGCACCTATACAACTAGTCCGCTGCCTAAGCAAGTGATAAAAGCTCGCAACTCCGTCCGCGCATATCTAAAATTCAATTAAAGCGAGCGGGCCAGGATAGCGCGTGCGCTCGCTGAGCCTATGCGTGCCCTGACTTCGTTTTCGCGCTGGCACCAAGGGAGGAAGCGAGGGTGCGGAACCGGGCTACGGGTGCTGCCCGATCGGCAGCGAAAGGAGGGAGGGGGGAGGTGGTGTTTTCAGCTGTGTTGACCCAACTGCGGTGGCCGCCGGCGTTGACATAGCCGAGCGCGACCGCGGGCTGGTCGTGCGTGTCCGAACAAAAGAGCCCCGCGTGGCCTCCATGTCAAACAACGCGGACGCTGTTACAACTGTTCCCCGCGGGGTCTCTTTCCGCTCTGGCGCGTTACTTGCATTATTGCCCGATTGAAGTTGTAGGCGTCGCGAGCGGTGCAGAGGATGTCGCCACACAGCGGCGCGAAGTGCAAAAGTGGCCTCGATGGCGGGTGTAAAGTGTCGCATTAGGGCAGTTCGGCAGCACACAGAGACGATGAGAAGTGTAACCTTGGACAGAGTATCGACGCTTAAGAAATACGATGGGTAAACGATGGGTACTGCCAGGAAAGTGGGGGGAGTCCGTCAGCGTCAAAGTTCAAAAACCTTCAGTGCAGCCGAACAAGAAAGCACTGAAAACAATAATCGTGCACGTGAAACAAGATTTGCAAACAAGTAGCAGATTTAGCACGTGCGTATAAGGCACCAAATGCCTGTTGAAATACCTGGGTGCTACGGCCGTAGAATGCACGAGGCACAAGGAAGAACCGTCTCCGGAAGTTTCACAACACTTCCGCCATTCCTTTCGCCTCGGTTACGCAACGGTTATCGCAGCCAGTCGCATGGTCGAAAAGCCACGTAGAGCCCCTGTAGCTTATTTTAAGCACAGTCCGCAACCGGGCTGCCTCGCTACACGTAAACGGTGCGCGGTCGCAGAACTTGTAACTGCGCTGAACAGTATTTGCACATGCGTCAAGCGCCTCCGTGGCAGGAACCCGAAGGACCACGTACCACTGCAGAGCAATGATAACTGTCTCAAACAATGCTGTTATCTGAGTGGCGAGCTATTATAAAAAGTGCTGGGCGAGTTTGTTCTTTTATTGCATGGCTCCAGCGCAACTGGCGAGACACAGAAAGGAGGGCACTACACAGCGCTGACTAACCACTGAAAATTATACGGCTGTCCAGCCGGTATAAACACCCACTGGCAGCCAAAATCAGAAAAAGAAGAACAAAACTACAGGGGTCAATTACATTAAAGGGCCACTGACCAGGGTCCGGACATTTTTGAAAGACAAGCCAACTGCATAGATGAGGCATCGAAGATAACCTCTGCAAAATACTAGAGCCATGCGCGCCCCGAAAAGCTGCGAAAATTCAAATCAAAGCCCGTTCGTTCTTTCCTTCCTTCAAAAACGGGCCCGGCCCACTACTCTGCACCCCGCTGACGTCAAGGGGGGCTACTTTCGCTAAAGGCACTCCATTGGTGCATCGTTCTGACTGACGGGAGAAGGTTGGGCGTAGCCTTGGCGTCGCGTCGTCTGCACAACGCTTTCCGCAGCGCCTTCTGTTCTGGCTCATGCCTACAAACCCGCATGAAGGAACAAAAAAAAAAAACTGCGGAGGGAGCGTGCGGCGACAGCCTTGAACCCTAGCCATAAAAAGTAAAAAAACAGTAAAACTGAGGGAGTTGGCTCGCCCCCCCCCCCCCCCCCCCGTGATCCCGTTACGAGACGCTCTGCGTGCGCGCTCCCTTCTCAGTTTCTTTTCTTCTATGCGAGCCCCCCAAAACAAGGTTTTAATTAGTAGTGCAGCAGAGCCTTTCCCTCGCTCGCCCACTTTACCGCTCCGCACACATACCGCTTATCTTTCGTGCATCTTGCGTACGCCTTGACTCCAATGAATGACATATGCTTTGGAGCGGAGAAAAGACACAAACACACAGAACACAAACACGCATGGAGAAAAGCAAACGGGCGGTTGCCGGGTCCGCGCTTCGCCGTGTGTTTCGAACACAACCGACTTCCGCCCCTCCGCTCGTGAAACGGTGGGGAGGCCTAAAAGAAAATGAAAAGGTGGCTCGTTAACTGGGAATGACAAACAGATGTATGAAAGGATGCGCTCACTAACAAGTCTAGGTGGTCGAGCCGATCGCGCCTCTCGATCGTTCAGTGTGCGGAGAAAATGCAAAAACCAAGAAAAGAATTCTATTGAAGGCGGGGCCATGACGTCGCCCTGTGACGCACTCCACAGACACCACGCCTCCGGCTTACACCGGAGAAGGAAGGGGTGATTTTGCCTTGCCGAGCCTACTCGACGAGGAGCGGGAGAGAAAAATTTCGAGGAGGGAATGGAAGGAGAGGAGGCTCGCTCAAAGTGAGGTAGAGAGTGTCTGCTGGCCGCGGGTGGGCAGGGGGCCTTTAAGTCTGGGGAATGTGATAGAAATAGTATTAGCGAACTTCACGACAGACCACAACGCCGTGTTTTTCCGTGATTAATCTTCTAGCTGTTTGTGGCGGTGCATGTGGAGAGAGGGGACGGGCGAAGAGAGGTGGCAGGGGGGAGGTGGAAGGTGGGAGTGGTGGCACGTGATGTGACCCACGTCGGAAGTGTCTCGAACAATCAGCAAATTTTAAGACAGACAAAACACCGGTTTCCTTCCTTGATGAGGCTTCTGTTTGCGGCGGTGCAGGTGGAGAGATGCGATAGGAAGGAGGTTACAAGTGGCACGTCACGTAACCTGATGACGTTGTCACTGTCTCGACCAATCAGCGAATTTTATGACCGACCAGAACGCTTTGTTTTTTCCGTGATGATGCTTCAAAGTAATGCTGTCTCATTAAGACAATGCACAAGGGGGTCTATCCCTCACCCCAAAACCAACTCACTAAAATGAAAACAGAGTTGGAGACCGCTCCAAACAAACATATATCCACGCTTATTTATTCTGAATAAGATAGAGCCAACAACATACAGGCCCGCGTGCCCATGGTGTGGAGAGGCAGCCACACTATACCACACTGTATGGGGATGCCAACACAACCCTGCAGTCCCAGTGATGCAAAATGACACGCCGGAGCAGTCGGAGATAGCGCTGTCCAACTGGGAACCCGGAGGTCAGCTCTCATTGGTCGAACGGACCAGGACCGCAGGAGTCCTGGACTAGGGACTTCCACCCATGGAGACTCCCAAGACGCTATGAGCAGAGTATAAAGTTTTTGTCTCTCTCTCTATCTCAAAATTACCGCCTTGACATGTATCACACGTAACCTCCAGGTTTACTATACCTTTCAGGTAAGCCGCATACGACACCCTTTAGTCAAAGTGGTCCATAAATAGGGTTTCAGTTCTTGTTGATGCACAGGTTACACTTGGCGAAAGAGCTTTTGGGTCTTAAAACTGTGCTAATCATGGCGAAGGCTATAGCATGTGTACTATCAATTGCAACATTCACCACACCCCAATGTGCGCGACCCTAGTGGACACGAGGGCTTGTTACGGCGCAGTGATGAGGGCCACTGTATCGTTTTGTGCTTGAGGATGCCAAACAGAAAATTTTACTGCGCTTCTTGACCACATTGGTTTGAGCACAAAATTGAAGGGACACAACACAAGCGCTAACACAACACTACCCGCTAGCTTGAACCCTGACCCTTCTAAGCGAGATGACACTGCACACTGGTAATGGTTGCTGCTGAGAGAGCTCCCGTATGACGGACGCGGTAAATTGAAAATATTCAGAGGCGTAGGTGAGAATTGGTGAGAACTGATGCATTCTTGCGAGCTGAAAACTATGGTCCACGTTTGCACCCCAACAAGATGCCCTGATGGCGACTGGAGAGGGGTTTAGGAAAGGGTAACAATGATGTAGAATCTCTGTGGCTCAAAGGAAGCTTAGCCAAACAGTACCTTGATAAAAGATGTTTTTGGCCTACACAAGAGCGGAGGGAGGGGATGGGTCAAATACTAATACCAAGATTTTCACCTTAGGTAAGCCGACCATCAGGACAGGGGCAAGCTTGTACCCAATGTATCACTGATGGGTGCCGTGCGTCACTGAACATTGAACCGTGCACCTCCCACATACGAGGCAGATGCTCCAATTACTAGGTCCACTGCTTCTGTACAGCGCTGCAGTGTGACGAATGGAGGTGAGGGTTGCCCAAACCGACGTTTCAGGTCAGCGCGTCGATTGTCGTCGGCTCACTCTTGCTTAAAGAGGACAGCATAAGATACTCCCCTTGGTGGTCGGTTAATGTGGCAGCGGCTGGACGCAAGCGCTCACTTTGCCGTGGCTGGGAGCATGCAATCCTGGGACGGCCACGGGCATTGGCGGGTGGTTCCCATTAAGCTTTGTTCCACGGCATAGCATTTACGCCTAAAGTCGGCAACAAGCTTCGAGAGAACAAGTCCTGAATGTCAAGTTTCTTTCAGCCACAGGCTACGCAGTAGAGCTTGAAGCCGCTGGAACGTGCGATTGAAAACTGCCTGTCCCGTTGCATGCACTCAGAAGTGGTTGTCTGCTTTGGATGTAGCGGCAAACTTTTTTTTACAGCTACAGCTGGAGTGAAAGATGTCCATGCTTAGTAGTCCGCGAGCAGTAACTGCCGCTATTATTTCAAGTGAGTGGTCAGTTGCCGCCTTCATGATTGCCCCCAATTTATTGGTACTGATAAGTCTGGATCACACGGCCATATTATGCGACACCAAGAATCCCATCTCCCTTACTTCTGACTGGTGTGCAATGTTGACATCTGTACTCTGTGTGTTTTTTGCTGGGCCGCGAGTTGCCTCCGCTCCATCTTGTTCTGTTTGCGTATTTTTTGCTTCTGTACGTTCACAGACATATTTACTTTTTTGTTTCTGGCCAGTTCTCAGACCTTCTGGAACTAAGCATTGCAATTATGCTGAAACACTCAACAGGACTGCCCGACGTTCTTTTCAGTTCCTGCCTATATTTGATGGATTAATTCTTGCAGCATCTCCGAAAATAAAGTGCCGCCTCCTCTTCCCTCCTCTGGTTGCATAAGGGTCGCAGTCAGTGTGCGTTCCGGAGAGCGCCCTTACAATATAAGATAAAAAAATTGACAGGACGATCAGGAAACGTCATGTAAGGAAGGAGATTTACCCAGGTTGGTTTCTTTGGTGCTTTTACTCTGATGAATGCTTTTGAAGGGCAGGTGCAGCACTTTTTTGAGAATTTAGCTATATTCAAGGATTGAAATCTATGCAGGCTGTAGGTAAAGCATGCCAAGCGTTTTTGCACTAGCATTTAAAATAGTGACATAATCGACGATTGAATTTTGCGCTTCTCCTCAATGCACCGGAGCAGTGTAGGGAACTTCAGCGTGACGGCACGGAAGGTATGATTTCAAATTACCGCTGTCGTCAGCCACACCCTGCCCTGACTCGTTAGACACTGCCAAACAACTCTCGCCAGGGTTGCCTTCGGTGGCGTTGGTTTTTTCATTCAACGCAGGCGTTTGTGCGTTGGAAATGTACCGATACCTTCGATGACGTCTTCATGCGCTCCCCCCCCCCCCCCCCCCCACTTGGCGTAGCTTAAAGGGCGTCCGGATTTTAATCGGCGATTACTTTACTATTTCAAGTTTGTTTGTTTGTTTGTTTGTGTATGGGGTTTAACGTCCCAAAGCGACTGAGGCTATGAGAGACGCCGTAGTGAAGGGCTCCGGAAATTTCGACCACCTGGGGTTCTTTAACGTGCACTGACATCGCACAGTACACGGGTCTCTAGAATTACTCCTCCAAAGAAATTCTAGCCGCCGCGGCCGGGATCGAACCCGCGTCTTTTGGGTCAGCAGCCGAGCACCATAACTGCTGAGCCACCGCGGCGGCACTATTTCAAGTGCTAGCCCAAAAAGACTTCGCATGCTTCGCCCTCAAGTTTCACACATTTGACCCTCTAAAGCTCGTTGATTTCTAAAATTTATGCAGTTTTCCTTTAATGTAAGCCGAGGCTTTCACCCACTCGGCAGCGTTCTTCAGGAGAGCGAAGATGGGTGGCGATGGGTAGGTGGCAGCCCCCTACTTAAGGCGTGGGTGTGTAGGCGGCTGATTGATGGTGCTTCTGGTGGGGAGCTGGCTTTTTTACTGCGTCTTTGAATTCGATTTTGCCGTCGCTTTTTCGTTGAGGGTTTTGTGGAGGGTAAAGGTAGGTGTCTTTGTGGTGGGTGTTGCTTCTGGAGGGTGGAGTTGGAGTGGGGAGGAGGGTGGAGCTTCTCGAGGGTGTAGGCTTCACTCGCTGCGGTTTTAAATAGACGACACCAGCACTTTTTCCAAGTGCTACTGTTAAATGCTGTCGCAGTAAACGCAGGCTTCATAATAAGGTTTGTTTCGAGCAGCATCGGGAGAGAACGCATCTGCTGCTGTAGACGAGCCTGTATTGCCAACTATCCTAACACGTAGAAGGGAACCACTGGAGTAAAGTGAAGCTAAAGCTTCGACGTTACGCTTAGCGCCTTGACATTGTAGAGGCTTGAAAATTTATAAGACAAGGTTTCTCACCTGGCTACGTGTTTCTTGCTGGCGCAAGAAATTTCTTGCTGCAGTTTTCCTATACCATTGCTGCATCGCAAGCGCTTGGTTCAAGTGCACGGAAGCAAGACGCGAAGGGCAAAATGACGCCATCCTTTCTTTAGGGAACAATACATATCCCGCATATATAGCGAGTGTTAATACGGAGTCAAGACCCTTTAAAACCTCAAGCACGATGCCCCTCATCTTGGTCGCACATTCGCCGAACCTACCCGGCCAGTCTGTCCTCCAGATTTCTTCTTTCACTACGTTCATTACGCCTGGTAACAAGTATACCAATGAAAGAACTGGGGTTACATAGTTCGCGAAACATTTATACTTATGCGTCCGGGCCGGCGCCCCTGCAACAACTGTTTATTCACGGATTGCGTGTTCATTAGATCTTTTTTTTTTTGTTTCTCACTGGTCTTCTCGAGTTCCCGCAAGTGCATGCCGGGAGCGTAATTAATTAAACGAATGATAAGGCAGTGCTACTGGGCTCCACTGCAATGGACTGCACGTAAAGAGCAAGGCAGCTTATGCCAAGTGTCCCCTCAAAATGAAACCGGATCGTGGGCCTCAGGCATCACTCTCCTGTTACAAGGAAGGAAGAAAAAAAACAAGCGAAAAATAAAATGACTGAAGAAACGGTCATATCTCGCCTACCTAAAGGAACACAATGTTGCGGGACCGTGATTGCGGCCCAAAATTCTGTTACGGCCCTTCAAGAGGCACCGCAAAGCACGCGTATAGCGTAACGCGGTGCTAGCGGCACCGACGTCGTCGTTGCGGGTGGCAGTGGCCGTCAGTTTCACGACTGCGCGCTCCCTTTGTCGCCGCGTAGGAGACCGCGACGACCGGGCCGCGGCAGTCGCTCCCGCCACCGTTGCTGCTGCTTAACAACGGCGCCAACGGTCCGGAAGACGAGGACGGTCCAGAACGCGGCGGCCATCGCCGCTGGCTCGAAGCCGCGCGGACGCCCTGCAGTCAATGCTCCGAGCGCCAACGCAGCTCCGGGCGACGTGCTTGGCCCCTCACAGGGGCCGAGCACCGCATTTTCATGCCTGTAATAGGGACACCACGCAAGGTGTAAGAGGATTTATTGACATATTGCCTGCTAGCGGAAATCAACGGAGAGATGGGGCTACCTCGGCGACTCAGCCACATACGCCGCCGCAAACTACGTCACTAAAACCGTCGTTTTGTGCTGGCAGGATCATTGAGCCTGTTGGAAAATTTCCAGCGCACACAGGACAGGGACAAAGAAGAGAACATTACCTGTCCTGTGTGCTCTGCAAATTTTCCAACATGCTGTACCAACTCGCTCGAATGTCAGTTTTACTATCATTGAGCCTGCCAAACCTCCACTGCCAGTGGCTACAAAGTATGGTTGGCGTGAGGCGGATGTCAAGTGTTGGTGTTTGACTTCAGCGCGCTGTAAGCACTGCGCTACCAGTCGCAACACCAGCGTTCCTCAATGATAGTAGCACTACAAAAGTGACTGCCTTCTTAAAGATCTCTCAAAGCGCGCTTCAATGAGCGCTCATAGATACACGCTTGCTGTAGTAACGGCGCGAACCATGCTGGCTTCCAAAATAAATCACAATAGCGAGGCTGGTGACGTCGCGTGAATATCTACCTGTATACATTCTTACAATAAACGGCCCGACGTTTCCTCTGAAAACTCAGTTCATCCTGCTTTAATGTACAGTTTTTACCATGCACAGAAATTCTGAACAAGCGAATTTTTTCAACGGGATGTAATTTATGAGTGCTATATATTTCGCATATCCTTAGATTTTGCCATAACGACCAAAATATCAGCAAATCCTCTTTGAAACAAAGGTATTTTTCTGCTATTTATGTCAATAACGCACCAATTGATTTTCTACTCCAGCCTTGACTACTAGGTGCAAACGCAGGACAAACCTTAACAGAGCGAAAGTATGCTTCACATAGTAAGGTTATACGATTCCCATCAAATGCTTACAACAGTGCCCTACAATATTACACCCTTGATTCACAACAAAAAGTGATGTCCAAATACGCTGAGATTACTGTGATCTCGGGGATGGAAGGGCACTAGAGCAATGGGTGCACTGATTTTCTGAGTCGATTCTGTACTTACGAACGTACCTCTTTGGCTTAAAAACAGTCTAGACGTCCCTTCAGTCCAAAGCGTATGCACGGATTTCAACGCCCGGCCTACCGCAAAAGAAAAGTGACGAGGATTGCGAAAGCACAAACTCTCCCTGGAGGCTTATGACGGCGGATAAAGCCGTGCACGGAAGCGAACGCCAACGTTTACCACGATGCTATTTGGCGCCACTTAAGACAAATGCGAACAGCCTGGCAGAAAAGCTAGTGTTTTCAGCTCAGGTATCACCCTTCGCCACGTCATTGCTGCAGCTTCGGACAACACAAGCGGTGCTGCGAGACTGCTGGCTGGCGGGTTGCCTTTGCAAGCGCCGTATACGGGACATACAATGCACCAAAAACGCACGCACACAGCAGCACCGCCGCCATAGCGCGGGCATCGGCGGTAGCAGGTCGGCGCGGCTGATGGGGACAGCGACAGCGGCTGTCCTCATCTGCGCTGAACGCACGGCGGCCCGAGCACAAAAGGCGCTGCGCCGTCAACGACCGCCGCAGCCGTGTGTACTCGGGCTCGACCGCAGCGGGGCCTATGCATGCAGGCCGTCGAAATGCGTACGCGCCGCTGCTGCAGGTTCCCGGGGAGACCACGAAGGGCTTAGCGATGGATGGATGGAAGGAGCTCGGCTGCAAGGCATTTCACGCAGGAAGTAGAGTTATAAGCTTCGACTGGAAGGAAAAGGAAGTTGCTGAAAAATGCGCTAAAGGGCATGATGGTAGCAACATTTTATTTCATGATCGTGTAATAGAGCAACAGAAAGGAAACAAGGACGTCGAAGAAACATACAGACGACGACGATGTTGCACCATCGTCGTTGAGGGGGACCTAAACGCTCTTATCAAAGGCCGCTCAGTCTTCAAAAGCTATTCGACCGCTTCAGAAACGAACGCTCATGGCGCTGAAATCATTCTCCCAGGACAGCGGCATCCTTCGAGAGAAGTTCTCCCCAGTGCCTCTAGCAATGGACAGTGTTTTAGGTCATGTAGCCAGCCTTAGGCAATAGAGACATGCAATGAACTTTTTGTTTCCATATTTAAAGGACATCGGACGTACTGGCAGGCTGTAATTTTACCTTGCATGTTATTCTCAACCATTCTTCACTCTGTGGTCTTTGTTAGCTCATAATTCGGACTACGAATTTTATAATTTCATATGTAACATTATTACTTGGCGATGCACCTTAGTACGTGTTTAATGGCTGCATTTCATCTTTTCCCCTTTTCGTTTTATTCCACCTTTTCCCCACCGCTCTCCTTCCGCCTGTATCTCCCTAATTCTCTTCCCCACGCAGACTAGCATACCAGCGATTTTTAGACGCCTGCTAAATTCTGCCTTTTCATTAAATACCTTCACTCTCTCTCTCTAAATGATACATGATTACGGTAACTAGATGGTAGAACTTTTACGTCTCTTCAAAAATTCCTCCTGAGTATCTCCAATATCTTCAATGTTCGCTTTCCTGTTCTGAAATTACTAGTTCACAATTGCGGTGCTGAACGTCAAAAAAAAAAAAACCGTTCTTTAGGTTCACATTCATGTGCCTGCGATTAAGCCATGTCGACGTCCTATTGTGGTTTCTTAATTTTATCTTCCCCTGTCCTTGCTTATTGGAAGGCTCTTACATATTGTTGCGTTCTTATGTCTCCTTATTGCTTATTGTTGGTACTGTGGTTACTGATTACTCTGGTTTTATAGTGATGATACTCGTTCATTAATGTTATTTCTTCTGATGTGCACACTACGTTCTCTATGATGTGTGTTGCGTATGTTATAGTTGGGCTTTGTTGTGCTTCATACACCAGTGCAAGGGCTTTCTTCCACTACGTGAAAATGAGTAGCCACGCCGCTAATAGGCCATAGACACTCCTTTAATGTTCATGTAAATAAAATCGAAGGCTAATTTGTTATTGTGCGAATATAGTGGCTTCGGTAGACTTACCTTCCAAGTACCCGAATCGATATTGAGACACAGGGACAAGCTAGCGCAAAACTTGTCATCCAATGTCAACCATGCTTTTCTAAGCCTTTCAAAGAAGTAGGTAAAAAGGGGGTTGGCCAGTCATTTAACACATTTCTGTTCTCGATCTTAAAATAGCCTGCGATGTCAGTGCACGTTAAAGGACCCCAGGTGGTCGAAATTTCCGGAGCCCTCCACTACGGCGTCCCTCATAGCCTTAGTCGCTTTGGGACGTTAAACCCCATAAACCAACCAACCTAAATAGAATAATTACTTTAGAGGCCCTTCATATATTCTGATATTGGTCAGGAGCTCAAGCTAGGCTCTGCAGGGTATATATATTGTCACAATATTTTAATATGCAGGGATTTTTATTTTAAAAACCTTGTGAGGGAGACGTCAGTGCGGTTCGTACTGGTAGATAGTAAATGAAGGCGGGCATTGTATACGTGATAGAATTAAATTAAAAGACGATTAGTTAACTTAAATAACCAAATGAACTGTCATTTCGTGTTTACCTTGGGACGCAAGATTGTATTGCGAAATTGAAGACCTTAACATTAGGCGAGCCCACTTTCTAAGTCTTGTGAATCGGCATAATGCTTCGAAATATCGAGCGTTAAAAATACGTTTTAGACAGCTTGCTGAGCTGGCTCTTCCGCATTTTCCGCTTATATAAAATGGAGTAGCTGCACTCGGTAGCATTGGTGAAATCATGATAAGTTCTGCATTAGAAAGTACACAAACCGCGTCTGTAGTTGCTGCACTAGAAACTCGAACGACGCCACCTTATCAATGGGAAACGCGGCAGAACCAACTTAACGAGCTGTGGAGGCGCATTTTTGCCTCCGATATTGAAGGACCCATCACCGCTGTACGTGCGTTGGACCGAGCCTAAACACGCAAAACGGCAGAAGGAGCTCGTGGCGCGACTAAGGACAATGCAACCAGAAATGTAGTGGCTTATGGCAGTTTTGACGTTAAGTCACACAAAGCGGGCAGCCTGGATTAGAGAAGAAGCGGATTTAATTATATCCTGCTTGAAACTAAGAGGTGCGGATAGGCTAGGGCAATGCATGCAGTGCGTAAATAGAGCAGCTAACTGGTGTTTCGTTAGCGTAGAGCAGCGGATGTCAGCGAAAGGATGAAGGCGAAATTCTAGAGGCCCGTGTGCTGTGCGATGTCAGTGCACGTTAAAGAACCCCAGGTGGTCGAAATTATCCGGATCCCTTCCCTACGGCGTCCCTCATAGCCTGAGTTGCTTCGGGACGTTAAACTCGAACAAACAAAACCAAACCGAGAGGAAAACCAGCCCGTGCTTAGCAAGGGCTGAGACGGGCACAAGAGTGAATTTGTTGGCAGATGGGGTCCGCGCCTGACACTGGATTGCCACATATCATTAGGCAAAATCTTTGTCGTGCAGGAGAATTCGCCTATGTTGAAAGAGCACATGTCGAATGACCAGCTCCTGACTCGATTCAGACGTGCGAGATAGATAACAAAGAACTAACGTGCCGGCATTTACGGGCTATCAGCGGTCGGAGCTCTTGTGTGAGGTGTATTTTCGACGCAGTAGCGGACAATTTAAGCATTTCTTGTTTCGTTCCGGCCTCGAACCCCTTCCAGTGGAGACCGTACATTTCGGGGCGGCCGGCTGTGCAGCGGAGCACCGGTTACGCAACCGGAAGTACGGCAACGAGGTCTGTCGCCCTCTCTGGGCCGGAGCCCGAAATTACGCGGGAGCCGGGAGAGCGGCCGCCGCTGCGAGCCCTGTTCTTTGGCCGATGGCGTGATTGCCGCTGGCGCGGCACCTCCGTCGGGCCCTTGTTTCACCCAGCGCACGCGGCGGAGCTGCGATGTCTTCCGCCACGAGTTGCGTGCAGCACCCGTGGAAGCCGCGTTGCAGGTGAACCACCTTTCTCGCTTCTACGCTACACGAAGGACTGGCGTAACGTTTAACGCTATGCCGGATATCGGGTAGAAGGTGGAGGTTGTTCTCAGACCTCTACAACCATGACGCAGTGCACAGGACTCAGAGTTCTTGTAACACCTTCCGTGGTAACACGAAACATGAAGCGGTCATTTTGTGCACCTCCGCCGGTATCTGACTCTGCAGTCGTGAACAGGTTGGATACTGGCGTCTTCCGATTGGCTGAGCTCGTACGCGAGCTTTGTAAGAATGCTTTGAGGACGAATTGTTATGCAAGAAGGGACAATAAACAAATAAACAAACCAGAGTTACGACTGGGCAGGTAACCAGGATGTGGCAGGAATGGAAGAGAAGGCACTCAAGGAGCCCTCCTGAAGACACTTGCCTGCCGTGCTGAAACGATCCATAATCGCGACGAATAGAAAAAAATACGAGTATTCAGTCCCAATGATGTAAAAAATACATGCAAACTCATAAGCTCCCCGTATATTTTCCATTTCGTTTACATACTGCTTCAATATAGTTTCCATATGATTTTCATATGATGCGTACGACATCTTATGGAGTCCTCATGTACCTATATATGCTCTCCGTATAGCCCGTAGAGACTCGGCCTATTTCTATTGGTGTTATCTGAGCCACACGAACAATACACGGAATTCTGACAATCATCATACGGAACGTTTCACTACAGGGCGAGCCATTCAAGAAGTTCCCTCAAGAAGCGAGCATGCAGAAACAGGTGCAGCGCCGTGCGAAATTGTTTTTTCCGCCTTTGGAAAGTAGAAAGCACTGCTAGTCTAGTCCATCGGGGCGCCAGCTCCGACGTCGCTGCATGCAACCGTGGGCGGCCGACGCACAAGGAGCCGACGTCCACGACCGTTGAGCGCGCGACGGCGGCGACCAGCCGCGGTCCGCGCACGCCTCCGGTCGTGATTGTGTTGTTTCTCGGGGCGCCTCTCGCGCGTTGGCACTCTCGGCCACAAGAAGGGGGTGCCGCCACGTAGGGGGCGTGGCCGGCGGTTTTGTCTTTGCTCCGGCGGACGCGCGGATGCGCTGATTACAGGGCGCCCGCTCCGGGGTGGGTCGCTCTCACGCCCTCCTCGCGGCGGCGCCGTGCGGCGCACGTCCCCGCCGGACTGTGCGCGACCCGCGGGAAGCTCGAGATAAGGTACGCCTCGTAGATGAAAAAACACAGGCCGCCGGAGTTGGATTGCATATCCGTGTGTTCGTGCCTGTGTGTGTGCGTGTGTGTGCGCTGGAGTCGCACGTATCCTATGGGTAGATACACATGTGTGCAGTACGGGGATCACACCCGTTGGCCCTTGAAAGTTATAGCGTGTTGGAGGGGTGTGCACAAAACAGAAAGAAGAGTGTGAAAGGAGAAAGCGTAGGTAAGCGGAGGAGGGAGTTGGTGAATTAATGAGGATTAGGAAGAAAATATCAGCGACTGTCCCAGCAATGGCGGAGGGGGACCTTAACAACGTGCCGTCAGGGAAAAGACGATGGAGCTCTACGAGAGCTGAGGGAAAGAAGTCACGCTTTCAGGGTTACAAAAATTATCAGAATTGGAAGAGAGAACTTTTTCGTTTCACAAACACAACTTCTTCGTCTGGGCCCTGAATAGTCTTGGACAGGCGTGGTCCCACGCAGGAATGCTCTGTAACATAATGCGAGGCACAGCGTGAGCACTTTGAATCTGCGGACACGTACATGGGAAAGCAAAACCTTGATTACCATTAAAAAATGTATGAAAAAAGAAACCAACGTAGTTCAGACGACCACAAGTGAGAGTGACATCCAGCCACTCAAATATCGTCGAAAGTAAAAGGCGCTAAGTCGCTGTTCAGCTCGTGGTTTTACTTGGTATGGCGTTGCGCAGCACCGCTGCTCCAAACTGTGTTCTTCCAGCTTCTGCAACTCGTGAACTGCCTGCGACACGCCGTTAGGTGCCTGGCACCGTGACCATAGGTATTACTGCTTACGGCTGGCGGAAGTCAGCCGAATCCGCCAATATCCTAGCGACTGGCGTCATATGTACATGCAAGTGCGAGTGTGGGCTCAGGCTAACGTGGATGCGGGCGGATCTGAGGAAGCGGCAGTATATATGTCCCCGAAGACTTCCCGAGCACGCGTTAGTCACAGCAGCGCAGACGACATCAGTGGTGTGAGGAAAATCTGCAGATGTCCTGCATGCAAATTAGCCTTTGTGCGTTCTCCGCGTGCCTTGTTCGCCTCGATGATCACTCTGAAATTTCATCCTCGTGAAATTCTATGCCAAGTTCTTCTGTACGAAACTTTTACCAGCGCTGCGGCAGGGGACGGTGAACAAGAAGAGACGGAAGGACAGAAGGACAGCTTTGTTCCCTGACCCTGTCGCAGCGCTGGTAAAAGTTCCGAACATGGACCAATAATAATCATTATTATTATTGGTCCATGTTGGAAACTTTTACCAGAGCTTCGACAGGGAACAGGGAACAATTATTGGTCCATGTTCGAAACTTTTACCAGCGCTGCGATAGGGACCAGGGAACAAAGCTGTCCTTTTGCCCTTCCGTCTCTTCTTGTTCATGTGCGTGCACCGTCCCCTGTCGCAGCGCTAACTCAAATTTCCGTGTTACTGTTCTTCATTACTTACATGAGCTCTCAGTTTCTCGAACTCGCGTGCTATTCCCTAATTCCGCCAGCCAGGCACATAGCTAGGAATTTTTTTGGAGACGGTCCGAAAGTGATTTCCCGTATTCAGCGAGGAAGAGGGCGGGTACTTTGGGCCCCTCTTCCCTTAGATACGTGCCTGCTCCCAACAGTAATCCCCATTGCTCGCCCTCAATCATGCACAGGTTTGTATAAAAAGCGACAATAAAGAAATCCTCTGTTTTCTCGTTTCGCCGCGGATGCAGTTACCGCTAGAGTTGCTGCTTCGGCAAGGTAGCACAATTGGCAGGGGTAAGAAAATTGGGAGCGGCATAGCAGGTGCAATAAGAAATGACAAATATAGCGTGAAGTCACTCCTTAATGCAGGGATTTGTGGAGCCAGTTACGAAAAGTGATATTGTATATGATTCAAGGACGGAAATTAAGTAAGCAGTAAACATACTAAAGGAGAAATGGGCATTCGAGGGCTGCATACACTGAGGTGCTTTTCGCAGAAGCATGAAACTGGCGCGCTATGAGGTGAAGACTTTTTACTATATGTGTACTGCAGCTGTTGTGTAAAACTATAAATCCTCCATGGTTCCGTCGTTGACGCATTTCTCAAAGCACAAATTCACTGCTGTTCACAAATATACCCGGTAGCTTTAAACATGCACTTAGAGCAGTTATTGTTTTAAACAAGAACTGATTCTTTGGCGCTTTCCGCCTATGTTGACCTTTGTCCTGAAGCAGATTTAGACGCATTTATTGGCGAGGAAGTTGGATTTGAAAATCTTCCCGCCAGTCGATTGAAGCTCGTTACGTTCTTATTGAAAAGGACGGGTTGCTACCGTACTGCAGTGAATGACGGTGTAACGTAATGTGACGGTGCGGTACGCGTCTCTGGAAGGCCGTTACATCCGGCGGCATCCTCCATATGTGGGGCCCCAGAGGAGCCTGAGCAAGAGAGTGTATGGCATCAGGAATCGTCGGGTGTCAGTGGCCAATGCTCATTAGCGGTGCGAATGCGACATCCTGGGCGTCACCTTTGTTCGCACACCGACAGGCATTCGGTCGTGAGGGCTGGCAGTGATCTGTTTGACGTAAACGGGCCCATTTAGAGAGCCGGAAGGAACAAAAATTGGCTGTGGTTTAGCTCTGGTTAAACCTGGAGTGACGCCATAGCTACAGGTGGCCGAGTGGAACTCGCTGAGTCGGATTGCAAAGTCAGTCTTTCGCCGCTGCGTTTCGCTGGGCGTTCCTTCTTCATCTTCGTCGTTGGGCATGGATTCACAATTGCCGCTTAACTTCCTTTCCTCAAATACAATTTTCATTTTCATCATTACGGCCCCTTTTTCTCTTTCTTCTTTCACTCCCACTTCCACCCTTCCTATACGGTGCGGTTCGGGTGTCCACCGCGGCGGTTGCTAGGCAACGGCTCAGGGTCGGTGCGACCACGGCTGTGGTGCAACCACGGCGAAAGTGCGACCATGCTGAACCGGCGAAGCGGCTGGTGTAGCTACAGTACTGTAGCTATCGCTACAGAACAGCAGCTCCTTCCGTTCCCCCCTCCCTTCCGGCTAAGCGGCCCGCGTTGAGCGACGGTGTGAACATGAGCGCCTCCGCCGCATTAGGAAAACCAGCCCAATTAGGCTGCCGGGACACAACAGCAGCTGCACACCCCGTAAGAGTGAGAGGGGCGCCGGCAGGTAGGAAAAAGACCGAAACCAGCCGGAGATCCAGGGAAGACCGGGAAGGCCGCAGGCGCCGGTGCTGAGAGGACAGTGAGGGAGGTGGTCCAGCCTGGGAAGAAGGATCTCCCGAATGGAAGGGGAAACATGGAAAGCGGGCCAGTGGAGTGACCAGCAAGGCCCGAGACAACAACGCAAGGGCAGTCGGCACTCCGGCGCCCCAAGAGCCCAAGCCATCGGGAAGAAGCCGAGCCTGAGCGAACTCCGCAGACCCTCCCTTCCTCCGGACGAAGACTACGGCGCAAACTCAGCTGCATGTAAGCTTGGGCAACCTAGCTTCCGCATCATGCACTCGATAGTGTGTGATTTCTGAATATGTATCTTTTGTTTCAACTTTGTCGAACAGTGTCTCTTTTCCCCTCCGTCCCGTGGTGGCCCGAGCGGTATGTGGTGTCTTCACAGTAGCCTCTGGGATCAGATCGAAAATTCTGCGTCGATGCTCGCATTTTACTTCCGACATCGGCCGGTGATGGCGACAGCTATATTAAGCTATATTAAGTCTTTTCTACCTTATCAAAGCTCCTTTGTCAGTGAGAGTGGTCTCTTTTTGTTATTAGAGGGCCGTGCCCTATCGATACAGGCCAACTTCTGCTTGTCCTCAGTGTTCCTTTAAAAGGCCAACTCCGGGGATTTTTAAACACTTTCAATTCATAATCACGCCGCAATCGTCAAACTCCCTCACCCGGGCCCAAAAGAAAAAGAACGTTTTTCAGAATACCATGCAGAAAAATTTTAAAAAGCAGAAACCAGAAAAGAGAAACCAAATCCGGGTTTCGAACAAATGATGACATCGTGAAAGGCCGTCATATGACGTCACGGGCACTGTTAGGACTACGTTCGTCCTGTCTGCATCTTTTCTGTGTCCTGTCTCCTGCGTAGTTTTATGTCTTCAGAATGTTAGAAAACATTTCGCGTGCGCTTTGATTGGTAAAACTGTCGACTGTAAGTGAAAGCTTGGATTATTATTTGTATGAAATGACCAAAAGCCAGCTCAAAATTTTTGTCATTCATCAAATGCAGAACAAGCATTGACCGCCATGCGTCCTGGGACGTCACATACGCAAGGTTTCCCGTAGAAATCTACCCGACTAACGCCACCAAATTGGAAATTGTAAAATTCGTTTGCAATAAAACAATATTGCAATAAAGCAATAAAACAGCACTCCGCTGCGAAATTTGGCACAAATGACCAGAAGACTGCGGAAGGCGCACCGTGAAATTTGCAGTAAAATCAAAGGCGGTTGAAAAAACTCCGGAGTTGACGTGTAATGACGATAACTAACCTCTGATGATATTCGAGGCGTGAAAAGTCTTTGCCGATATGAGGCGCGCATTTAATATTTATGGCAGTATATTTCGGATACTCTAATACCGCAAATCGTATACAAACCTCTTTCTTGGGCCGCACGCCAGTGCCTCCCGTTTTCCCACAGCCTTATTCCTGAACCCGAGGCAGCGCCGCAGGACTTGCTCGAGACCGTCTCGTCGCCGTAAGGAGAGCTCATTTGCTGGGCGCCGCAAAGAAGCAAGAGAACTGCCTACACTTTCCGTTCTCCTTCGGACAACACCACCTCGTCACACCGCCCCCTCTGTTTGCGTTCGCCGCAACGGAAACCCACGCTTTCCTCGCCCCCGGCGAGCCAGCGCCGCAGTACGGCGAGACGTCCGAGCTGCGGCGTCCGTCCTCGGGGACGACCTTACGCGGAAGCGCTCAGTCAAGCGTGGAGCCCCGGACGCCCAGTTATACCGCGCGCGGCGTCGCGTCGGCGCCGCCGCCGCTGGGACGTCGGGCAACGCTCGTGATTGGGGCACTTG
The DNA here is from genome assembly GCF_055824585.1 of Amblyomma mixtum. NCBI lineage: Eukaryota > Metazoa > Arthropoda > Arachnida > Ixodida > Ixodidae > Amblyomma > Amblyomma mixtum. Next base: position 153,556,314 of record NC_143016.1, read on the forward strand.
CGAGGCCCTTGCTTTGTTCGCTGCCTGTCTTCACGTCAGGATGGACGGTATTTGTGTGGCTAACTACGTGCGCAGCCAGCGGTTACAGTGGAGGATATGTATGTAATAAGGCGTAACGGCCGGTGTCCCTGACCGCGGAACCTTCAACCAGCTCGGTAAAGAGCTGCCGAAGGGAAGCGCGAAAATAAAAGCACGTAATGGCAGGCGCTGCTGTGCAATGGGCTGGCTGGTCACTCGGTACCGGTCTACTGAGCCTGGTCACAACAGTTGTTCTCTCTCTTTTAGTATGCAACTATTCTGCGCAGCGAACTGAGCTGCTAGAGGAGTTGCTCGGGCTACCGGCGCACTTTATTGCTTTCTAGTTGGGGCGGCGTGACCACGGAAGTGCAGACTAGTGCGGCTCCCAACAGCTGCTGTGAACACAGGTATGCATATCTCGGCGCCGAAGAACAACACGCTTCCAGCTTTATTTTTTTCTTTCTAGTGTAGGAGGGCTTACTACGGGTCAAGCGGTCCGTATGAGCCAAAAAGCGCTGTTTGGATGCAATGAGGTCAACCCTGAACGTCTTTTCTCGTCCTTGTGATGATATTAATGATTTTTGTTTTCTATATAGAAGTTCAGGAAAATATTGTCTGTAGAGTATGATGTTTCCTATATGGTTACGAGATTTCTGCTTTGAGTTCCTGACCACTTGACAGTATACCCGAGCTAACTGCAAGCAAACCTGGATTCCTGGTAGGTCGACTGGCCTTCTGGGGCGATGGAGCCGAGTTCAGCTCTTTTAAGTGTAAGAGGCTCGTGAAACCAGATTCATAGCTTTATTTCGAGCTGCCATCACTCATGGGATAATGACGGCAAATGTTCTTTTATCAGTGAAATATTCCGTATGCTGACAACGCCCCGCTCCCCTCCCACAGAAAAAGAAAGATATCTGGGCCAGTTTAGAAAAATATACTGAGGTTCTGGATACTATACTCTTAAAAAAAAAAGAAATACAACGCTATGAAAGACTAATAATGCAGAACACGCGTGATGAAACGAACACGTTTATTGGACAGCCAACGATCATCTTTGCAGTAAGGTGTGCATTACTCAGTGAACTTCGTCAGAGTCTTGCGTGCGTCTCGCAATGCCTTTTACGCGTTTTTCTCTTGCTCCAGTGCGTGTTCTTGCTTAAAACGATCATTGCTGACATAGCGCTCGTTGATTAACTATTGTTGCGAGAGTATTTCTTGTCTCATGAGTGGCGTGAAGAGGACCTGTCAGCAGAGCATGAGCGTGACATCCATGGGCGTCCGGAGGGGGGGGCAAGGGGGGGCGGCTGCACCCCCCTGGAAAATCACTCACTCTAACCGTGAGTGATGGCCGCACACCAGGGGCGGCGGTGCGCTCAGCAAAAAGAGTAAAAGCGGCCCCGCTTCCAGCTTTGGGTCACATCTGCGAAGTGCCGCGTCCGGGGACGCGTCGTTGCAGACATACAGCGGCACCGGCGAGCATGTGTTTCGAGGCGTCTTGAGATGGGTGCCTGTTTCTTTGATCTCTAGAGAGATAGCCACACGGAGGCAGACAGTGCACAATCCGGCCACCGATGAATTCTTCAGGAGGGAGGGACAAATCAGCCGTGTCCACCCCCGCTTTGTCGGGCTGCTCAAGGGCAAGCAGGCAATGAGTTGGCGCCGCCGCCGCTCGCTGTCTCCTCCGATCCACGGGAGAGCGCAGTTCGGTAGAAGCGCCGCTTTCAGAATCTTCGGCAAAGGGGATTAGCAGTTGCTTTTGTTCACGGCGACGCAGTCTCCAGAGGCGCCCCCACACCAGCGTTCCTTGCATCTTCTCCGGAAGCCAGCGCCTTTGGTCAAGGCAGCCCGATGGCGCCTGCCTGGCTCGCCTGGCTCGCCTGTCACCTCTGGCTGGGCCTCAAATCCCAACAGCGCCCATGTACTGTGCGATGTCAGTGCATGGTAAAGAGACCCAGGTGGTCGACATTATCCGGAACTCTGTACTACTCCGTCCCTCATAGCCTGAGTCGTTTTGGGGCTCTGAACCCCATAAAAACACACAAAACAAATTTTCCGACCGGAGTGGCGAGTGTCCCTTCCCCTCGGAAGTCGCGAGGCGTTCCTTTCACCCCCAAAGTGCTATTAGGAACGACGACAACAAGTCTCGCCGGGTGGCCGCCAGCACGCCTGTTTCTACTGTGTATGGCTGCTAGCGACTTGAGGGTGATTGCTTCCGGGCCTGCCGCCATGGACCACAAGCACCGAGAGGACCCAGGTGCCAGCTGACTTCAATTACGGAGTTTGCCCGGTTGGAGTGCAGGAACAAAACCAGACCCCCTTCACAAAGTGCCTGCACGTGTAGAACGCCGCCGCCGCCTCGGGGAGACGAACGTTATCTTCCCCATTTGCCGTGACCGTGCCAGGGAACAAAGGGCCTCGTCTCCGGTTGCTCTTTGGCGTGCCCAAGCACCGCGACAAGCTGGCGGGCCTCATCTCCGACCCAAGCACGAGGAACCACTTTCGGCGTTTTCGTGACCTCGCGTCTGGCCTCGAGCGGCGGGTGGCATTTGATGATCAACAGATGTCGGTGACCCGCAGAAACCTTCGGCTGGCCGGAGGCCATCACCTACCGCCGTCAACGCTACCTCGACGACAACCTTCTTTCCCTCAGACTCCACATGTGAAGGGGGCGTGACCATGAGTGCAGTGTCGTGTGTGTGCGCACAGGTGAAAGCTCTAGGCCCCTCCCACTCCGGCAAAGGCGTCCTCAACCTAGGGACTTTAGGGAACAAGAAGGATATAAAACTCGACAACGGATGCGGCAGAATCGTCTCACTTCTAACCACCAATGTAAAATGTAAATAAACCTATTCTCCTTTCGCCATCTACCTCTTCGCTCAGCGGCACTCCTGTCCTGAACCCTCAACTCCAACAGTGCGTATTCGGGGATACTGCGGCAAGTAGGCCCTTGCATGTGTGCGCGCCTCTGTGTTTGTGCTTCGGTATTTTTAGTGGCCGGTTGTCAACGAAGCTGAGAACAATCAAGACAGCGGACGAGAAAACGACGAGCGGCGAGTAGTGTGTGTGCAAATACTCGACTGTGCGGTTGCGCGAGCAAGATGGAGCGAGGTGTATGAAGCTGCGAGCGTGCATTTATCTTGTAAATAAGTTTTCGTTGTATATACAGTCATTTTTTTGTTTTCAACGTACGCATTCAACCGTTTTTTCAATCAATGTGTATATATTTTTAACACTACCAACCCCGAAGAACTCCATAGCCAGCTTTGTCTCGCGCGGTTCCGAATGATGGACATTCGGCGCTTCTTCAAGCGTCAGCGGTTGTCTGACGAAGCGTTATCCAAATGTGCCCCTGCAGATTCTGTTGTGATATGTGACAACGGTGTAGCATTTGAACAGAGTGATGCAAGCTTTTATCACCGGACAGTAGCTGATGTCGTCGACTCCATGGAAGGGACTCTGTCAACAGTGAGTTCAGGTAATGCAGCAGGCCGAGATGATTCCATTTCTCCTTTCTTGGGATTTAAGTCCGGATTTGACCAGAGCGATGCAACCTTTCATCACCGGACAGTAGCCGACGTCGTCGTCTCCATGGAAGGAACTTCACCAGCGAGCTCCGGTCACGCAGTAAGCCGAGACGATTCCCTTTCTCCTTGCTTGGGATCGAAGTCCGGAGACAGCATCAAGGAAACAAATAACTTGCCTCAAGAATATGACTTAGGAGAGTTTCTAGGCAAAGCTAAACTCACTGGCATACCGGACTTTTTGAAGTTACGTCTTCTTACTAAGCCATGGTCACCAAATGTTACATACGATTTTAAGAAGGATGTAACACCTGGAAAGAGGCCTTTTCGACATCAATGGCTGGGAGATTACGCCCCCTGGCTTGCGTACTCAGCGACAGCGAAAGGCGCTATTTGTCGTTTTTGCGTCATTTTTCCTCCACGTGTTCACCGGGGTACTCAAGGAAGTTTTATCGTGCGCGCTTTCAGTAACTACAGAAAAATGCACGAGGCGTGCAGGGATCACGTAAAATCCCAATGGCACCAGGAGGCAATGACGGCCTCACAGAACTTTATGGATGTGATGAAAGGCAAGCAGCTACCCGTTGTAGAGCAGCTGAACAGAGCACTCCACGCGCAAGTTGAAAGGAACAGTGAGAAACTATTTCCAATAGTTTCCACCATTGTCTTTTGCGCGACGCATGACTTGCCAATTCGCGGCAAGCAGTCCGATAGTGGAGTCTTCAATGATCTGCTTGACTTTCGTGTAGAAGCTGGAGATACTCTACTTCAGGAGCACTTCGCTTCTTCTGCTGGCAATGCCAAGTACACTTCTGTCCGCGTCCAGAACGAGATCATCACAATCTGTGGCGACATCCTGAAAGAGCAGATAGTTACCGAAGCTAACAAAGCGTTTGCTTTTTCCGTTCTTGCTGACGAAACTGCAGATATTTCAGGAAAAGAGCAGATGTCTATAGGCGTTCGCTTTATTGACAAGGCGGGAGCCGAAGTGTGCGTTCGAGAGCAGTTTTTGGGATTTGTAGAGCTGGAGCAATTAAACTCCGCTTGCATCGCCGCGGCAATCTTGAAGTTTTTGACGAATGTCGGGCTGATTCTTTCGAACCTCGTTGGACAGGGGTACGATGGATGCTCTACAATGGCTGGAAAAGAAGCTGGAGTGAACAAAATTATACAAAAACAGTTCCCGAAGGCACTATTTTTCCACTGTGCAAGTCACAAACTAAATCTCGTCATCAACGATCTGAACGACGTCTCTGAAATTCGAAACACAATTGGCATAATCAAACAAACCATAAACTTCTTCCGCGAGAGCGTACTCCGGAGAAAATTGGTGCCGAACATTCCGATGCTGTGTGAGACAAGATGGTCTGCAAAATATAAGTCTATTAGGATCTTCTCTCAGCATTACGTGGCCATAGTCGAAGCACTCGAGGAGCTCGCGTCCACGGAATCATGCTCGAACGCTGCAACTAGACAACGAGCTCACATCCTCTACTGCGCAACAACAAGCTCATCTTTCATCGTCTGCTTGCATATTGTAGCGAAGTACAGCGCTCGGCTCGAACCAGTTACGAACATTCTGCAAGGTGTATCCATGGACTTCCATTCTGTGCATGACCACATCACTGAGCTGCAACGTATTTTTCGCGGCCACCGGACGAACGCTGTAGAGGAGTTCTCTAACATCATGAATGCAGCAAGGGAGGCAGCCAATCACTTAAATGTGGTGATATCTGTGCCAAGACAAGTCTCTCGTCAGGCCCACCGAGACAACTACGGGATTCAGTCGCCGGAGGAATACTACCGTGTGGCAATATATTTGCCGTACTTGGACTCCCTCACTGCTTCTTTAGCTCGGCGCTTTTCTGAAAGCAATGAGAGGAGCTTCAAACTTCTCCAGCTGCATCCATCAAAAATGAAGCACTTGAGCCGTGTTGAGTTCGCTGTTCTCGCCGAAGAACTCCAGTGCTTTTACGGCATCGACAACTTCAAGGAAGAGGCCATCTCTTGGTACGAGATGTGGTGCAACAAAACTGGGGACCCATCAGAAATAACTTACTGCGAGCTTCTACATCAGGCCAAGACATTCTTCCCTGGTGTTGCAAAAGCCATTGAGGTGGCTCTGGCTTTGCCAGTTACTACCTGTACGGTCGAACGCTCCTTCAGTACAATGAGGAGAGTGAAAACGTGGCTACGCTCAACGATGACAAACGACAGACTGGACGGCCTTTGTATGATGAGTGTGCACCGAGAGCGTGTAATGAAGCACAGGAATGAATTTATCACCCGTGTCATCACGCAATTCGCCCAGAAAAATCCGAGGCGTCTACAGTTGCTGTTTACTGACTGACTGTCGTTGCGTGTTTGTGAACATATTGTGCTGTGTGCTGGTCATCAATCCGGGTGTGTCGAGAACCCGTATGCAGCAAGACTGAGCACTCTTCTCCACGAAGTGATAGTATCTTTTTGCATTTTTATTAATTTTAATTGTTTCTTCGTTGATAAACTCCAATGTATCTCTCCTAGCCACGCTTTAATTTGCTGTTTGTAATTTTTCTTTCATGTGTGTATTTTACTTATTTATTTTATGTATTTATAAATAAATAAATTTACTCCGCAAATAGTGCCTTTTTGCTACGAACATAACCCCCCCCCCCCCCTCCGGCGCCAACAGCCAATGGGGCCCCCCCCTGCAAAAAATTCTGCGGACGCCCTTGGACATCAGAGCGCGTCCGTACGAAAATGACCATTAGAAAAAGAAATTCACTGGCGTTACGGTTCGAACCCGGGCCCTTTATGTGCCAGGCAGGCAAGCAGCGCATACGCCACGAATGGTCCTTGGTTCAAGCATGATAAATGGGCACGAAGTGAAAAGTTGTGGTGTGAACGACGGCATGGTGTCAGGGCTCTGTACTGATGTTAGACATCGATGGCTTGCAAAAAAACAAGTTGCCGACGCCAATGGTCACGTGATAAGTGCCGTATGACAACGACGTGTTGCAAAATAAAAAAAAAGGTTGCTGGCGTTCAACCGCAAATGCTTCCTTATTTCTGCAATGCAGCGACTGCAGTGCTCTACCATTTTTTTTTTTTTCAAATAACAGTGCAAAAAACACAGACGGCACACATAGAACGAGAACACACAACAGCGCTCGTTGTGTGTTCTCGTTCTATGTGTCCTGTCTGTGTTTCTGCGCCGTTAGTTGAAGATGATTAACCAACAAGCCCAAGCTGCTGTTCAGGCTAACTACATGTTAGTTTGTGCCTTTGCCCACCCACCGCCGCGATCTTTCGTGCGGTTGTTTCATCTTCTTTCACTCGTCTCTTTCACGCCAGCGGACGCTATGGCCACCGTGGTCCACGCGGACACAGCAGCCCTCTTCTACTGTGCTGCAGGGACTGGCCACGACAATACCTGCGCTGTCGCAGAGCAAACTCGCTCCACTCGGGGCGTGCTTCTCCGACGTCCGCCAAAATCATCGCGCACATTTCTGCTCGCTGTTGACCCAGCCGGCGGCGCTGACCACGGGGCTACTGCCGCCGAGGAGGGCGTCCGTCTTCTCCTCGCCCACGTGGCATCGCGGAAGCCGGGCGCAACAGGGCGGGCCGTGCACCCGTTCCCTCGGCGGCGGCGCCGAAGACGAACGACCGCGGGGCGTGCGCCTCTCCCGCGCACCTCGAGGGCCGGGCGGCCGGCAAATCGAGCGAGAAACCAAATGAAACGCTCGGTTGGACTCCAATCCGGAGGGGTTGCCCCGCGACAGCGATCGCGAGCAGCGGCAGCCGGACGGGGGCGGCGGTGTTCGCGCTTCGCTGCCTGTGCGCCGCAGGAGGCCCCGGTGGCTCCTGTGCTGAGACTGCGTCAGCTTGAGTTGGTGCGCTGGGTGTTTGAGTGTGTACACGACTGTGGGGCCTCCTTCCGTTTGTCCACGCTGTTTGCGGAGGTGCGGGAGTCCTCGCGACGAAAGCGGGACAGTTTTTGGGACGCGAGAGGGTCAGACGGTAGTCCAGAGCAGCGTCCGCACGAAATAGTGCATTCGCAGCGATGGCTACAAGGTTGATGATTGATGATAATCATTTAAAAAAAAAGTGTTTTCGGAGCGCACAAGAGCAGGTTTTTAAAATAACATTTCAAATGCTAAAGTCAATGCAAGTTCATCGAATCTTGAAGAATGCTATATCACGCGCTAGTAAAAGCGCGATAATGAACGATGCCTTTCTTCAGTGCAGAGTGTAGCCTTCCCAAGCCACTGATGCTGTCAGCAAGTAATATAAACAAAGCATTCTGTAATTACGCATTGCTGGGCACAGTATATTAGTCACAGGCGCACGTTGCACAGGGTATGTCTAGTGCTTGATTTGCTTCAAAGGCTATTTGTCACATCTGAGAAGGACGAACAGCCTGGAAATGGGCTGAGAAATCACAACATAGGCGGTGAGTATCGGCCTGAATGGCCGTCAATAAAACCGATTTCCGTTCTTGTGAACTGAGACAGGAAATTACGGTAAGGAAATCAGATTGCTCGACTTTAGGTGTATTGTTCATTGGTCGTGTTGGTCGGGGTGTACTTTTCATTCTTCTTGTGGGTCAGGTTTTAGTAACTGACACATAAGCCTTTCATGTTACAAACAGCGCAAGTGATCGCATTCCAACCAAGAGCTCTAGAACAACTGAGCCACAGGTGTGGGTATAGGTGGCTTCTATACCGACTGAAAAACAAATTACAATTCTTCTTTGACCGTTCCTACTCTTCAAAGTGAAAGAACCTTGCGTATGACGCCGTTATTTGCCTATGTGCCATTAAATCTAAAACAACACAAACACGCTTCCAAGTGAAAGTGTCCAAGTGCAAGCGATGCACGTAAAAGGGGCAGCGGTACCTCGGAATGGCACCCTTAGCACGCAGCTTGGAATTCAGGGCTCACTATATTCCGGGCGCAGAAACAATTCCAGACTGGGCTTCTCCATTCAGGCATTAATAAATAGACTTCGAGAACGTCCGCTGGTTTGAGGATGAGGTATTTGCAGAAGTGGTTGTCCTCTGGGGTATTTGGCCACGTTTGGAGCATATATCTAGGAGACCTACCGTTTACCGTTGACGACATTGATGCTGAAAAGGCTTAAAATACGGCTGCGATATTTCGTGCTGCGATCTCAGTCGAGAGTGATATTAACGGGAAGAAAACTCCTGCTCAGCGTCGGTACGCCACATCCACTGAGGTACCGCATCAAGTGGAGAAGGCCATGGGGTGGCGGGACTTGCAGTAGCCTGCCATTATGAAGAAAAGGAACTTAGTGCTCGTTTACTTAGCAAGCCACATCTAAAATAAGAGTAGGAAAGATGGTACATTCTTTCAGTCAATGCGGCCCGCGCTATATTCTTGCTATATTTTAATTGCTCAGAAAAGAAGTGTCGATAACGTTACCTCTTGAAAGTCCCGTCCAGTACAATATCACCCGCCTAGATGGCGTTTTGCGCGAAAGAACCATAACAAAATTTTCTTCGGATAGTCTATAAACTGTCTAAAGAAATTTTTGTGAGGGTCTTTCGTGGAATAGGCCCATAAATCCTATAGACTTTCTATAGACAAATGTTAAAGACTAGTCTTTAGATAATCCAAACCTTATAGACCTTCTTAGCCAATTTATAGATTTATGGCCTTATACTTTTTAAACCTTTTGTTTATACCCAGTCTGTAGACTATGAATTGACAAAAGGAAACATCTACACGAAAGCAATAGAGAATATTAAAATCTATAGGCAGTCTATAGACAATTTTGGTAAGAGCGCACAGCTCAATTTCTTAGCATCAAATAAAAAAGGACCGACAAAACATGCTTTCGTCGGCGTGCCTCTGGGGTATTCAAAGGTTAAATTCCTCGCCTGTTCCGCCAGCAAACCTCACCGTTAGCTGTTCCGGCAGTCGCCCAGCGCCCCGCGAGGTGTTATTGTCTGCCTGAAATGCGATCCCAGCCCAACGTCCAGCTCTGTCATCGCCGACGTCCGCGACGGACTCGGTAGCGGGCAAAAAACAAACTCACGGCACTCGAGAAACAGTTCGCCAGGACCGACACCACCGGGAAAAGGCCTTTAAAACCCGTAATCAAAGACTTCCGTACGCCGAGCTCCCTCTCGGAGTCCGAATCAGAGCCGCGCGCAGCAGTTCGACGTCGCGAACCGGTGGCCGGTGGGCCCGCAAGGCGTATTAGCGGCGAAGTTCGCCGTCTTTCCATTGTGCGCGGCCCTTTTGTTTAGCCCGTAAAGCAGGGCGCCGAGGTCGCCCCGCAAGGTGAAAAGCGATGCCGCCCGAACCCCTTGTCTCCCGGCGATTTCTTCCGCACGTGGGCGCAAAATATATATATCCACGGTGCGCGCGGCGCGGCCTGGTTGCCCCGTAACGCCTTTTGTTACGGCGGGTTGACACGTGTCGGAAATCGGCCACTACATGCATGATAGACGGCATTAAAGATACCGTGTGGGACTTACGTCGAAACTTAAATCTTTGTTTGTTTTGTGGGGAGTTTAAATAATATACTGTGCCGGAATTTTTCCTTCTTGAGCAATTTGAAACCCCGGGGACGCTCACAATCTCCACGTGCGTGTTTCAGACGCCCTGATGAGTACTAGTATGGGTCTTCCAGCTGTTGTAGAAGCCCTAGCGGCTTATAACGGCATTTCTGTGCCTGCTGATCCTTGCGCACGGATTGCATAAAGAGTTCTGTTGAGTATTCTGTCGAAAGAATTCAGTAAAGCTAATCTATGCGATGTGACCGCGTGGAGACTATAAGACAAGTAAGGCAAAGGTGAACTGAAACAGCTATGGCTGATCATACGAATCAGGGGTGTACTTGCCCTTGAACTTTTCCCGTTCCTCTTTAAAGGGACACTGAGGAGAAATTGAAGTTGACTTGCATCGACAGAATACCAGCTCCTGATTACAAAAACGCCATTCATACTGACAACAAAGCTCCTGTAACATAGAAAAGAGCAAGAACCAAAATACAGGTATCGCCGCCACAGGCCAAACTCGCAAGTACAAGCTTCATGGCGTCATAGCACAAAACAGTGTTGCTAGAACCAATAGTTCTAGCAACACTAGGACACGAGAAGCTACGAATCACTGAGGCGCAGCAAATGCATGCGCAAATCTCCTTGACGTCGCCAGATGGCGCCACGTACCCGATAGCTACGCGCGCTCCTGCAGCGCCGGGACCAATCAGCGCTTGCTCTCAGCGGTATGGGGGCTCCCGGTATTCCGCTAACGGTAACAAGGTACACGTACGGTATGCTAAAGGCGTCTATTTGCGAGAACTTCGTTGACGACTTCGAGAACGGGATCCATTGTAACGCTGGCAAAACGCCGGTTCAAATGTAAACGAAGCGACGGCCGCAATAGCCGATAGATGCCTTCAACGTGCGGCCGGCGGTAGCTTTCTTTTCGGCTGCTGCTGGGCCGCACTGCTGGCCGCCAGAAATCACGGAGTCTGCGTTACGTCATGTGAATGTCATGTTTCACGTCACTTAGTTCTGTGTCGTCATAGCAGAACCCCAAGTTTGAATCAGAGCGGCGCGAAAAACTATTTCAACTTCGAATCCAAATTTCTTAGAAATAAATGCATCTTTCGCTGCCGGCCAAGTGGCAACAAAGCCATGAAATGCCGAACTATCGGATTTTGCTATTAAAAAAATATTAATAGTGCTCTCCTCAGTGTCCCTTTAACTGCCTAAACATTACGACTGCCATTAGCCGAGAATTCCGGCATGTGTCTCTGCGTGGCGGCTGAGTGAAGCCTCCGAAAACAGCATCGGGCGGAGTACGAGAACCGCTCTCTACGATCGTCGATTGGGTGTAGCGAAGCCCCAAGCGAGCGGAATGTGCGGAGAGAATGAGAGTGGCGCCGAAGCTAAAGCACGTCAGCGACTGATCCAAAGCAGCGAGCCAAGGCGAAATATGTATAATTCAACAATCGCAAAAGCACCAACAAAATCAGTTGCAGGTCATAGGAAAGCTAAAGTTGAGCGAAGTTTGAATGCAGCATATGTAAAACATAAGATCAACAATAATGATAATATAGCTATATTCAGCTAGTTGTAAAAAATCGTAGGTGGTCATATAAGTCATGCAAAGTAAAGCGAAACTAATTGGCGAAACTTTCAGGCAGTGGGGTACGGCAAAATGGAAGAGCATCAAATGTGAAAGCATCATCCTAAACACGCATTCTGTTTTACGCGGTTGATCGAAACAGACCATCTGAGCGTCTGTCCATTGTTTCTATGTTGAATGTGGCGGCATTGTACGCATACACGAATGCACTTAACACCAAGGAGTGCGCTTCATAGTAAAGAAATCTGTGTACTAAATTGTGTCTTGTGAAGAAAGTAATTTATTGGGCTCTCTAGACGAAGTCCCTTTTTTTGCTGAATCTCTTTTACGCATTACAGGCGCAAGTTGAAAAAGAGCTGTAATGCGCACCCAAAGAAAATGTATACGCCGATGTTTTTACGTAACGGTTCTGTAAGACAACATATATCTTAATGGTTCATAAAAAATTTTAGGCGATAACAGGGGATGGCCTTGAAACAATACAATTTAACTTAATAACGTAGTCTTTGTCAATAAGAATTCTAGTGCAAAAAGAGAAAAAGGTGCAAACTACTGAAAAAGTGCAAGGTTAAATATTAATCCTTCCAAAGATTTTCGGGCAAGGCAGCTGCCCGAAGATCCCCGTTTGTAGAAGGAAAAAACAAATTTACAATGTATACTTTGAGGGGCCGAAGGGCACCCTTATGACTTCTTGTGAAGAGTTAGGACGCTTTACAACCGATGTATTCTCGAAGGAGTTGCACCTAAGTGTGGTGCGAAGGAGAATAAATTACAAGTGCAACGTGTAGCTCTTGCCATTATTTTTCTCAGGCAGAACCTTTACCTGTTTTCCCTTGACTCGCGTTGCCGGAAATGCTGCTCCCGTAGCCACGTCCAGCAACATATTTTATGGCAACTCTGCTTTCGCTGCCCTGCTCAGGCATCTGCTTATAATCCCCGTAAAAAGCGAAAAAAGTAGGTGTTCAGCACGCACACTAAAGACCGCAGACTAAGCGAGTTTTACGCCCCATGCACAGCCTGCAATCTATACGTTGCCGCGGTCTGTCTCAGTAAGCACAGCAGACGAATTGCGCCCATATTTATTTACACGATACGTGCACCGCCTGGCAACATTGCAGTGATGGAGGAGGGTACAAAGCGTAAATAGTAATTCGAAGCAGAGCACGCAACACAGTTAAAATAACTTAAAAGGGGACGAGGCAATGGAATGCTCGTTATGACATACATGAAGGAGGCCGACAGGCACAGAAATCAAAGAGCATAGGGGATATATTTTTTTTAATATGTGGTTTTCCTCAATGGGGCATTTCATTTCATTTCATTTATTTCATTTATTGAACCCTCAAGGCCATATGTATTAAAGAGGGGAGTGGTTACAAAACAAGAAAATGCATAAACAGATGCAATCCATGATACAAAACAAAGTATTATCATATTCCTGTTATACAATGTTAGCTAGTGCAGAACGCAAATGCTGGTTATCACTTATGTCGACGATATCTGCGGGAAGGCGGTTCCATTCGCGTGATGTACGAGTCAAGAAAGACTGAAACGCAGTTGCAGTGTTACACGTTTCAATGCGAACTTTGTGACGATGATCAATGCGGCTTGACACGTATCTGGGGGACGAAATGAGGTCATCATGTAGCATGGGATGATGGTATAGTTTATGAAAGAGGCTCAAACGAATTGGCTGCCGGCGGGTTGCTAAAAGAGGCAAAGAAAGATTAGCTTTCATGGTTGTTACAGTTGCGCTACGGTTAAAATTGGAGAGGATAAAACGAGCAGCGTTATTTTTAACTCGCTCAAGCAAAGTTATCAATTTTTCATGATGGGGATCCCATATGGCGGCGGCGTATTCTAGATTAGGACGTATTAGTGTTTTCTAAAGCAATAATTTCAAGGAAGACGGCATTTTGGAAAAGTTACGGCGCACTTAGCCCAACATGCCGTTAGCTTTGTTAGCAATGTACTCAATATTGCGCGTCCAGTTAAGGTCAGCAGAAATATGAACACCCAGGTATTATATGAAGTAACCGTTTCTAAGGGAACGTTATTTAGGTAGTACACAGGCGGAGTTTTGGCACTTCTTGATATTCGCATAATTTTCCACTTATTGTGTTAAGTTCCATAAGCCATTCATTATACCAAAGAGAAATGTTAGAGAGATCACGCTGAAGAAGGTTAGCATCGTCGGGGGATTTTATTTCGCGGAAAACAACACAGCCGTCAGCAAACAAAAGGATGTTAGATGATACAATGGAAGGGAGGTCGTTGATGTAAATAAGAAATAAAAGGGGTCCGAGCACTGAGGCTTGTGGCACGCCCGAGTAAACTTCGCTGAAAGGTGAGTTAAAATTATTAGCGGAAACGAACTGCGATCGGTTAAGAAGGAAGTATTCAATCCATTTCAGAACGCTGTAGTCGATATTCATTTGGGTTACCTTTAAAAATAATAAGCGGTGACATACCTTATCGAATGCTTTAGAGTAATCAAGGAAAATGCAGTCAGCTTCTGATGCGCGATCTAAAATATGGTGAAGTTTGATAGTGAAGCTGGCAAGTTGGGTTTCGCAAGAAAATGACTTCCGAAAGCCATGCTGTGCGGATGTAAAAAAGGAATTAGTCTCGAGAAAGTTCACAAGGTTAGTGAAGATGACGTGTTCTAATAGTTTGCAACAAGTACTAGTAAGCGAGATGGGGCGATAATTTGTAGGAGAGGTTCGATTTCCTGATTTGAGTAATGGAACCACCTTCCCTACCTTCCATTGTGTTGGCAGAATGGAATTATTGAGAGTCTGCTGAAAAATCTTTGTTAGTATTAAGGAGCTGGAAGCAATTGTATTTTTTTTAAATTTAGCATGAATGCAGTCAAAACCGGGCGATGAATGAAGTTTTAGGGCATCAATAAGTTTAGCAACGCCAGATGAATCGATGAAAATTTGAGGCATAGAAGGGTAATTATACCGGAGTGGAACGGGATGGTTTGGTGTTTGATGTGCGCGAGAAGTTCTGAATAAAGGTTTTGTTAAGTTCTGATGTGCATAAATGATCTGGAATAATGTCCCCTGACACGTCAGTTAAGTTAATAGATTCTTCGATATGTGGGTTATTGACGCGCCAAAACTAGACGGAGATGAAAAATAACCACAGAGACGTGTGTGCTGCATGCGTTACTATCCCGGGCTTCTTACACGAAGGTGCACTACTTTATTCATGAAAATGCTGACGTCAGGAAACCTTCTTGCTTTTCTTTTTCTCGATGCCATCGGCAGATCCTTATATTGGCAGTGGAAGACACGGCATGGAGGCGCGGACAACGTTGTGGCAGAAACACGGCAATAGAGCAATACACGTTGGAGTCGACAACATTGGTGCAGAAACGTGTCACTGGCCGCCGGTGTACATTTGGGCAAATTGGCATTGAGGATGAAAAAGTTGAAGACGCGTATAACTGGCTCACTAGGTCAGCGGACAACTCACTCGCGCTTTTAGGTAAGTGGCGGTGATGTCCACCTGAAAAAACCGTGCTTTCGCACAATATTTCATGCGTAGAAATGCTAAACTGCACGCCAATTTTTTTGTTCTCTTCCACCAAAATGCATTGCCGTGGGAGATTAGGCAAATTTTTTCTCATTGCACCAGAGTGGCTTTCCGTATGCGTAGCGTAACATGTCGCGGCGCCCGATGATCCACGACGGGGATTTCCCTCCACGCCCCCCCTACCCCCCCCCCCCCCCCTTCCCTGTTCTCCCAAACCCATTCGTCTTCGTCTGCATCCAAGAACGCGCACACTGACGCCTCCACCGACTTACACGGGACTGATCGGCCGGAACGACTATAGCCGCTTTCTTCTGTCCACAGCCCCACACTCGTAGGTTCCCGCAGCGCGGTTGTCCATTCGCAGACACCTTCGGTGGCGACTTCATGGCGCGGGTATACACACCGGCGCGGCCATCCGAGCGGATCAAAGGAAACCGCGCGCGCAGTAGTGGCCCCTGGGAACGCGCAACCTTCTCTCACCCCCGCCTTCGAGTGGACCAGTGCCTCTCATCGGCGTCTCTTGCCCACTGCCCCATCTTCAGCGGCGCCGCGTTGTGGGGCTACATACTCGAAGAAGATGAGGCTCTCGGCGCGCAGCGCCTCTGCCTCAATGAGCCTCTTTGTCTCATCCCGGGGCGCGCAAGTCACACTTCCACTGCCCCTCCCCTTATTTTCTTTTTTTCGCAGCCCTATGCCTACGAGCACCGCCACTCCATTGTCTTTGATGGAGCCGCCGCAGCCTCGCGTACGCACGCGGTACGGGAGGGAGTAGAAAGCGTCCGACGGGGCGGGCAATGACAGCTTTGGCGTTTACCGCGAAGAAGGAACAGCTGCGTGAGACGAACTCTAGGCCACGCCGACGGGCGACTTTTACAACTGAGGACGCGATCAACGTAATCAGCGCAACGCATCCAGTGCGTAGGAGGTGTCTGCTCGCTTCCAGTGCCCGGGATTATAGCAAACGGAGCGGGGCTTCAGTTGAAGCATAAAAACACAAGGCTGAGGAATCGAGGCACCCGTGTGCTGTGCGATGTCAGTGCACGTTAAAGATACCCAGGTGGTTGGAATTGTTCCGCATACCTCCTCTACGGTACCTCTTTCTTCCTGTCTTCTTTACCTTCCTCCTCTATCTCTTTCTTACTGTACGGTTTGGACGTGCACCGAGATCCGCGACACAGTTACTGCACCATTTTGTTTCCCCCAAAAAACAATTTTTCAATTTGTTACGGAGAGACAGACACAACTTTACTCGCCACAGGTGTCGGGAATAAAGGCAGGTGGGTCCTGTGTGGCCCCCAGGTGGGGACGACGTCTTGGGCCTACGTAATGGGTGAAAGCTGAGTGGTCTTGCCAGGCTGGGTGAGGTCCCAGCTTTCAGCAGAGGGAGCTGGCAGGAGAGGCCCGTGGGTGCGGGTTAGTTTCGTATCCCCAGAAGATGTGCGCCTGATTGGCGGATTGGCTGTGGTTGCAGTTTGGGCACGTGGGGTCATATTCCCCGCTGGTGACTGGCGATAGCATGGAGAGGCTTATAATTGAGTGCGTCTCCAATCTGCGGAGCAGGGTAGCTTGCGCTCGGTCGAGGGCGGGGTGGAGAGGCGGAAAACGGCGTCTCGTCTTTTTATGAAAATTGGCGATGTCGGCAAAAAGCTGGAAGGGGGGGGGGGGGGGGGGGAGTTAACAGCCGGAAGTTACGAAGGGGCCGATCGATTTGCCCGAGAATTTTCTGCGGAATCGAGAAGCGCTTGTGTACAGGGTGGTTAAAGAGCGCACACCTGTGCATCTACTCTATTCTATGGTGGACTAATGAAACCTGAAAGGCGCACTGCAAGCAATAATGCCACGATGGATCTTGATAGGTGGAGGCTGCAGAGAGTGGCATAACACACTGCGAATCAAGACGAATATATGCTCATTTAAACTCTGAGCAACCAAGGTATAAAAAAAAGCACGATCAAACTTACAAGTCGGATGACTTTTTCATTTTTAATTCTGAATGTCTCGCGCTAGACTAAAGCTACTGATATTGGGTGTGTTGTGTTTTCTTTTTTTTTGTGCGTATCCTTCTCCCTTCGTCATTTGACTGTCATGCGTCCGGCGGATGCCATTATGCAATACATAAATTGATACATCACCCAAGCTATAGTTTCTAAGATAAACAAATATATTGTGAAAGCTCAGCGACAGCTTGCCATCACAGTCTGACTAGGGAGTTACCAATCAGGGAGTGGTCAGTTGGGAGAGAACATATTTTTGTCCTGCGGTTCTTATTCCCTCAATGTCGGGTATTGATATCCAGACAATTCGATTGGAAAAGTTGAGTGCTAGTTAATAGCAATGCCTCAGAACCCTCAGAAACTTCTCATTCAGTAATGGCATTCCGCAGTCTATCTATCAAGACAATAACTGCAGCAGTTCATTCAGATCATAAATTGGCAGAGTACAGATCTAAGGTAGGAAATTATTGTGAAGAAGTATGGTGTTAAGAAGAAACAACGATAGGCGGTTAGATATGGGAAGCACTGTAGGTGCACATGCGGACGGTAGGTGATGGCAGCGATGCGGAGCACGTGAAATATATATATATATCGACCCACTGCCGGGAGCACAAGTGTTCCCCAGAATTAAAAAAAAATGCTAGAATGTTTATCCGGAAAGTTCTCCAACTTACAAGGGAACTTTCAGAGGTCTACTTTAATGCGAATAGTCCCCAAGGAATGCATCAGCAAGCCATCGTTCAATTTTCCCCAAAAAAAGAGCTTAAAGTTGTGAATAAACAACCTGGACATACCAGCAGTTCGATGTTTTATGTGAATTGATTTTTATCACTATATATTTAGCCTTTGTTTTATTCTGTGTGATAGGAATCAGAGCGATTTTCTGAAGTGTCAAAGCTCTCGTGTTTTTTTCTCATTCCATTCCTTTATCTTTCCCATGGAGTTTCGAAACTCTCTATGTTTGCGGTTTTGATCGCTATGGCGACATTTTCCACTTATAGAACATGGATAAAAGGCACTACTGCCGTATATCGTCCTCGTTTTTTCGTAACAGATACAGTGCGCCAAAGAGAGTCATGTCCAGCCAATTAGTTTCGCCCAATTCTCTTTCTTTTAGCTCTTTTTGCTAATGAAGCTTGTCGCAAGCCAAAGTGGCTTTTGTGCGCCCATTTGCATTTGCCTTCACATACAACCCTCATCTTACCTTTTTTTGTTACCCTCTCACAGCTTGTATACTCCTTCCCTTTCTTCTGTGGATCTCGTTCTTCGCGTGGTTTTTAGGCAGTATTTATTCTAACAAATAACCTGTCTTTTCGCTTTCTTTGTGGGTTCGTGACGCTTCGTTTCCTCAATTTCCTTTTTCTTTCTTTGTATGAAGTCACTTGGTTTTCATATTTTGTGGCATCAGCTAACATCCTGGGCTTATAACCCGTTCAATAAAGACTTTGGTCTGGGGTAGGTGGTGCATATCTAAGTGATGGAAACCACGAGACAACCCCCTTCCTGTCTTGTCTGTTCAAGTTCTTGTCTTCGGTCTTTCCGCGCTGTGGTTTCTGCCTCTCATTACTCAGTCGGTGAACAGGCCTCTCAGATCATAAATCTTACAGAGTTTGAAACAGCCCTCAAAACATGGTCCCCTGGACACCAAGGAGTACGGGGCCACAAACTTGCCGGTGACCTCTGCAGTGAATTACTACCCGGGTCACTGCCGCAGAATGATCATATATGATGTGTCACTGTACACCTTTGCTGAAATCGTAAAGAACTACAGGCTAGAACGATCAGAATTTCCTGAAACTTCGAAATAATTAAGCAGGGATAAAGAAACAACATTAATTATTAGAAGAACTTGTTGTTGGGCTAGTTGGTAGTTATTCATCATTAAATTCAAAGGCGCCAAACCATACAGACACGCACACACACAGGAGAAGAAAGAAAGACGAGACAGAGCGCCACTCACAACTGATTTAATGTGCAGAAAGACACGTACATATATGTCACTGTCGGCGCATGCGCAAGGAAGACATTCAGCTTCGTGAAGATAAGCAGCGATCAAAAAACGCTTTTTCAGCCTTATACAGGTTTATCGATGTTTCGCTGACGCACAAGTTGCCCCTCTTTTCGATATGGAATGCTTCTGTCAGTTCTCTGGCTTTTGTCACACTACTCTACTTCTGATGTGCGGATTTTGGCAAAGAGTAGTGTGACAAAAGCCAGAGAACTGATAGAAGCATTCCATATCGAAAAGAGGGGCAACTTGTGCGTCAGCGAAACATCGATAAACCTGTATAAGGCTGAAAAAGCGTTTTTTGATCGCTGCTTATCTTCACGAAGCTGAATGTCTTCCTTGCGCACGCGCCGACAGTGACATATATGTACGTGTCTTTCTGCACATTAAATCAGTTGTGAGTGGCGCTCTGTCTCGTCTTTCTTTCTTCTCTTGTGTGTGTGTGTGTATGGTTTGGCGCCTTTGAATTTAATGATGAAACAACATTAAGAAGGATACAGACCAACACCTTTCACCCGCCCAAATTACTAAACACCTGGTACCACAACTTTACAGGCCAGAATACGGCACTGTGAAGGAACGGCGGAGCTTTACCGCAAGGCCTGCCAGGAAGGCAAGGCCATATCCACCATCCCTTCCCAAACCACTACCCAGTGGGAAGCCGCCTTGCTCAACGGAGGCCCTGAGGGCCAGAAGTGGCTCGTAACAGGGTCACCGTAGCAGCTTTGACCAATGGATTCCTGAAATAAGAAGTTACTCCAACCGTGGAATTCATACTCAATGTGATTAATAAACATTTCCAATAACAACAACCACAACAACAACGACCGGCCTTCGCTTTGTCAATCCATCCCGGCATAGTGCGCCTAGCTGTTCTTCTTTTCTAACTGGTATTTTATTTCAAACCACTGTTTGGGTTCTGTTTTTGTTGTATAGTGCCCGTTCACTTTCTTGAGGGTACTGTTCGAGCTAGTCGGTGTTACCATGACGAAAAGGGCAAACACAGGACATCGTCCTGTGTTTGCGCTGTGTCGCCTGTGTAGTTCTTCCTACTTCGTCCTTTGTTTGCGCTGTTTCCGCTTTTTGGCATGTACTTATTTTCATGCGCTTAATCTTGTGATTGCTCTGTCGGGGCAAGCATTAGCTTACTTTCTTTACATGTCCTTTCTTTTTATTTAGCTTATCAAACGGATTCCGAAACGAAGGTTGCATCTCGTTCTCCTCGAATATTAGAAGTACTAGCTGGAGAATTGAAAGACGTTACGACTCTTATGTACTGTGGAGCTGTAGGTGCTCCGTTGGTGATCTCCAGCGGTTCCTTTGCTCTGTCCTGTAAAGAATTCTCCAATAGCTGTTCATGCACCAATTCTAGACGCAGCTACAGTTGCTTATATATGCGATGATATATCAACAACTATTCACCATACACCGCACAGAAAGAATTGAGAGTTTGAAGAGAAATACATGCACAAAACGAGCGGTGGCACATGAACAATATGGTTAATATAAGGCCATCGTTTGTTAATGTGGTGTCCGGGATAAAGCAACCAGGCCCCGGCATATCTCTCGCCTTCCGACCGGGCAGTTGAAAGATTCGCGCGAATAACGTGTCGCCTGTTCTTTTCGGGGTCATGGCTGGATGCGCTATGACGGAGGAAAAGTGAAACAAGCCTTGATCTCCGCAAAGTGCCTCGCTAGGATGTCGCTGTAAAAACAACAGCAAGGAATGACGAGTGAAGCGGCAACGCACGAAGAACGCAGAAACAAAGGGCCGACTTCACTCCCGCAGCCGTAATCGCGTACGCACCGATGGCAGGCGCTCAAGTCAAACACTTCCAATAGCTTACGGGCTCACCGTGGCCAAGTAAGCGTGACTCACTCACCGTGCTCAATCTTCTCGCGGCCATCCCTCCTTCCCCGGTTTCCAGCTATAAGTGGCGATAAGTGAGGGGCGACGTTCTGGCAAATATACGTCTCCCGAGTGAGGCCGGTGCGAGGGGCCCCGTCGGAGGCGATTGTTTTTACTCCGCGAGACGGACAGCCGAAGGCCGCCCTTGAAACGGCCTCGCCGCGACCAGCCACCTTCTCTCCATGAAACCTGCAACGCGTTCTTCCTAACACGCTGCCATTTCGTGCTCTTTCCGTAGCCGTTCAGTGCCTTCCATTTTCGGTTCGCCTTGATCCAGCTGATGCAAGGGGGTAGCCTTATGTATACCGCAGCAGGGCGCGCTCCCGTGAACGCCGTGGATCGCTTTTCAAAAAAGCCACGACGGGTGAAAAACATCTTCGCGATTTGGTCCCAAATTCATGGGAAGAAATGACAAACATGATCGAATGGCATTCGGCGTGGTGTCGATGATACCCCGTGTTATCGCCGATGCCATTTTTCGGTTGTTTGTTGTTATAACGTCAAGAGGAAGATGTTGCCTTTGGACCCTGAGTTTGGTGCTGCAAGTCACAGGTGGTAAAGAAACACGAGCCGCACGAAACAATGCGTGACAAATGGACGAAAAGAGAAAGGTCACGCGTGTATTTTAATCTACGAATCATGTTTAAACACAAAGAGCTGTCTGGACCGAGTGCGTGGTAACGTGGATGATACCATCTGCCATGGCTGGTTTGTCGTTCGCGAAAATATAAAAAATGGTCGTTTTGTGAGTATTCGGTGCGCGTAGAAGATTCTTAGGTGGTAGATATAAACCCGAAGATATCCGTTACAATGTCTATTATAGGTCACGGCGCTGCTTCGCTCCTAATTTTTTTCTTCCTTAAAAACATTAATAAACAATTAATAAAGCATTGGTCACCGCAGCACGTAGTTCAGAAGTTTAGCCCACAGTCTTGACGACGAGAGGCTTGCTCTCGGTCTGACAATGAATTGCGCAAACTCTTTATCATTTTAATGTTTTACTTGAGGCATATGAACCGTCTTAGTAGACTCCTGTTTTTTCTCAACGTGCACAGTCTGCGTAACGCGTCCCAATAGCTCTGCGGTAGTACGTGAAGGGCCAATTAGGAAGAGGTTCTTCATTAAGAGGTTCTTCAGGTTGTTTACGCAGTAGTTGTTTACGCCGTTAGTTCCGCTGCCTTCCACTCATCTGTCATTTTGGCCGTGTAGCAGCATACCTCCGCTCTCTCTCCTGTCTTCAGCCGAGGCCGAAGCCATGACGTGCTATCCCAACACCCGCTCTCCACTACGCGTTTGTTTTTGTTTTTCCTTCGTTCCCTCCTTTCCTTCTTCTTACGGGTATTACTTTATTTTTTTCTGCGCTTACATATCCGTCCACTGGTGGATCGACCGGCCACACCTTCGAGCTCGTGTCCTTTGTTCTTGTCCCCACCGGTCTCCGCTGCGCACGCCACCTAACGGAGTGCACTCTAAGCACGACGACGGGCCAAGGTGCACGCACCAACGCGGCTACACGGGGCTGATCTCGTCCGCGCAGCGAAGCTAAAATAAATAAAGCCCGAGGCATACACCGATGCGATACTCCTGGGGGGCAATGATTAAAACCCAGCCGGCAAATGGGGAGGCTCCCAGATGGACGCGTCCCCCAGCGCCACTCGAGGCGCGCTGCAAATGAAGGCGGAACAAAGAAGCAACGAGCCACGGCGGACGCGACACGAATGAAAGAAAGCGTGCGAAGGAGAAGCTCCCGTCTGATGAACAAAGGCGGCTCAGCCGCCATCATCGAGGAGCTCCTTTTTGTTCGGTTCGGCGCCGACAGCGCCCCGCTGCGGCGGCCGGTGGCAAACAACGCACGGGAGGGTGCCCCAGCGTGTACGCGGCGTTGGGGACCTGCACGCAAGTGTAGTGCGGATGAGGCAGCGAGGTTCCTACAGTAGCACTGAAAGAAGCTTAGGGTAAAAGAAAAAAAAAGGATGTATGGAAAACTCAGCAGTTCAGCATTTTGAGTGTTGTCAGCACGGGAGCTACTACTCTGACTGCCTTCCATTTGTTTGTTGATAGCAGCGACGCTAGAAGAGCACAGGGACCGCTGATAGAGGTAGACCACTGGATCGGCATTGTTGTCCGTTCTTCAGAGCTGATGTAGCGGTCGCTGCAATGTTCAGGTGTAATTGCGGGCACAGCGGTATGCTACCTCACTGTTTGACACTGTATATCAAATGACAACGAGGGATGAAGATTCGGTGGCTGAGAGTTTCAGCGGTCTCTTTTATTTATTTCTTTGCCGTCGTTCTACTACCTTGTTAATGCTTCACTTACCTGTACAGTGTGGTTCACCTAAGACTTTAAACAATTTTTTAAAATAGGTTTTTTGAGTTCTAAGTGCTCCTTTTTCGTTTTACACAATTCTTAAAACAGGTTTTTTTCAGTTATAAGAGCTCCTTTTTCGGTTTAGCATTGCCAGCGGTGTACTACATCAGAAAACAATGAATACATGCTAACTAGCTGGTTGGTTAAGTAATAATGAATAGTTAACTTCTGAATTATTCCTGTTGGGCTGCTGTATTATTCAGAGGCATATGTAGGCCACCACAAGTATTATCAATATCAGTGTTTATAATTTTGAAAAAGCGGTTGTGGACAAAATACATGCGCTTTCGAGAAGCATGCAGTCAAATTAACCTCTCCGGTGCACATAACTCGTCAAAATAGCCAAAATTTGTTGGGCCACAGCGCCGAGCGTAACAGCGTTTGCGAACTTCCAAAAACTGATATTAATTTTAGTTACGGTCGGTTACACGCCTTTCAGTAACTAAATACCCTAACAGCAATAGTTAAAATTTAACTATTCAATATTAGGTTAACTACTAGGCACACCCGTCCTGTATTCATTAAAATATTTCTCTCTCTCTCTCCTATGGAAAAATGCGTATAGGTTTGAACAGGCAGGCAAATAGGATTATTGCATTTGGTTTAGCTTTATAGGATTATCGCTCCAGGGCTAACCAGGCCTTGAGGGACGCCGCAGTGGAGGGCTCCGGATAATTTCGACCACCCAGGGTTCTTAACGTTCACTGTTATCTCTCATCGCGCAGTAGATGGGCCTCTAGCATTTCACCTCTATCGAAATTAGACCTCCGCTGGCGTGATCGAACCTGCGACTTCCGTTTACTGTGAGATGTCAGTGCACGTTAAATAACATCAAGCGGAAGACATTATCCGGAGCCCTCTACTACGGCGTCCCTCATAACCTGAGTCGCTTGTGGACGTTAATCCTATGAAGTCAAAGCGAATGTCCCATAATCTTATTACCTCGTCCATTCAAACCTATGCACATTTTTCAATATGACACCTCTGGGGACCTAACAAGGCAAGAACTAGGTCTAGTTTATTGTTCATTGTGATAGAGGGTCACGCCTGGTTGGTTATCAAAATACGCAGTCAGACACAAAGGAATGACTATGTAGACGAATCGTGGCATTGCGGGTCATGGTATTTGCAGTCTACAGAGCTATCACCAGATATTTAGGTTGAAGTGGTTAAACATCAACACGTCACAAGGATGCCCAGACCCAATGGGTAAATGCAATTATTGGAATGGGCTCATCGCGAATTTTATTATTTCTTGTATTAATTAGAATTACAAGTGAAAGGGAAAATGCTACTAAAACTGCCGTAAGCTTTTTTATTCAACTAAGAAAATGTGTACTGATCGACTGGCTTTCTTCGGGAAAATCTAAATGGAGCGGTAAGAACCACAGTTTTTTTTTAGGGTGAAAGCTGAAGTCGAAAGTTATGAATGATTTCCCACTGAACGACCAGATTACCCCCTCCACACGCTTATTACTGGTTACCATTCTTAAGGCTGCATGTCTACACTAACGTTCATGCCCTAACACGTAAAAGTAGGCCTAGTTTGTAGTACTACTTCATCATGCCTAAGTGTTGCGCCGAAACAGTACAAGCACACAGTATCTCAACGCAACCTCATATAACCCTGTCCGAATGGCCAGCTCGGCCGGAGGTCAGTTCTCACTAGTTGCAGGACATCAGGGTCTGCAGGTGGCGTACAGGCTGGAAGATTAAAGGTGCATGAATGTGGCCTGCATCCATAGACTACTGCATTCCAACGATAAAAGGGCTATCTCTCGTCGAAAACAGAGCTTTTTGAAGCTAGAAAAGGCCACACAATCAATTACACGTGTCGCCATCACCGCCCAATTTCGAGAGCAAAATCCTTGCGTCGACGCCGAATTCCAGGCACGGTTCCCAGAGTGTACAACTCCGTCATGCACTTCGAAAACGGCGGCAACCAGCAATTCGCTGTGTAGGAATCACTCACAAGTGTGAATTGGGCTCCGATAAAAATTTTTTGTTTAATTTTCTCAGCCACAATTGTGCCTTTTACGGCGGACAAGGCTAGACACATACACTCACTAAGAGTCGGGGAGTCAGTTTTGATTGAGAACATTAACGCTATGCAGTGCCCACAGCGTCCTTCGTTTAATTTTCCACCCGGAATGGTCCGTTTACCACACGGTGACGCCCTCTTCACATTGGGGTAAGCTGTGTCAATGAATTGGAGAAGAAATGCGTGAGCAGCAATAGGTAGACGCTTTAGAAAGCAGCCGGTGTAGGCTATATCCCCCAGCGTTCATAAAGCGTGGCGTATGTTGAGTAGCACTTCTTGCTTTCGTCGTTAGGTCTAGACCATTGTACTCAGGCTCGGGAGAATTCTGATTACAGACCTAAAGTGAGTCTTATGTGAATTCATGATAGTTCGCTTCATAACTAATACCTCCCTACTTGTGCACTATTTGAGCGCAAGCCAGGAGACGAGAGAGAGAGGAATGGCGCGGGAAGGGAACGTGCTCCCTGCACCCCGAACTTCGAAGCCCCGGCGGACCAACGCATTTACACTTGCTGCCTCGGAGAGCGAAATAATTGCCACCTACTTCCCCCGTTAAAAGCTCGAGCGCGTGCGTTTCCCGCGCTTTCTTTTGTCGCTGTTGTTTTCCGCGGCAGATTTTTAGCGCGTAGAATCGAGCGAGCAAGCAGGAAAGAAAATGGCGGACGAAAAAAACACACAGCAAGCTACGGGGCGCACTTTTGTCACGCCGCTCACTCCATTTGGCAAACGGCGCGGTATAATTAAGCTGACAAAACACACGGCATCGGCGCGCCACCGTTTAATCGACCGGTTCTTTCAGTGCGCTATGCTACTGCCGCCGCGGGTACTCCATCCGGCGCTCTTCCCCCTCTCCGCCGTGCATTTGTGTTGCTTTAGTGCGTGGGCGTGTGCACAGTCGGCACCTGCTTCTTCTCCTTCCGCTCCTGCGCCTCTCGCTGACTCCCTCACCCGCCTCTTCACCCAATCCGTCACTTCGGGCTCAGCCTCCCGCCCAGCACGCGTACTCAAACGGCGGGGCTTTTGTTTTTCCTCGACGGCTCCACGAGGGAAAGCGGCTGCGTAGCACCTCCTCGTCTTTATGCAGAAGAACGAGCGTGTTCCGTATGCAGCGCGGACAGCGGGTTCCTTTCACGAGCGGCTCCGCGCGTCCGCGTGCGCTTAGCGCAGTGGACGCTACGCCGCCAGCGCGCTCAATGCAGACACCAGCAACTTCGATCGACGCGAAGCGCGTTTCTGCGGCTGGCTTACACTCGCCGAGAAAATTTACCGCGTGTCGCGTTCTCCATGTTTCATGTCTTGGAGAGTGCGGAGACTGAGTAACGTTTGCTTTTTGGTGTCTGTCTAATGTCTTTCTGCTTTTTGGTGTCTGTCTAATGTCTTTCTGCGTTTTGGTGTCTGCCTAATGTCGTTCTCTTCGGCTTTCCATGTGCAGCTGCGCTCCTGAATGCACAACCGCTCCAAAGTTCTGCAGCGAAGACAGCCTTTGCAGAACCGTCGTTTTCTAGTTTGCGCTGCTACAAAATATACACTTTCTCAAAGCCAGTTACGTTCCGGCAAACAAAGTTCAATGAGAGTTCTTGTTCTTGGAACGCGCTCCTGTGAACGCGGCGGCCGCAGTTTCTGAGAAAAAGTTTCAGACTAGAACGTCCGTAGAAGCATGCATGCACGCACGCACGTACGCGCGCACACGCACGGGAACACAAACAGTATGGCTACTGAACCAGTAATTTATAGAAAAATTCACATCACTTCGCCGTCTCGCTGTAACCTGAGGCATTGACAAACACGACTAGTTAAAGGGAGACTGAAGCACTTTTTTTGAAAATCAGGCTGGCAGCGGCGTCCTATAGTTTTCCATGCTGTATACTGGAATATCGCATCCAAATAAGGCAAAAACAAGCGCGAATTGCCTTTTTTAGCCGAAATATGCGGCCTGTGCCGCGCAGCACGCCGCGCGGCGCGCCGCCGCCCGTGATTGGTCAAGAGAGGTCGTGACGTCACTTTGAGGACTGGAGAAGCTACCGATGCGGATCCGGCGCTGCGTTGAGTGCAGATCGCAGCTTTTCGTGTCGTTGTAAAAGCGAATACGGCGACTATTTTTTTTTACTGACTTCCAAAGAAAAGGATACTACAGTTTGCTCATTCCACGTATCGCCTGAAACCAAAAAAGACAGAAGCAAAAAATTCTACGCCTAGCACAAGCGTACGCCAGCGTCAAAGACGCGATGCAGACCATGCATAAAAAGTGCCAGCACAACCTCGGCTCATAATCTCGGAAAGGAATGGGTGCGAACAATACTCAAGTCAATTACCACCACCGGACGCCCCCTGTCTCGCCCGGAAGAGCGTCATCCTAAAGAAAAGGCCCAAAGCACTGTGAACAGAAAATCCTGTTCTCTGTACCCGGCGTTGCAGGCTGGGGCAAGAAAGTATTTCAAGGAAACGATGAAGGAGCACAGAGTTGATGTCAAAATTAGCGAAGCGCAGTGGCCAAGCACTGCGAGGCATGTGACCACAGGATAGTGACGCAATCATTGTGCGCTGGAAACCAAGCCAAATACGTCGGCACAAGGCAGCTGCTTCACTCGTGGCGCGTTCAGCAGATGCCAGAAAATATTAATCGCTGCCTCGGAAACATTTGCCCTTACTAGATGTGCAGTTTAGGTTCAGTGAAGTAGTTGCCAACTATATGTGTGTTTAAAAGCCAAGCTAGCTGCAACTCGCCCGC
Source organism: Amblyomma mixtum (assembly GCF_055824585.1). Lineage (NCBI taxonomy): Eukaryota > Metazoa > Arthropoda > Arachnida > Ixodida > Ixodidae > Amblyomma > Amblyomma mixtum. The sequence continues at coordinate 153,584,552 of NC_143016.1, forward strand.
TGCCACAACTTGATGAAGAAACCGAGTAAGGTTGCGGTGTTTTTTTTTTTTGCAAAAACTCGGCTGGCATTCATTTCTCTCATAAATTTGCATCCGAAATCAACATCGAACGCTTTCACTTTAATAGCTTAGCTACGATTAAACGAGATGCCGCATAAAAAGAGCTCCGATGCTTGCTTGCTTTGCTTTATTGTGCTTTGCTCTGCTTGCTTGCTTGCTTGCTTGGACACGTCGAACCGAGTATAACATCACTAACCGAGCCTTGCTGAGCACGTCTCGGGTGGTCTGGTCGCACCTAAGCTGAGGAGAGCGACACATGCTTAAAGGGACCATGAAAAGAATTAAAAGCCGCTTGTAAATGTTAGAAGTGATGCTCAGAAGCATTGACACCAAGTATGAGCCTTCGGAACTCAGCCGGCAATTTATTATGAATTTTTAAAAAGCGTGTTTTTCAAAATTCGCGGGCCGCTTGGTGTCTTCGTAGGGAGCAATTCTGAAACCAAAACCGGGAAGATAGACGTCACTAGTCCCATGACGTCGGCAGGCCACCACACGCTGTCATTCGCTAGAGCCGCGGCAGCTTCGACGTCACGGGCACACTTCCGGTAGCGGTGAAAATCGTCTGCTCGAGCTGCCGCGCGACCCCCTGGGGCAAGCGCGAGCGAGGGCATTGCCTTCGCGCATATGGTTTTAATTTACCTCTGCCGCCTCTTTCTGTCGCGAGTTCAGGAGCCACTAGCAGTGCCTTTTTCGACCGCCCAAGATGAATACGCCTTGCTGTGTCGTCGGCTGCAAACCCAGTGACTGGCGAGGTGTTGAACTCAGGCATGTTACTCCTAGAGACGTGCGTGAGCGAGCAGCCTGGATGGAGCGCATCGGACTGCCAGCGTCGCACGCACGCCAAAGACTCCGCGTTTGCGGTCGACACTTCGCACCTGACGCTTACTACTATAACCCAGCGCTCGTTCGATAGTTAGGCATGAATGTCAAGCACCTGAAGCTTCGACCGAAGTCGCTGCCGACACTGTTTCTTCCCGCCGGGAAGGTGAGTTTCCAGCTTACAGCGATCGGTATGGACGTTTACACGATATGATCTGCGATGGAAGACAATTTTATCTACGAGAACTTAAAAAAAGGTGCCGCATTTACTTAGGGCACAGGACGAATTCGAAGCGTTAGCTGTCGCGGAGGGCCTTGGCCTGACGGCTACGTACTGCTGCTGTTCACATTCGGCTGCTGCTTCGACATGCAGACTCGGTCCCGACCTTCTTTGACTCTCCCGTCCGTTTTAAGGCCGATTCACACGACGGACCGTTCGTCCGCGGCCCGCGCAGTACGTGTGCATACGTCAGCACTTTGAGAGGCGCGCTAGATGCATGGATGGATGGCGGCCGACAGCGCGCCCCTCAAAGTGCTGACGTATGCACACGTACTGCGCGGGCCGCGGACGAACGGTCCGTCGTGTGAATCGGCCTTTATACCGTATGTTCCTTGTGTTCTAAGTCGGGCGGCGCGATTTTGCGATCCCGCAGCCGGGTGTCCAACATCATTCTAGAGCTAGGCTCAGTATATGCACGGTGTTTCACACCAAGACTTGGCAGCATCGGTGTGACGGCCGAACCAGCGCACAAAAAAATAAAACATTGTGTGAGCCGGGAACAGGTCCGGGTCCATTCTGCCAACTAGCAAAGAAACCCGAAAGCGCCGAGACCGGAGAGACGCTGCCGACGCACGCTGCTCCTCGCGAGTGCGACAACCGGAAGTTGTAAACCGAACGTCAGCGAATGACGTTTTCATGGGCGGAGCCCAGTCCCGGAGCTGTTTTCTTTATTTTTTTATGGTGCCCCGCGCGTACGAGTTGAGGGGGGAGAGGAGGAGGGTGATTTTTAATCGCCTATAACTTCGTTGTTATTGATGCTAGCTCAAAAATTCTTGCGCTGGAGTGACGAGTGATGGATTGCCTATCTTTACATAATCTCAATAAATTTGTTTCATAGTCCCTTTAAGCCTCTATAAGGTTTCTTCAGGGGCTAAGTGAGCATGTTTCTACTTTTAAAAGAGCTAGGCGCTTCTTCGGAATGGTGACACGCCTCTCATGCGCGAGAAAATCGAAGGAACTGTGTCATGGTTCAGCCGCGCCTTTTAGACACAAATCTCCAGAGGTCACATTAGGGACAAGCTCTGCATGTAGCCGCTCTTACGAAAGTGCTTCGAGCAGAGTAGGCTTGCTTTGGTCAGCTTGAATCCTTCGTCACAGCAGCGAGCGCTTGCGCTGCGAGCTTATGATCTTGCGAAAAGCAGTGGAAGACGACACAGTATCGGCCGTATTTGTTCATGGACACGAACGCAGAGTAGTACCTCGTGTTGAATCTGATTCTCAAGGTCGGCTGACACGCTTTGTACGTCACAACGCACGCAGCACGAGAAAAAACGCGCGCTGAAAGCTCGCTCGGGTGCGCCGAAGTATCCCCGGCTCCTCAATGTGACGTCACGTTGGCCGACATGGACGAGGTTTCCCTCTCCGCTGTCCTCCTCTCCTACGCTCGCGCGGGGTGCGGGAGATTTGAATATCGCGTTTTTAATTGGTGATTGCGCCACTGTTTTAGCCAAAATCGAAAAAATAATTTCATAGACGTGATCAGCAGTGACACGACTTCAAAGCCCTAAAAAATTAGCTGATTCGAAAACCGCCCCAGTATCCCTTTAAGAAGAAAGAACATTTTCGGCGCCTGTATGCTTGGCACTCGACGTTCAGATTCTAGCCTCTGGTGTTGCCGAAGTAGGAAACTTTGGCTCCCTCTAGGTGGTTTGGTTGGTTTCGTTTATGCGGTTTAAAGGGACTATGAAACAAATTAATTGAGATTACGTAAAGATAGGCAATCCATCACTCGTCACCCTAGCGAAAGAATTTTCGAGCTAGCATGAATAACAACGAAGATATAGACGATTAAAAATCACGCTCCTCCTCTCCCCCCTCAACTCATACGCGCGGAGCACCAAGAAAAAATAAAGAAAACAGCTCCGGGACTGGGCTCCGCCCATGAATACGTCATTCGCTGACGTTCGGTTTACGGCTTCCGGTTGTCGCACTCCCGAGGAGCAGCGTGCGTCGGCAGCGTCTCTCTGGTCTCGGCGCTTTCTTTGCTCCCGAACTCCCGGCAGAAAGAGGCGGCAGAGGTAAATTGGAAACATATGCGTGAAGGCAATGCCCTGGCCCGCGCTTGCCCGAGGGGGTCGCGCGGCGCCTCGAGCAGACGATTTTCACCGCTACCGGAAGTGTGCCCGTGACGTCGTAGCTGCCGCGGCTCGAGCGAATGACAGCGTGTGGTGGCCTACCGACGTCATGGGACTAGTGACGTCTGTTTTCCCGGTTTTGGTTTCAAAATCGCTCCCTACGAAGACACCAATCGGCCCGCGAATTTTAAAAAACGCGGTTTTTAAAAAGCCATAATAAATTGCCGGCTCAGTTCCGAAGACTCATACTTGGTGTCAGTGCTTCTGAGCATAACTTCTAACATTTACAAGCGTCTTTTAATTCTTTTCATGGTCCCTTTAACGTCCCAAAGCGACTAAGGCTGTGAGAGACGCCGTAGTGGAGGGCTCCGGAAATTTCGACCACCTGGGGTTCTTTAACGTGCACTGACATCGCACAGTACACGGGCCTCTAGAATTTCACCTCCAAAGAAATTTAACCGCCGCGGCCGGGATCGAACCCGCGTCTTTCGGGTCAGCAGCCGAGCACCATAACCACTGAGCCACCGCGGCGGCGGGCTCCCTCTAGAATTATGGGATTTCGGCGGCGACGCAAGGCTGCCAAATTCGAGTTGGGGAAAGCGCATTATTCGTAATTTGTATAAATGAGCACATTTTACAAAGCAAAAGTAACATGAGAAAGTTTTCATGGGGTTTGCGCCAATGGCGGCGCACAGGGGTAAATGTTTGCGTAGATAGAGCGGGCCAGAGCTAGTCTTGTACCATGCTGTGGGCTCTATTTGCTGTGTAGCAGTCCAAACCAGCAGTGCCACCACTAGCGGGATGAAAGTTTGCAGTCATCTGGCTATGTGCTTGAGCGCGGCATACTTGCCACCAAAGCTGTCATGCGGCCGAAGAGATTCAACCTGTGAAGACAGCAGTGAATCAGCTTAAGTTTTTTGGGGGGGAGCAAGGATGAGGCCACTGGATTTATGAACACTGTGAAAACACTACTATTTGCTTTTCCCTGAGATGACTAATCTCAGGACCTTGTGTGTGTGCTTTGCTGTTAAGAAAAAAAAACGCTTTATATGTAGTGTTTTTTTTTTACTTTCTTAGAGTGCAAGAAATGTATGAGTGGAAAAACGCCATCATGTAACCTATTTTATTTGCTTCTCTCTCTGCAAATTGTCCTTTCTGTTTTTTTTTTCTGTAAAATGTAAATGTAGATATTGTGAGAATACCATTCTGTTTTCACTGTATGCCATGAAAAAGGGGGGGGGGGGGGGGGTTGAAGGAAATCAAGTGAACCTCCTTCACTTTTTCTTTGAGCCCACACAGTTGATTTCGACTGAAATAAACTGAATTCGAATTTGAATAAAGTGACAGAATAAAAGAATCTGAAGCCTGTTTACACCGGCCTCGATAGAGTTTTTAGGGGCAAAAGGACGAAAGGTGGTTAAGATACAGAGTACGGTTTATGGGATTTAACGTCCCAAATCGACACAGGCTGTGAGGGACGCCATAATAGAGGGCTCAGCAAAATTTCGATCACCTCCGGTTCTTTAACGTGCACTGACATCGCACAGTACATGAACCACTGAAATTTCACCTCCATCGAAATTCGACCGCCACGGCCGATCGAATCCGCTTCTTTGGGGTCGGCAACAGAGCGCCATAGCCACTGGCCACCGCAGGGGCACAAGGAAAAAAAAAAGAAACACAGGACGAACTCTGACTCAAAACTGAAGTTTATTCACAGTAACATGGCCATTATAAGGGAAGCGCGGACAAACCAGCAAACTAGCAAAGAAACACATGCGTTGCTACATAGAGTCAAGGTACACAGCTTTACGACCAGACGAGAAGGAGTATTAACACATGTCTAAATGAGCATGAAACCTCCTTAGATTTACTCGGTCCAATAATCTAGATAACTATTACCCAGAGTACAAATCATTCTTTTCGCCGTTTCAACATTGTGGTTTCAAGCACACAACCCGACTAATAAGGAACACGTGCGTTTGTTTGCTTCTTTGCATCTTTGCCCGCGCTTCCGCAACATTGGCCACGTTTTCTGTGCACAAATTTCAGCGCTTGTCGTATGCTTCCTCTTCTTTTCGTCCCCGTCTTTGACGCTGTTGCCCATAAGAATGCAAAACCAACTCGCCTGTTTAGCTATAGCCCTGACCTAAACAGGGTGGAAACCGCATAAGCGGCGCAGACTTGCTCATGCCGTGACCCCTTAGTCCAGAACGTCACTGGTATCGGAGTTCGCCGTGTTGCTGTACGGGGCCTAAGGCACAGCATGTCTTCGACGACTGGCTTTCGGAGATATAATGTACTGAGTGCACTGTTTTTACAGTATTCGAGTGTTGTCATGTCTGTCAGTTAAGGGAAAGAGTTAAGGCACTTATGATAGCACCAGTTTTCATTGCAAAAGTTTCGGAAAGTTCAACTCAGCCCCCAGCCCACTAGTTTTTTTTTTCCATGCTTCTGGCTCCATTGGAGAACACAGGACCATTCAAGCTGAAGCATTGTTTTCCGGAAGCGTACACGCCTATATATCTACTATTATCGTCGAATGACACTCGAACGGGACAGTTGTAAATGCATCAGCAAAACAAGAAGATTTTGCCTAAGGGAAATTAAATACTAATGCATTGAATTTTCACTTCTACGGCGTGAAGAACTTTTGCATGGCGGTGCGCTACGTGTATTTCTTCAAGATGTTAACGTGTCTGTGTTCTTGTTTCGGCGGTAACGGTTTCGCGTTTTCGGTTGACGCTGGGGAGTCGGAATACAGCTCATTCACACAACTGAGGAGTAGTGGACTATACGTCATGAAGTAAGCTGCCGTTTCCGGTCGCTTCAGCCATTGTGAGATAGTTCATGTGTACCCGTCTCGCACCCGGACACCGTGGGTGCGCACGGGGGCTAGCGTGTGGACGAGGGGGAGGGAGAAGTCCGCGTCCGGCAGGGACCAGTGTGTAAGAGGGGGGGAGGGAAGGCAAGGCTGAATGAACCGAGCACGGCTTACGCTACGCGAAATGGCGATCCTCTTCCCGATTTCCGGAGAACTTGGCCCCGGCAGCGTCCGTGGCGGATGCGCTCCTCGTACGCCCACCTCTTACGAGGAAAAAGAAAAGAAGCGAGATAGAAAGCAGCAGTGTGCGGGAGGATAGACTGAAGGTAGGAAGAAATGGGAAGGAAAAAAAAAGAGAGAAGATGAGGAAATGTGGGAAGGTAGCGAGCCACGTTTCCAGCATTACAGAAAACCAGGCGTATCGTGCGCCGCCTCCTCCGCGGCACGGCGAGGCTGTGTCTTTGCGGCTCGGCTTCATTGGCACCTCGAAGCACCACGAAAAGGAGATTTGCTCCGGTCGCGCTGTTTGTGCGTGCCGGCTCTCTTCGCCTCCCCCCCCCCCCCCCCCTCATTTTTTTTTTACACCGCCCTCTCGCCATCTCGTGCGTCTTGTGCGTGAACCGCTTCGTTTTGTCTTCGTGCCGTGCACGTCCAGTATTTGACTTTTGCGCCAACCTCCTCCTCGTGCCTCTCTCTCTCTCTCCTTCGTTCAACCAGCTGCCCTCCCCCACTTTTTGGAGCGGCGGTATGCGAGGAGGGCGTCCAAGTGGCGGACGCTGACCGACCTGGCCAGCTCGGAGGGAGAGCGCGCCGCCTTTGATACGGGACCGCCGCCGCCGCCGGTGGGTGATTGTTTTCGCCGCTCGTGCGGCATTTCGGTTTCCTCTGTTTCGGCCGAAGAAATTCTCGCTCCGCATCCGCCGCCCCCTCGTAAACACTCCCGGCGTCGCACTCGTCGACGACGCCACGGGGCGCCTGCCTCGCGGCGTGCTGGAATCTCCCGTCGGTCACGCGTCGGCGCGCCCGCCGGCCGAAGACTGCGGAATCTGTTCGCTCCTGCCTGCACGCCAAGAGGTTGGCCGTAGACCGCCAGAGACTGCAGAGTGTGAGGAGATCCGTGTGCCGTGTCCGTTACGTCAAGGCGTTGCTGCTATTTTGACCGATAGGGTCACACCGTGGTCGTCGGACTTCAGCAGCTGCATGAGTCAGGTGGCCCTGGTGCTGCACTTTCCTGTTGGGGAACCACAGGCACGCTGCACTCAACACGGTGCCTAAGGCTAGAATCGCTACAGGGGGCACAGTTGAGCTCGCAATAAATTTCTTTCCTTCTCTTTCCTTCTATATCAAGCTCCTTTGTGTACAAGGCGAAAGTGGGTTCAAGAGGTCTGAGGAGACATCACTGAAGGAGTTTGTGAGAGCTCTGTCATGCGGCAGTCAATAGTACTACACAGGGACCCCGTAACATGGGGGTCAAGGGGGGCGGCGCAACCAATCAACATTTCTCCAAAGGAAGCGCTACCCCCCCCCCCCCCTCCCCACTTCCCCCGACACTCAAAAAAACGTTCCGGTGTCCCTGGTACTACATCTGGCGCATTCCGTTAGCGCTTTCATTGAGGCGAAATCCTTTTATGACTCATACTCGCGGTGTCCATCCGTGCCCTGTAATCGTGCCACCTGTGGCCTCGTGCCACCTGCGCCATTTGTGACCCTCTTTAGCAACCGGCGCGCACCGGGGGGGCGCAGCTGTGCATAGCAACCGTGACGTCACACAGTAGCGGTAGAACGAGCGCCCGCGCGTAGGCGTTGGCAGCTGCACCGCCGCTCCTTCGCCAGACGTCTCGTTGCAGTCGAGTGAGTGAGACGCATGGCTCCGAAGCGGCCCAGTGATTCCGCTCCAAGAGGTTCGGGGAAGCGGCAGTGGACGCCGGATTCCGCCAACACTAAACGCCAGAAGAACAAGGAGCGAATGCGAGTGCGCCGGCTGAACACGTCACCAGATGCGAAAGCAAGGGAGGCAGAACGGACGGGGGCTTTCGCCAAGCACACTTTAGAATTTTCAAACTGTCTTCAGTAATTTTTTATTCCCTCGAGACAACCACAGATGTGGATGAAAAGCTGAACAGAGCTTTCTATTTATGCAACTCCTTTGTCTTTATGTATGAATAAGTAATTCACCTGGTCTGGGCCACGGCTCAGTGCTTATGGCGCCATCTTACTGAGCCCGATATCGCGCATTCGAAAACTCACCCGCAGCGGCCGCATTTCTGCCCAGGAGAAATGTAAAAAGAGTTCAAAGCAAGTCTGTAAGGTGAACGCTGAATGCGGGAAGCGCGGTCTTTCGTCTGACTAGTAGAGTCATGCCGAAGAAAATCGTCCCTTATGCGCCCTACGACTATGGTCGTCCGAACTAGGCCAAGCAAGGTTTACGCGGATGGCTACGAAAGAAAACCTGGGAAGCATCCCGTTCTCTGAATACGCTGGTTGCAGCAACACGCCTCAAGGCAATCATGAAGGCGCTCTCTTCCCCATCCCGCATCAAGAGCAATCAGTGGCTCGGTCGACCCTTCGTCGCTTCTTTGCCCCGAGACTGTCCTCGTCGGTTATTTGAAAGCGACGCACAACAAGACGCATGCTCCGACTGGGGGGAAGATATGTTGCACGTCGCTGTTACACTTCTTTCTCTACCTTTCACCACACCGCCGGCAGCCACTGTAAGCAAGGCGGAGACGATAATTCCTTCACGGTGTTAAGATATACCGATGCGACAATTATTGCAAGCGAGAAAGACATGAGTGAGAACTCGACACGGCTGCAGATTTTGCATGGCGAACAGCGGTGCACGTCAGTTTGCGTGCGTGCCTTAAATTAAAAGTTCAACCGTTTTCCGGGACCTTATTCCTTTCCCATATGTTTGTAAACAGAAACTTTAAACAGTGGTTTTCAAACAGGGATAATAAATGAACTACCTCTTGTATTATGGCGAGTGTTGATAGGGCAAATGGGCGTACTGAAGTTACACACATAACCGAGTTACAGTTAGCGCAGCTCTGCTATAGCATCGTCTAAGGAATGGAGCACTTCTGCTGTGTTCTTGTAGTACGAAAATTCGAAGACTAATGCCATTGTCACGCTAGCAGATTTGCTATCATTTGAATCGAACGGCATTAGAATCTAATGTCATCAATCGGCTGCTACACGAGAACATTTAATGGCATTTTGGTCGAATGATATTCGCTATCGAATGAGTTTGGGAAACTCATTCGCATTCGATCTTTTATCGAATGCATACTGTGGGCACAGGGTGACGCAGGAGAAACAAACAACGCGAAAAATTAGGCACTCACAACTAGAGTTAAATGCGTTTATTCAGTTGTAATAAAAAATTCCGCTTCTCGTGTGAAACTATTAGCACTGGACGCTGTCGTAGATAGCTGTTACTCTCGGTATTTGCAGCGGCCAAGGATGAAGCACGGCCCTGCTCTCCAACGTCGCTCATTTTATGCGGTTCTGCGCTTCTTGTTGGTTTACATTGCTTGTTTGCATTTATCGTATTTGTGGCTGACTTTATACTTGGTTTGGCTTTTGGTGGCTAAAGTGCAGCAGCAAGGGCGGAAAAAATATTGGACGCCTTTAATATGTCAAAGAAATGTATTCGCCTACTTTAAATATATTACGCAAATATTTCATGCACTTATTGTGAGCACACATATTCCTTAATTGCCCTTTTTTTTTGCACTGCTCGTCATTGCTGTCGTTTGCAGAAGACATTATTTTTTACTGCGCACAAACGAAAGAGACCAAATGACATTCAATGCATCGAATGCCGCTTGTGACACTAAATTTACCACTGTGACAGAAGTTACGTTTGCTTCAAGAATACAAGGTGGAGAGGTTCGCCTGTATGTTTCACCTGAAGCGCTTTGTGCTGTCACTTCACTTATTCGGTTTTGAATAGAGCTCACAAAACGGACAAAGCGTTATGGAACACGCGCACATAAAGAGCTGCGCTGTTGGTAAGAATACCACTCTCCCAGGTGGCCTGTTTGTCCGTCGTAGAGTACAAATATATTAATTTCTTTGCTTTAACTCATGCTAACGCATTTATAAAAATCTACAACCTTCACAGTGAAGTTTTCGACAAAGCCTATTCCAGAATTTTCGCTCAACTTCACCGCGAAATAAGCAAAAGAAAGTAGGCCTTGTTCCGCAATAGTTTGAGAGGAGCTGTGGCGAATGCAACGCCCATTATAATCAAGAGAGTTATTACCACACTGCCAAAAGAAATGCTCACGCATTCAAAAGGAACTTTAACGAACTGATGCCAAATATTGAATAGTGAAAGAAGATGTGACACAGGTTTGGTTTGGTTTACGGGGTTTAACGTCCCAAAGCGACTAAGGCTATGAGAGACGCCGTAGTGACACAAACAGAAGATGTAATCCAGTGTTTGACGGAATCCTGTCTGTCTGGAGACAGAAGATATATATCATGCCTCTTCCTAAGCGAAACTTCGATGTTATTTCCTGGCGGCCTCTCAATCCTGCTTCCCAGATCTTTTTTATGGCAGTTATTACCTACGTGCGCCCAGAAAAGCAATATACGTGCTTAAAAAATAAGAGAATAAAAAATAACGAGCGAAATCGAGACCATGGCAGCACCATGCAAAAGAAGCACGCCAGCTGCTCCACGACAGAGTGAGACAAAACAGCGAATAGAAAGAAGAAGAAAGCATTTGTAAAGGCTATATAGTAAGAAGAGCGGAATCCTGACTAAATGCGCTATCCGCATTATCCGCCCGAATGTTCACAGTCTTTACTTGGAGCCACCGAAGGGGGCTGCATAAGGTGAACGCATACATATCAGGAGCATTCAGTAATTTTTGCTTCACCTTCAGTACGACTGTTTTATTAAGCTATGGAATTGAATGATGATGCTACAGACAAGTGAAAGTCTGGACTGTCGCCTTTCGTAGGTCATCGAGCATCGCAGCTGATGCACGTGCTTGCCAGTCACTTTTCCCTCGCTTCGGATGCACGTTTACGCATGGAATGCGTAATTACGCAGATCGAATCGAAAATTGGGAGCTCATAATAGGCACGAAACACGCACGGACTAGGAGAATTCCACCAAATGAAGTAAGCTGTAGGAAAACGAGCGCCTCTATGTTTTCAACACAAATATCCATGAGAAGTGCTGTTTTTAAACACTTCGTTAACTGGTTTCAGTTAATTAGCGTACTGAGAGGGACAACTATTGTCTCAACTTAAGGCCGCCTGGTTTCATAAGCAACCTACGAGAGAAAAGGCATTTTCTGCACTGCTCACTGTCTGTAACAGCCTGTAAATTGCGTTCTTATCAAGGAATCTCGATAACAGGTGGACACCCGGGTCACGGCAAGACCTTTACTGAGAGAGAGAGAGAGAGAGAGAGAGAGAACTCCGCGATGACTCAGTCGTCATGGCGTGCGGGGGCCGAGCCTAAAGTCGCGAGACTAAGTTCCTACTGTACTGCGATGTTTGGCGATGAAACACAAAAGCGTCTGTGCGGTTTGTGACGTCACCGCAAGGAAGGGGCCCTCATCTATGTCGTCTCTTTCACACTTCCCTCTGCATCCTCTACCTAACAGTGCGTTTGAGGAGTCCACCCGGCATTAACTTTGTGTTTCCGTTCCTCATCGATGTGAAAGACAAGAAAGCCTTGAATGCTTTAAATGTTGTAATGCTGCGCTAATACTAAGCCACTACGGAACCCCTTTCATTAGTGTATATGTTTAAACATCTCAATGGTTTCCACGCTACAGCAGACCTTATTCAAAAGCATACAGAACCTCCTCAACTCGCGAAGATGTTACCAATGAGACGAGCCTCTGACTCGCAGAAAGAACATTTCATTTGTAGGAGACAACTGGCACACAGCACAGCTCCGAAATTTGCTCACGCCTATATTGCCCTGCTCACAGCACACCCCGCGCTTTCTGTCTGCGGACGACGTTGCTTCTGTCCAATATTCTGCTATTGCTTTTTCGAAGGCGCAGGTTAGTCTTGGCGACTGGACTCACGGCTTCTTTCCACTTGAGAATTTGCCAGACCCCTGATTGCACACTGTCACAGAATCAGTCCACCGTGACGGCGATGTCACTCTCGAGTGAAAATTCCATCCCTCGCCATCGGTTAGCGTCCTCTTGTCGCTCCACGAGATTCAACGCGCGATCGAAGGATAAACGTATAAGTAGAGAGAGAAGAACCGTCGAATGAGCGTTGCCCAAAGCGAAGCCAACCGATAACTCGGCGCTGAAATTGACGGCTCCGCGTATCAAACAAGCCTCTGTTTTTTCCACATCCGCAATCAGATGTACACACACACGTACACCTTTCGTCGAGAGAGAGCCGGTGTTCAACGCTGGCAGCCAGTTTCCTCACTTCCTACAAGCGCAGAGGGAGACATGTAACAAGAAATGAAAAACAAAGCCGTAATTCCTGTGGATATATATAAACAGGCCCGGGCACACCCTGTGTTATGGAAGTGCCGGTCGGAGTGTGTTGAACTACCCGGTTGCTTGCTGGAGGACCGGGGCAGTAAAGACGGACGCTGGCAGTGGTGTTTCAACACTACCGGTGTGTACTGGCTCGGGCGCCCCGCAGCAGCCCGCGTGTAGGGGGAGGAGGAGGTGGAAAAGGAGGAAAGACCGCGGCTGCTTAGCGGAGCGCGTAACAGCCGCCCGCTTGAGTGACGCCCAAATTGGGATGAGGAATGAAAAGTGGGTTCGGGGGGCGCCGACGCCGGTTTCCGCAATTCTGGCTTTCTCCAGATTGCAGTCTCGCGCCTCGCGGGAAAAAATCACGCCTTCCGCCAGGCTTGGCTGGTGGCTGGCACAAGACGAAATAGTACGACGGAGAACAGAGTGTAACACTCAGAGCCGTGACCCCCGCGCTGCAGAGCAGCCCCTCGTAGCCTGTCGGTGCAAAGCCTTACGGGTGCTGGAGGTTGGGGAAACGGTCAGATTGTTGCGCTTGTGGGGGTGCCATAAAAGCGTATGTATCTGCCGCAGGTCGCGAGGGTTCTATACACGCCGTCGAGCGGTGCCTGAACGTTTAGGCCGCACCGCGTTTTCTCCGCTAGAATGGGAGCGGCGCATTGGCGCCGTAACGGCCGTGAGGGCAGATGGGGTACTGGAGTGTTATAGCCAAGCATCATTGATTCATTCACGTTCGTAGACCCACACCGTCCCCTTCTCTGACTTCGTATCAAGAATGCCACTTCAAGCTTCGCCTAACGGTGCCCATGAGATCAAAAAAGCGATTAAGTTCGTCGAAAAAGCTTACCGCTTTCCATTTCCTATCTATCTTTCTTCTCTAGGAGTAGTTCATTCTTTTTCTTGCTATTTACGTGTGCCTTGGTTACTATCAAATTCATTTTCATTTGCACCGGAAACGTGCACGTGCTACTCAGGCACAGGACACTTAATTCGTTTGTCTTTGTGGTACACCAGCGAAAGAAGTGTGATCCCCTGCGGCAGCAAAGTATGGAAGTCGTTGTACAGCTGCTGAAGCGCTGCTTGTTACGCTCGCATATTGCAATGTTCTGTGATCAGGTTGCCCGCACAGAAAACAAAAGCAGTAGAGATCAGCGGTACACATGCTTGATGCTGATCGAGCTGCACTGCAGAAATAATCTATTTCGAACCTTTTGTTCCAAATACTACCCGGACTGGAACCACCCTCCCGCCTCGTCGTGTGCGGTACCGCACCCGACGCCTTCAAGTATGCTGTATCAGATCGTCTTCATTAAAGTGCCTTGTACAATGCATGCTTTGTTTATTGCCCACTTCTCTGTGTAACGCCGATCGGCCCTCAGAGTGAATAATTGCATGAAATATGCAGAAAGCGCATCGGTGTATTGCCATTATCGAAGAGGCTGTCCATTACCAGCAGAGCGTATTCCGCTGGAGGATGGAGGTCACCATCTGCAGTGAGCCAACAATCTCACACATGAACTGGCCGCGATTATCCACCTTCTCTCCGTTCCCAGTGCGAGAGAAGAGGGAGGGGGGGGGGGGGAATGTGGTCGACGCTGCATCTATAGAATGTACTGCTGTTGGGTTTTCTACAGTGCAGCCTTCATGCTGTTTAAAGGGCGCACGCGTAAACGCATGCCTTGGCTTGCCGAAGTGCGCGTTTACGCTGCGGCAACCAGTATTGTTGCGCAGGTTTATCACTAAGTGCATTGCGCTTAGAAATGCTGAGAAAATACGGCTGCTGAGGGCCTGGTACACTGCAAACTGAAAATAGCAAAGAGGGAGTAAGCTATCCTCTAACGCACTAGAGCGTTAGAGTACAGCTTACTCTCTTTTCACTCCCATATAGGCGTATTCATGTTTACAGTCTAATGACCGCAGATCCGGACCACGAGGGTGAAATAGCTCTAGCGTCATTAGAATGGCGTGGAGTGAATTTACCCGGTACTCTCAGATCATGAATAGCAGCTTACTGTTACCCCTCAAGAGTTAAGTATATGGTAGATGTATATTGTCAGTACTCACCTATGCAATTGAAACTTGGAGGCTAACGAAAAGACTTCCCTCTATCCATCTTTCGAACTTGTCCGCATTCAGCCCGCACGATCACCTAAACACTGACTGCTTATCGCTCTTTTTTTTTGCAGTCATAATTTGCACCCGACTCACAGCAGTTGTCCTCTGTATTTAGCTTGCAGTAACCTCTCGTGTTCATGTCCGCATACCATTGACAAGAGCTGACGCAGCAAGGCACCTTCCACTGCTCGCCCGAAACCTGACTCTAATGTCGTGGTCTGCCCCTGGAGGTTGGACACCCCGCTCGCACCACTTCAACCTCTTGCTTCAACATCATATACCATTCGGCCTCCCCCGCGGTGATACTACGCTGTTGTGCCGCCTGTGGCTGGGAGTGGCGTTCACAAACGCCTATTCCCATCTCATCGCAATGGCAGACTGTCCAGCGTGTGACCAGTGCGGTTGTGACGAAACGATCGGACACCTCCTCTGTGACTGCCCTCGTTTTGAGCGAGAGCGCGGTTTCCTAATTGCTACTCTGCACCGCTTGGACTCGCGTCCTCTAACAGAGTCCAACGTTCTGGGGCCTCGGACACAACCTTCCTCAAAAAGGAAAGCGGTGAAAGCGCTCCTGAGATTTTTAAGGAACTCGGGGTTGTATTCCCGTCTGTAATCTTTAAGTTTTCAGTGCGCGCCCCCTGTCCCCGTGACATAGTGGTCGCTCTTTTTCCTTTTTTCCCCTTTGTTCCCCTCCCCAAGTGTAGGGTAGCCAACTGGGCATCGCCTGGTTAACCTCCCTGCCTTTCCGTCCTTTCTCTCTCTCTCTCTCGTGTTCATTTGCATTCTCGATATCAGGAACAAAGCTGGCGCATCATTTTGCAGCTTTAACAAGGGACATGCTAGATATCTGCATGGTCTATACGCAGAGGTCGAATGTGGATCCACACGGATGTGTCGGGCAACTCTATCAATTCTGCCGGTTCTGTGTTCATCGCATTAGGGTCGATCGTGATCAAAGCGTCGACATTTTGCGAGGATGCATTGATTGGTGCGGAACTCGCTGCATTTCGCCCTCCGAAATCCAGTTAATCAGCCAAGAGAGCCAGCAGCAATGGTCAGTGGTCGGTGATCCTAAAACTGCCTTCACTGCCTAAATGCTGCATTGCAGTGCGGGTCCGATAAAGAGCGCAGCCAGTCATGCTTTGTGCCGTAGCCAAGAATGCCCTTACTTTGACCCGGAAATTCCTGCTTCGAGCACTTTCACACGACATCAGTTTGAAAACCTTTGCATTTTCTCCTTTCTTATTTTACGGTATATTTTATATAGATAATTTCTGTTGTGGTGGTTAAATAACGCTAAAGTGCAAGCATTTGGCAAGCAGTTCTCTGCGCGTTTTTCTTTGCTTTTTCTGACTGAATCATGTTTTTCAAGCTTCCATACGAGAAGCTAGCCGCCATCATCACCTACAACTGCGTGCTAGAGGAAAGGTAATCTAATCTCAACTTTATTGAATCGTAATGCACATCTGAATGAAAGCAAAGGAAATAGGCGCGTAACTGACTAGCCATCTCGCACGTGTCTTATTCAACTCAGGCTAGTGACAGCTCCACATATATGGCGTATTCACTACCAAGTTGGTCGCTCGGTCGTATTGGTAGACACCCTGACTTGGGGAACTGGAAAGGAAGAATTAAGGAGGGCACTTAGGACTACTTACGTGCATTGAAAGTGAAATCATTGTTTTTAATTAAATTTTTCCTTCCTTTATAATGACTCACTTACTCATTAGCATACAGCCGTAAGTCAACGCATACACTAGGCTCAACTTTATTCGCCAAGAAGCAACGTGGTGTTATAGCACCTGTGGGTTGCGTGCTCATCGCGCCTTCCGAATAAACATTTTTTTTTTTCTTGCTGATGACGGCTTTTCTGGACTTGTTTTCACGGATGCCGATAATGAAGCCGGGTTTCGTTGCTAGTGATCCCTATAAGGCTTCCGCCTTAATAAAGTTGAGGTGGGAATATCGTACATTGAATAGGTTGGGGCAACCGAAAAGGAAATAAAAATAATAGGCCCCTGCCTGCACCGTTTACACACAACAGGCTTAACCCAATTGCAAAATAAAAGAGGAGGCCCGTAGGCAAGTTGTAATTTGACCACCCGTGGGTGGAAAAATAAAATATTAGGGAAAATGCTACATTAGCGACCCACAGCCGAGAGAGCGGGCCCGGGGAGGCTCCCCTGACCTCCCCTGGGAAGTAGCGGAAAGGGAAATGGGACGTGGGAAGGGAATGGGGACAGCGAGTTTTTTGCTCTGATCCTTCAATTATCTCGACTCCATTACTGGCCCGCCTGGCCAGGACAGGGAGAGCATCGAGATTGCCCAATGGTGCGGCCCCACTCACGGGATGCCCGACCACCCACCATACGCAACGGGCTCCGACCGTCGGAGACAGGAAAACCTAACACGGGGTCAGTAGCTACCTGGGGCTCCTCTCGCACACTAGAAGGCCTTTCCCACCTGCCGGCTACTAGCCGTCGAAGGTTTTTCGCGGTTTTTCGGACACCGGAAGTATGTGTGATAGTCCCGATCGCCGTGGAGGTCCAGAACGTCAACGGCCTCGCGGCCTCAGAACTGGTCGCTCCTGGGGGTCCATCTGTGCTTCCTCCAACCATCCATGCACTTATTTCCTCCCCTAGCTTACTCTTCTCCTACAGAGGAGAGAGTGTTCAAGGCTGGGCGACCGGGCCACTAACCAAGAACGTGGCTTAGGATGAGATGACCCGGGCCTACTCCACCGGTACTCCACACATCTTCGGTTTTCGCCAGACTCTTACGAGGCAGTACTAAGCCCTCATACCCCGGCATCCCGCAGGCGGTTAAGCCTGCGGCCGGCCGTAAGGCCGCTTCCCCGAGGCGGCGGTCCTCAGAGCCTGGCCACTATAAACCCCCGCGCGGACCTGGTTTCTCCGTAACCAGAAACCGACGCGTCGGTAGCCAGACTTGCACGCCCCCGCGCGCAGAGGAAGGAAGGTAGCATGTATTTGAAAACCTTTTGGCGTTTTGACATGCCTTCCGGGCCGGATTTCGTGGGTCCAACCTGAGTATGAACCCAGGCCTGCCTCCGCTCAGGCATCGGACCTCACGTGCACGACTGGCCCTCACAGTCGTCTGGGAGTCGCTGCCACTCCCATTGGGGGTTTGCATCCCCAGAGGATGGGTCCCGGCCATCCCATCCCCACTGCTGGCATTGCACCGAAACAAAGCCTAGTAGCCGAAACTACACCGGCCCGTATTCGGTGGCGGGGGGGGCCACGAGCAGGCTGCACACTCAGATTTCCCCCCCGGGAATATCGTACAGGTCACCCAGCGGAAGCTGTCAGCGGCCAGCATGCGACTATAGGGGACCGGCAAACTATCGCAGATGGCTGATGCATGCAGCGGCGCCGAGAGAAGCGCGCCGCTGTAGGCAGTGCCGTATTTGTGCCCAGCGCCAAGACCAGCGTCAAGACCCATGACAAACCGCTTTCTTCTGTTTTATTTGTGTTCAGCACGCAGCTTATAGGCGATTACAGCTCAAGATAGCAGCGGCGAATGCCTCCTTAAGGGGGCTCTTCATTTAATGGCTCCGACCAATTGGCGTGATGTCTCAATTAATTGATTTGCCCTACATTGCTCGGGACGGGCAGATGCAAGAGAAATTAGCTAGTCAACATACCAGTTAACACGACTGAACAATTTTTCGTTGTCCGCCAACACCGGTATTACAACGACGCAGAAACGATCTCGATAGCTCAAAAAGCAGATTTTTTTTATGATGATAATAGTAATGATAATAATAAATTTTTACTGCCGCAAGGCCGTCTGTGGCCAAGGAGCGCCATGACACAAGGTATTTCGTCACCTCAAGGTGGATTCGTAGACCCATTTTCCAAGCATTTCGCCCTATACAGAAGACCAGCACTAGGCCAAGGGAAAGCTCCACCGGTGGGTACCCAGTGGCGGCACTGGGGATCGAACCCTGCACCTCCCGCATGCGAGGCGGATGCTCAGACAGGCCACCGCTGCGGTAAAAAGCAGATTAAAAAAAAAAAAAAATCTGGTTCCCTCTCACTAACACAAATGATGCATGCGAAGACCGCCTGAAAACGATCAACGAGTCAGTCGCACTTATGCTAGCAGTTTCCGGGAGCGACGAGTTTACAGCGCTCTTTACTCTGTTCAGAAAGAACCCACAGCTACTGATGTATCGCTGCGGGGACCGACAGCGCTAAAACAGTTCGCTGTATTGCGGAACACGACTTCTGCCCTTATTAAGTCGCTCATAGAAGCGAAGGAAAATGTTTTTTTTAAAGATTTTTTCATATAGGTGCATGGTTGTGTGTCGCACATATATGACCAAGACGAAAATATAGATAATGTGGCTTCTGCAAATAAGTGGGTGCGCAGATGTCCGTTTGTTTACAGTAGTTAGCCATCAAGTGTGTTGCAGAGGGAGATTGAGTGAACTCGGGCAGTCCGGACTCAGATGTGCACGAAGGCACGAAGCGCAGAAAAGTTTCGCTTGTCTTGACGTAAAAATAAACTTTATATTTGCGCGGTCTGGTCCGCTGTCCGGCGCCGAAAGCGGCTTCATGCGACTGTGTATGAATCAGCTGGACAGAGAAATGGATTTCTTTCGTTCTCCTTTTCGACACACTTTCTCTTTTCCGAACTCGAATACGACAAGTCACTGCATCCCCTGGTCGCGCATGATTCACACACGCACGGATACGCGCAGCAACAGACTCACAAACGCTCACCCAGAAGCCGCGCGCAAGCCTATTATTGTACCTTTCAACTCCGGCGCCGCGCGCATCCGTCCTAAAAACAAACAGTGCGCCCCCTCCACTTCCACACCTCCCTCTCCCTCTCTCAACCACTTCTGGCCCTGTGGGAGGGAAAAAGCTCGCGCAGGTATAACAGAGCAATCCCTCTCAATCTCACCTCCTTTCGCCTTAAAGGAATTACCAGCAAAACAGCGGACACACCCGCCAGCCCCCGCGTCGCCTGGCCCGTAATGACAGCCTGGGCCACGAGTGGCCGACCGTCCGCGCGCAATTAACTTCCGCCGGAGGCGTTATAATGATCGGTCACGCCTCGAGCTGCCCGCTACCCCCCTCTCCCTTCACCCGAGTGTGCGCAGGCTTGCTACCATTGTTTTAGTTTCGTTTTTCTTTTTCTTTTTTCTTTATACAACACGAAGCCTGGCGTCCGCTGCCTGTGACTCCCTCCCTTCCTGGTCCTCAATGTTGGGCGCACGGGAGACCGGGCAGGTGCGACACAGCTGGTCCGGTCAGCCGCCAAGCTTGACGCGCGAAAGCTGGGAGGCGTCGGACAAACACCACACACACACACGACACCGCGGTTTTTCACGCCGCCGAACGAACGACCGCGGCGCACGACAGCCGACTCCACGAACCAACCGCACGGGCTTCGCAGAGCACTGCGTCGATGACGGCCCGCAACTAATGGGGCTCATAAGGCACTCGCGTCGGAGCTCTGGCTTTCACAGAAACCGCCGTGTCCCTGATGATTGCCTCGATATCGGCCGCGCTACACGCGTTGGAAAGCTCGGCAAACGGAAAGAGCCTTTCGAAAGGTTGGTGTTGAACGGTACGCGAGATGGTTATCGTGCTTCGAACTCGGTGCGTAACTAGACGTGAACCAGAGGGCAGAGGAAACAAAACGGGCACCGGTTCTTTATTTTTGTTTCTTCAAATCCGCGCGAGGTTACCGGAGGTTGTGTGCGTATTCTCCGGCGTCTTGCAGCAGCGTGAAGCGGAGAGGGCAGCGGGTCCCCACGAGGTGGGGAAGGGCAGCCGGCGTATGCACGCGCGCTGTCACGGGGCGGCCGAAATGAAGTTGTAGCTCGGGCACTTATGGCGGAAGCGGGCCGACCTGATGACTTTCCGTGGGATGATCGGGAGAAGAATGAGGTTGCTTCCGGTGAGGAGCTCTTTTCTCAACTTTCGTTATCTCCGCCATTTCCTTTCGTCACGTCCGCTCAAGGAGAAACGTTTGGAGAGAAAAAAAAACGAGAGGTCGTGCTGGGAACGCGCCGGCGCTCAGAAAACGAAGACGCAAAGTAGCACACGAGCCACTTTTTTGTTCGAGTAATGACTGCTTTGTCCGCGTTGGCTTCGTGTACTGAGCTCCTCACGGGCCAATCATTCGCGCCGTGCGAGCGTTACCGTTCCCGAGACCTGCTCGCAAAACTGTGTGCCTTAAGGTTAACGGCGTGAATTTTCGAAATGGAGCAAGCGGAAATCTGAATTTTCGGATTCGAGAGCGCGAAGTGGCGATGCCGTTTGCACACGTTGTACCTGTGGCATTGACGTCGGCGATCATGCGTCAGTGCTTGCTTGCGCTTGTATCCGCTGCGTGTTTTGAGTTCGCGTAAGGGTACGAAGGCAAACCTATAGGCGGCAGAAATTTAGGTGGGCGGATGAGATTAAGAAGTTTGCGGGGACAGGATGGCCGCAACTGGCAAAGGACGGCGTTAATTGGAGAGACATGGGAGAGGCCTTTGCCCTGCAGTGGGAGTAGTCTGGCTGATGATGAAGGGTACGACTGCATAGGCGGGTGCGTGAGATTGCGTAGGCGTCATGTAAGGAGATAATTTCCGTTAAGCGGCGAATTTCTTCACTCTGAGGTGCTCCCAGGAGGATTAAAAGTATTCATTATTTGGATACTTGATGCGTTACGAGCATGCTGCATAGCCCTGAAAAGCATTCCGACCTTACGTCCTTTCAAAATCCCCATCCCCATTTTTTAAACTATGTATATCCAACATTTCCTCTTCAAAAACGTGAATGATATGCAACACCTCTTGCAGATGTTCTTATGCTGTGGCCATAGGACGATAACACGCCTTTGACGGGAAAAAATACAGTTAATTTGTTCGCTAGAGCTCATGAGCGAAGAATATTCCCTTGACATCTTGCATACCAAACTAGCCAGCGGTTACGATCATTCATTCTTCGCACGATAAGACTGGAATAACCTGCCATCACACATTGCTACTGAAGTTAACTTACAATCGTTTGAAAATTTCTTGCTACAAAACGAGGTGTGCTAGCTGATTATGTGTTGCACATTGTTATGTTGTCTGCATTATGTTATTTGGTGTATCAAGTACGCTCTGAATTGGTACATATAACCCCTGTTCATATTTATATGACGTTGTTGACGCTTTCGTTTGTGAGTATTAGACATAAACAATTTTATTGCCGTGTGATTACGCACTGACCACCTGCACGACTATTTTTGTCTGGGATTTCCTGGAATAGATGCAATAGGTGCAATTGATGCAATTGATGCAATAGATGCAATACATGCAATAGATGATGCAAGTGTGCTGACGTCGCCCACGTTCTACAGGGACATTGCAGCTCTGAAGCCAAGAAATGCGGCTTTTCTAGGGCTTTAAGATGCAGTATGGCAAACTTACCTCACCGACCTACTTGACACGTTTCCTAAATCCCCCTCGATCGCTGCTTGCAGCATTTCCGTCTTTCGCATGATCTACCTCAAGTACCTTCATAGAAGAAAGCAATCTGCCAGAATTAGATACCGTTCTGCGCTAGCATATGAAGTGCAAGTGCCTCTTTATGAACACTTAATATATCAACCAGAAATGTGTTTCCTTTTCACTCGCAAGAAAAGTTATGTTTGTCTCGAATTTTATTTTTTTTGTTCTTGTTTGTGCTTTACTCGCCGTGCACTCCCTTGAGTTTGAAAAGAAACGCGAAATATACGAAATCTTTTGCGATTGTGTTTATTGATGCTGGTCTTCTCTACTGGCGGCTTTTCTTTTGCTAGCCGCGGCCCTCTTCTCTCGTGCCATTCCGTGGCAGGCGCGATCAACGGCAAAAGAAATGGTCTTAATGAACCAGCTATGACGCCCGAACTGCTTCGCTTCAAAATAGGTTTATCGGAAGAATAGTTCTGACTTGTGATCACGCATTCATACTCGCCGCTTTTTACTCTAGGGGTTTCACTACGCGGGCCTTGGGCTCAGGAGCGGAATGTAGTGCAACTCAGCCATACAGCCATAGGTCGTGAGGTCGAATCCCGGCTGCAGCGATTGCGTTCGCATGCAGACGAAATACAAAAGTTTCATGCGTGCTGCGCCATGTCAGTGCGCGATGAAGAACCCCCAGTTGTCGAAACTACTTCCGTACACCTCTCCCCCCGCCCCCTTTCCGTTGAGACTTCTAATGTTATGGCATGCACAAAGAAATGACAGAATAAGGCCGGGCCAGCAGAGCTTGGCCTAGCTCAAAGCCAGCTGAACGATCTAAGCGCTTCAGAAAAGGTCACAAAGACAGAACAGTTTTACAAAACTGTCGTTTTGCTCAAGACGGACACAAGAACGGCGTGCTGAGGGTAGGGAGGAGGAGGTGTGAGAGGAAGAACGGGAAAGTTTCTTTAGTGGAGAGCTCTGGATGACCTTCGAGGACTCCCTAGGGTTCTATAGCGTGCACGGATATATCCTATATCGCGCAGTGTACAAGCTTCTTTCGCATTTCCACCGTCGATATGTGGCCCCCGCGACCAGGATTCGAACGCGCAACCATGTGATCATGAGCCGAAATGCGGTGACGACGGAAGCATCACTGCGGCTATCCGCGTTTCTTCCAATTTCTCGCTGCGGTCATTAGACGTGCACGAACGCGCATCGGTGCACTGCGTCACTTCCATTAACATGCGCATGTTTAAAAAAGCGGGTTCGGAACACACGCACGTGCGTACAAGGGTTGATGCCTTACAAACTGCTGCCCTGAGCATTCACCGAAAGAACGGTCGGCTATTTGCCGCCGTTTTCTTTTATTGCGGTGACAGTAATAAGATCATTTCCCCAAAGCGCAGCGCCGGCGTGTGAGAGCAAAGGAGTTAAGTGACACCCACAATTTCAAAATCAAAAAGCGCCACCCACCCACCGGCACTCCCCAGAAGGACAGCCAGTAGCGGAACGAAAGAGTGACGACAAGTTAGAATGTACAGCCGCAAAGGGAAGGCTACCGACGTAAAGCTAAAGCCCCGTGCACTTTCACCCTGTCAGTTAGCCAGATCATCCGCCAAAATACAAGAATGCACCTTTGGCCTTACCAGTCAATGAATGGAATGAAGTAGCTTCTAGGATCGCCATGATAGTACAGTCTTCGTTAATCATTCAGTTTTACTAGCTTATCTAGAATGCTAGTTCTTCCAATGATATAATTACTTTGTTACACGATGCATCCACAATCGCTGTTCCTTGTCGAATTTCGATGGAGGCGATATTTTAGAGGCCGGCGTTCTGCCCGATGTCAGTGCGCGTTAAAGAACCCCAGGCGGTCGAAACTTCCGGAGCCCTCCACTACGGCGTCCCTCAGAGCCTGAGTCGCTTTGGGACCTTAAACTCCCATAAACTAAACTATTGTCTCTTATTTTTTTTGTTTGTTTATTTCACATTTTAAGGAATATTTCTTTGCAATCATGCTGCAGCGACCCGCGCGGCAGACGGTGGCGAAATGCGGAAGAGGGCGGAGTGCGGCTAACACGCCCTCGGGAACGCTCGGGACCTTGCCCTCGGTTGGACGCTGCCGCGGATGCTCTGCCGCGGTCTCTTTTCGGTAGCCGTATAATAAGTGTGGTCGCGGTCGTCTCCAGGGCGATCTCCACAGTGTCGATTAAGTTGTACTTGAGTGCCGCATTAACTACCTGCGGTGACTAACGTGAAAACTTGGGCGTGTTGGTACATGTCTTGAAAAAATAAAATGACTGATCGCGAGACAGCGAAGCAAAAGAACTGTGGAAACAAGCATCGGCGGCCCTTTGTTGAATGCGCAGAAGGCGTAGTGTATGAAATTCCGTTAAACTGTGGTAAAACGTATGTCGGCGAAACTGGGAGATGCGTGAATGACAGGCAGAGCGAGCATGCCAAAAACGTAGAAAATGCTCTTGAAGGAAAAGATTTTGAAGGCCTTCTGGCCGCCCACTGCCTTACGTGTGAAGAATGTTCCCCAGATCTTACTAGCAACGTGATTAGAAAAAAAAAGAATAATAAACGTGCAACGCGCGAAATTGTTGAATCGGTGTTGATATATAATCGGGGAGAAGCATGCGTTAGCTCCGCTTCTATCACTCTCTCTGATAAAGAGCTGACATTTTTGCGCATGCACTGACGATGACGCCGGATTGTTCAGAGTGCATATATGTTCGCACGATTCATTGGCAGTAAAAGTTGGAAGTTCAGCGCCGTCCTTGTTGTCTCGTCTAGTCCTCGTCTCCTTACGCTGCCATTTACTTGTTCAAGTACCTGCGGTGCTTTTCTTTGCGCGTGTGGGAGAGATTCGTGTTCTGCTTTATGTCCCCCCCCCCCCCCCCCCCCCCAGAGGGCTCTTAGGGGCTCTGGATAAATAAATAAATAGTTGTTTCTAATTGCAAGCATTGAACGCTTGTGACCCAACTGATCAGAACAGTATGTTTATTACCTACACCGAACAGGAGGGCTTTACCGCGATCCGACACAATTTGGAAAAGTGCTCTTGTTTCTTGCGGTGCTTGCCGGCTTTTGCAGAACCATAGAACATGCCACCAAAATGAAAATTGTTTGTTGCGTACCACACATATACGAGTCCGGTGCACTGTTTCTTGCTGTCTTAGGATGGGTGTGCTATAGCGGCCAAAGGTTTGGCAGACCTGTGTGTGTAAAAAAAAAAAAGCATTTCATGCAGTCACGCAATCCAGTCGACTGAAATGTAACAAGGTATTAGGGTACGTGCATGCCATACCAGCTGCCAGCAATACCACGTGCCATACCATACGTGCTGCCAGCAATACTAGGTCACAAGGCAGAGCTATAGCTCTTTTTTCCGAGAACACGTGTCTTGTAAACTTTTGATCAAGATGGGACATATACGTGCAATGAAGTGAAGCACTGAGTTCGCACAGAACGAAGAAATTTGTTTTCAGGTCTCTATCGACGTCGTGAATGCATTAAATAAGCCCTGAAACGTTTCCTTACGCTGTGCTGTATACGTATTGTTGAATGTAATGTCAAGAGTGGTATCAAATGCAAGAAGACGACTCGGGGAACAGAAACGGCAGTCATTGAGCAGAAATTCAAAGTAAAACAATCCGAATTATTTTCTAGGACTTCGTTTTCTCAGGACTTCCAGTCTTCCTTTCGGTCTATCAATGACGCTGTTTTTCGGACTCGGGTGAAAAAGCCTATATGCGCACACGTAGGGAAATTGCACGATAGGTTTCCCGTTTCGGTTGATACTCGTTCCCGCGCGAGCTTACGGTGTCGTTTGAATAATATTCAGTCCTAAGCCCGGCTTCGGGGCTCCACCGTCACGCTCAAAGCGTTCTGTATGTTTTTCAAACCTGGAGTGCAAGGTTCTACACAGGAGCAGCGCCTGTACATGTTTTTCAAGCGTGGCTGAGCGGAGAAGGATCACGGTGACGCTGGGCCTCAATCAGTGAGATGGTGAAACCAGCGATCGTACGATCACTTCAAGCTGTACCATGCCCATTCGAGGGTGACACTGAACTGACTCGCCAAGGCTGATAAGTGGGTTTATCATCAGCATCATCCTAACTACGTCCACTGCAGGACATTGGCCTTTCCCATATCCCTCCTAGTAGCCCTGCCCTGTGCCAGCTGCGGCCACCATATCCCCGCAAACTTCCTAATTCCATTCGCCGACTTGATTCTGCAGCTCCTTGGTACGCTTACCATTAACCTAAGACGCAATCGGTTATCTATCCTCTCTATCACATGCCCTGACAACGTATATTTCCTCCTCTTCATTTTAACTATAATATCAACTCCTTTTCTCCCTGACCCACTCAGCTATCTTTCTGCCGCTCATAATTACACCTAATTGTTATTTCCCAAGATCGCTGAGCGGTCCTCCGTTTCAGCCCAAGCCTTTCCATTAGCCTCCGCGTTTCAGCACCATGCCCTATTCACAATGAGCCCTCTAGTTCAGGACGGGCCGCACATCCGCCGTCGAGGAAAGAGTTTCGACGCACGAAGCACGCTCACTCCAAGTTTGCTTACCCCTCCTATAATCCGGCGAAGCGAGAACACGAAGCAGCGGCCTTCCGAATCGAACGCATTGAAGCGCGTCAACGACGCCAGCACACCGCCGACGACAAGTCGCGACGACGACGCCGTGCGGCCCCCACAGAGACGCCTTCGAACTTGGCGCGCTCTGCCTACACGCCGATGAGTCGGCCAGGCCAACCGCGGCGTCGCCCAGCGCAAAGCCGGCAACGGCGGCGGCAGTGAAGGACGCCATCAGTGAAGGAAGCGCATGTCATATCCCCCGCGGAGTGTGTTGTCTTAGAGAGAACGAGGGGGAGTCGTCTTCATTTGAAGGACTCTCCAGGGGCGTGGGACGTCTTCATTGGCGCCCCTGTACGCTGCCCGGCCGCAGCGCTTCGCTTTCCTGCCGGCACCTTTCGCCCGTCGTTTCCTCTGCTTGCGCATTTTGCTTTACTCGCACCCTGCTTCCGTCGGTCGGCTGCCTAATGGCTTTGGGAGCCGGACTTTGTTTTAAGAAGGGCGCGCGACCGCCGCTGCCCGGCATGGGGAGCTCGACGAGGAGCCGAGTTCCGGGACCGTGAGCACGTGCGTACGGCGAGCGCTCGCCGAGGGCCTTCGAGAGCCTCTCGCGCCGCAGTATCCCCCAGCGTCCGTCAACGACCGGCCCGCGCCGGTACTCTTCATCGGACGCTCTCCGTTGTCCATCGAACCCGGTGCGCTGACGTGCCGTTTGGCAACGCGCCGATTATTGGTATACGGGCGCACTCTATGTCGGTTTCTGCGCTACCTTATTGAGCGCCTCCAATGCTATCATCGATTTGCTCATCGCGCAGAGGCCTTTTACGCATGCGGGTTAGTTAACAATAATCATTTTTAAACCATACGTAGCTGTCTGTATCATAAGCAAAGGGCCGAAAGCGCCTCCTTTTGGCTTTCTCTAGGCATGGATTCTATTCGCAATAGTTGCCTATTTCATGCCCACTGTGGCCTTTAAGGGCAAGGCAAAACTCTTACTCCCATTACCATAGAATATAAAGGAAGAGCTCTAGTACTAAAGTTGGATTTTATAGGCTTTTTGGGGCCCGCAGATGACAGGATGCTCTTTGGTCTTTCAGACAATTTGAAAGTGAATGAAAGGACGGAGCCAGCGCTACAGAGCCCAAATGTCAAAAATGCTTGCATAAGGTCTCTGCCTTTTTGTTATTATACAAGCCACGTATGTGTCTTGAATATTCTTTTCTGCCAGTGTACTCTTCAAGAGCAAGAGTGTGGTTGCATGGCATTGCATGCACCAGTGAGTCTGTGAGTCGTCTCGAAATTTATTGTGCGCAGACAGTAAATTTTTCTGGGAAGGGAGCAAGGGAGTACAGGGAAGGGAGCAAGTCTCTGATTCTCAACGCTAAAATGTTAGTCAGTATGCAGTTTTCCTTGAAGAAGTTTCTTGCTCAAGCGAGAGAGGACAGGCGGCACCACTTCATAGAGTTAGGCAAGTGGTCTTTTTACTAATGACGACCATTGAATAATTTATAGTTTATTTTTTCTTTCATGCTGTCTCGGTTGCGCGGTTTCCACAGCCAAAATAATGTCGTGAGGTTAACTTTCAGTACAATTAACGTGAGGAAAGAGAAGACTACACTAGAATCATCGTTTGCCATTACGGCTGTTGAGGCAACGTGGCTTTAACGCTCTAGTCAGCGAGCTTTAACGTCACATCCATCGTTAGACGGTTGAAACCGGAAAAAGACGAAAAGAGAAACTCGATTATAAATTATTAACTGGTCATAGACGGATACCACAATCCTTATACATTAACGTCTTCAGCTCCATTACAAAGAAGAAAACACGCACACAAAAATTTCGCATTTACACTCTTTTAAGCGACATGGTAGACATTCATGAATAGAAACAACACCATTCTATTAACTGAGCTAAACGAGTAGTTTTTAACATCCCCAGATTATCGGTACCTAGGTATCATTGGAGTAATAGTATTTCCCGAGCACGACCGATTGAAGTCTCAAGTACGGGAATGCGCTTCCGTGTTCCACCGTATAACTTTTACCAACACAGGAACGGTTCGGTGATTTGTCCCCTATGCGCATTCTGCCGTTAACCCAAGTAAATCTATTGGTTTTGTTGGTTTTTCGCCATTTTTTCTCTTTAATTAAGAGCGTATAGGACGAACCTTGCAGTAGCTTGGCTACATTTTGGGCAGTTTCATCTAGCTGTGTTTCGGCGCCGCAGTGCTTGAGCACAGCTACTGGGAAGTTTCTACCGGCGTTAAATATTTTCTATTCGAATCATACCAGCTGCCATGCTAATTCTTAGAATATTTCCTTTTCCGTCTCTACTGAGCTACGTCTGCCCTCTACATTCGTTAGTACGGCCTGGTGTCGCTTTAATGCGTGTGTTGTCATATACATTACAGTGCAACAGCACTATTCTGAGGGGCCCACCTCGAGCAAGATCTTAGGATGCTTGTATGCTTTCGGTGTTTTGTATTGTTGTGGTGTTTGTGAGTTTGTGCAAAGTGAAAGTAAATAATAAATCAAATAAATATCCACAACTGGGAGTCGAACCCGCGGCGGCGCCAACAGATCAGCTTCGCAGGCCGCTGCGCGTGGGCTAACGCCGCAGCCGAACAATCCTCGTGTTAAGCTGCAACACGTGTTAAATTGCAATTCAAACTACAATAAGCGGTAAATAGAGGAGTGAAAAGCATCAAAATGAAGTCTTTGTGCAAACGTTTACGCGACTGAACATGAGAACTTGAGAACTGTCATTGAACATGAGAACTGTCTGCCAAAAAATGCACAAGAAAATATACCTCATGCATAAACCCTCTTAAACAAGAACTGTGGGAGAAGTTTGAGTCCACAGTCAGTGTGGGAAAAGCAATGAGCCCTAACTAAGTTGTTTGCGAAAATTCTCGAAGTGTCGGGTGGGAAGTGTCGCGAAAAATCATTAAGCGGACAACAGTCTCCCGCACATAAAGATGGTCACACCCAGTCCACCCGCACTGACAGGTTGAAAACGGTAATCACCAACGGTAATGGTAATGGAAGAACCCCGAAAAAAACTTGCAAAAACTCGATGGAACTGATGAATAGAAATCCTGGCACAGTGAATAGTCTGCAAGAACATAGCAAATGTTCGTTGCTAGAAACAAGTAGCACGCGCTAGCGATTTTACTGAGCCTGGACGAGCTTCATGATACGCCAAGGTACTCGGGCGGTACACGCGTCCATGCCACGCCAGCATCTTCAGCTGGCCCTTAATTATGAATGGTTCTCTTTCACAACCCGTGTATAAAACAGGGGTGTCCCTTATGGTTACTTCTGTTCGCATTCTACCTCGACCCGCTATGTATCCTGCAGAGTAGTGCCATTCGAGGTTTCCCTATCCTAAACAGTTAGCTCATCATCGTTATAATAATCAGCATCAGCCTGACTACGCCTACTGCAGGGCAAAGGCCTCTCCCATGTCTCTCGAATTAACCCGGTCCTTTGCCGGTTGCGGCCACCGTATCCACGCAAACTTCCTAATCTCATCCGCCCACCTAACTTTCTGCCGTACCCTGCTATGTTTGCATTCTCTTGGAATCTACTCCGTTACCCTTAAGGACCAGCGGTTATCCCGCCTTCACATTACATGCCCGGCCCAAACCCATTTCTTCCTCTTGATTTCGACTAGGATGTGATTAACCTGTGTTTGTTCCCTCACCCACTCTGCCCGCTTCCGTTCTCTTAACGTTACACTTACCATTTTTCTTTCCACAGCTCGCTGCGTTGTTCTTAACTTAAGCTGAACCCTCTTCGTTAGCCTCCAAGTTTCTGCCCCATCGGTGAGTACCACTAAGATAGACCTGTTGTATACAACCTCATTATCTTACAACTGCGAGCTCAAAGTATTTGCTTATGCAGATAATCTGGCGCTTTTCTGCGTAGACGAAGCCTAGAGGCAAGGCGCGGATCTCGAATCGATCCTCATTGCCACATAATTACCGAATTTAAAGCTAGAGTCCCTACCATCATATAGATAATCCCAAATCAGGTCGGTCTTGGATGCCGCCCCCCCCCCCCCCCCCCCCCCAACGGAGAGAGTGGTGTAGGGTGCACTGCAGCAGCTACGCACCACCTCGGCCCCAGGACTGGACGGCATTACCAATAAGGCACTCCACAATTTGGATGCAGGATCAATAGGACCCTTCGCCAAATTTGTGAACGAGCATTGGGACAGCGGCATCCTACCCCAAGAATGGAAGTCGTCCACAGTCATGTTTCTACGTAGGCCAAATGAACCTCTTGAACTGAAAAAACATGCATCCCATCCCCCTGACATCGTGCGCGGGCAAGCTTGTGGAGCATGTGGACCTGGATCGCCTTAACCGTTACACGGAAAAAGAATCCCTGTTTCCCCCCGCCATATCGACTTTCGAGCAGGGCTCTTCATTCACGACGTCATGCTCCAACTAAAGAAGGCAGTGCACAATCCTGATTTCCCTCATCTTACCGGAGCGATCCTGGCTTTGTGGGCCTTAACAAGACATTTGATAATGGCTATCACACCTCCATCCTTCAGTCCCTGAGCACACTAAATGTGAGCTCCCGTACTTATCGGTACATAACTGCTTTCTTGCGTGAAAGGACCGTCTACCTGCAACGAGGCCAACTAGGCATAGCCCAAACACAAACCTTCAGGCTGCATGATAAGTAGAGGAACCCAAAGGGGGCAGTCATATCCCCGTTCCTATTTAATATTACCCTAATTTCACTAGCACCACGCAAATTGGCAATAATCCCGGCGCTGCAGCACTTCCTGTATGTCGACGAAATCACAGTCTGGACTAATACAGGTAACCGCGGTGATACAGAATCCTGTCTGAAACAAGCGACCGACGTTGTGTCCGCACACGCCCAAAGTATAGGCCTCAGCTGTACAGCATCCAAAGCGAAGCTTTTAGTAATAAACCTTAAAGAACATCATCCTCCGGAAATTCACATAACCCTGGATGGAGCCCCCCATCCAAACAGTCGAAAACATTAAGGTTCTAGGCTTCTGCACTTCCAACAGTGACACTTACATCAGTGCAGCCCCCCCCCCCCCCCCCAGAAAAGAAAGCTATGCGCAAATCTTTGCAACACATTGCCATACAAATCAAACGCATCTCCAATCGCCACCGGGGCATGAGAGGGGGGGACACGAGCAGCCTCATTCACGTTTTCTGCCTGTATAGAATTACCAATTCCCTCCCCTACCTCTACTTCTCCCCCTCCAGCAGGTGAGCAGTATAATCAGAATGGCCTACAAATCGGCCCTCATCCTTCTCAAAACCACAGCTACCGCCAAACTTGTTCTGCTGGGGGTACTTAATACCCTAAAAAAGCTTGTCAAAGCACACTCAATGGGCCAATAACACCGACTCTCTCGGACGATAACCGGGCAGCAACTCTAAAGTCGGCTATAAATTCACCTCCCTCGGCAAATCACTGCTCTGTATACCCTTCCCGAAATCATCAGCCTCAAATATTTACACTGCACCACTCCTGAGAAACACGCACCCAGAGTACAATCACGAGCGACGCATTGCCACAGCTAAGGTCCTTTTTAAGCGTTACCCACCATCCACCTTTGCAGTCAGTGTGAACACCTCTCCATATTCCCAGCAGTCCGCATTCGCTTTTGCGGTGACGGACAATGCTCATAAATTAGTTTCCTGTGCCGCCATTCGGAACTCGACCCAGTCCATCGAAGCGGAAGAGGCGGCAATAGCCATTGCGGTTACCCGCTCCTCCTCAGAATACATTTTCTCCGATTCAAAGACAGCCATCTGCACTTTTGCGAAGCGAAAAACCCGCGCCCCGGCCACTAATATCCTCCAATCTGTTCACCGTCCCAGTCGCGACAATCTCCTCCTCTGAGTTCCAGCGCACTGCGGACACCCGGGCAACACGGCAAGCCCGAGCTCTCGTCAACCGGGCAGTGGATGGCCTGCCCTAGTTCCGCAGTGCGAGGGACCACCTCCTCAGCTATCACAACACTGCTCTGCACTAGGGAATCTCTCGCCAAATCTCCACACCCTTCCTAGACCAAAACCGGGCAGATGGTATGGCGTCGACTAAAAACCGCCACCATACCATCGGCTTTCCGTCTCACCCTCATACAAAAAGGAAGGAAAATCTTCAACTTGTCACTTATGCTCAAGCGCAAGAGCGGATTTTAAACACACCTATCAAACTTGCCTAAACAAAACGAAGCCTCCCTTCCAAGGGATGGAATCACGGGAGCGATGAGAGGCTGCTGTGCGCAGCTCACAGGCTGGGCCTTCAAGGCACAGCCTCAGTGCCCGGTCATCTAGAGCTGCCCGAGGGCCCGTAGCTGTCCTGCTCATCCCCACCCCCCTCTACCCACCCTCACCTGAGCCACTGAAGTGGGTCTAATAAGTTACCAACCAACAGAGTAACGAACCAACCAATCAAGCCTAGCAGCTTGGCACACTTTTGTGTGCCCAGATGAATCGGTCCAAGAGTTGCAGTATATGAATTGGATTGTGGGGATCTACACAAGCTGAATATGCCACGAGGAGTTCCGATAGAGGTGAACATAGTCTGTGCGACAGGGCAGCAGCAGTGGTGGCGGAACTTTCCATGATGTCATCCAAGGTGGCCTGAGCAAACAGAAGGTGGATGACGATTATAAACTCCACATCCGTCGACGTCATGGAAAGAACAGTGGTATCGGCCTCGCGCAAACATGGACCAGGCAAAATGGGCAATGCCTTGGCGTGTCTTAGACAGTGTCAGAAACACGTCACTGTTGCGAATAAAAGCAACAGAATAAGAATAATGATGCGGTGTGAACTAGGCGGTGGCAGCGATGGTTCAGCAAAAGTTAGGAGTCAATAAAAGAAGGTGTTTGCAATAACCAAAAAAATGTGTATCCATTGGTTTGAAAAATAGGCAAACAGCGGTTGGTGTGGTCAACTGCTTGCTAGCGCATTCAAATCTTGCTCTTGCAGAACACCGCCTCCATTTTCATGAGCGTTAGCTCTTGAAAATTACGTTTGTGAAGGAAGCGTCCGTCTGCAGTGAAGGTAAAATTTACGATAACAGTGACCACGAGACACCACTACATCACACAGCAACATTAGGCGCGAAGTGCCTGAATTGGTACCTGTACTTTTGATCCGCTGGTACCTATACATTTGATCCTAAGTCTGACGAAGGCTTTTGAGCGAGTCTCTCACGCTAAACTGCATTTTAAACTTAGATCTATATGTGCAATACAACCATCATGCCTCCAAGTTTTTACCTTTTCTTTCAGGAGTACCACAGGGTAGAGTTCTAGCCCCGCTGTTGTTTCTACTTTTTATTAACGACATATCAAATGAAACTGAAGCAAAAATGCCACTATTCGCGGATGACCGCGTGCTATACCAGGAAATAAAAAACTCTATTGACCAGGAAAAACTTAACAATGCTCTAGGAAAAATTGCAGAGTGGTGTAATAAATGGCAGATGGTAATTAATTTCGAAAAAACGGTCTCTATGTCTATTATGAGGAAAAAGTGTAAATTAGATTATTTATATTCATGGAATAACACGAATATCCGTAGTGTGACCGAATATCGATACTTCATTTCTTCTGACATAAACTGGACTACGCATGTTCAATGCATAGCTAGGAAAGAAGTGAAGAAGTTATTTTTCCTTAAAAGGGCCCTTCGTCATTCTACATCCAATAAAAAACTTTTTGCTTACGTCAATTTTATCCGTCCGGTCTTAGCTTGGTTCTCCCACATTAAAAGCAATGTTAAAACTAGGGGTGTGCGAATATCAAATTTTTCGAATACGAATCGAATACGAATACTTGGTTCCGAATATCGAATCGAATATCGAATAATCAAGGACAGATGCATTTAACCACTACAAAACATTATTTGAGCACCCAAGAACATCACAGTTCTACTATCAGTGATGAAATGAACACAAAAGATGAGTGTGGCTGCATAAAAAGTATCAAAGTCTCGAACATTACTCATAGAAGAGTGGAAATATCAGAGAAGATGGCTAGTACACAGCATAAGTACAAAAGCGCGTTGCTGGGATGAACATAAAAGGTTTTCGTGAAGGAAAACCGTCTGCTCCACACGGTCAGGCAGAAGTAGCTAGTTCCCTTCTAGCTGAAGCGACTTCTCCAGCCACAAAAATGCCCTCTCACTTGGTACTGAACTGGCACGTATTGCGAGGTATTTCGTGCAGAGCTCTGACTATACCAGCTTCGCAGGCATAGCCACAAAGAAGCTCAACAGCGTAGTCAGCTACTGCATGGCCCAACGTTCCGCATTGCTCTGAGCGCCGCTATATTGTTATGTCTCTTTTGATAGGACTTGCGGACCGAAATGAACGCCGGTGCTCGCAATAGAATATTCGGCTGGGTACGAATATTCGCGTCGGATCGAATATTGGAAACAACACGAATACTTACATTTCGAATCGAATACGAATACTAAAAATTTACTATTCGAATTATATTCGAAAATTTCGAATATTCGCACACCCCTAGTTAAAACGCTCGAAATGGTGCAAAGGAAATCTGTGCGCTTTATCCTGAACTGCTATGGCCACATGCATTCAGCCACAAATCTTATACGTAGTACGTCAGGGCTTCACAGGCCCAAAGGGTCTTAACGCAGCGCGTGCGGGCTGCGGCAACCGCCAATGGGGTGCCTGACTAGGCATCCCACCTAGTGGTTGTAAGGGCGTGGCCCTTCGGGTCACGACCCCCAACACCTCTCTCTGTGATTAAATAAAGGTTTTCACAACCTCCGGACGCCGGAGTGCAGCTCCTTTTATTATACCACGTGTTTACGCATCGCCGCCGAGAGCGTCTGTTTTAGAACGCAGCTCTTAGGCACTCGTTTCTGTGTTTCGCGGCGTCATCGTCGCCGTCGCCGTTGTCCGTTGTAACCAGCAGCGGACATCCTTTAAAGGGGTGGAGACACCAAACTTGTGGTTGGCGCGTTCTTAGTTTCAAACGTTTCTTATGGCTCCAGAAAACATGATACACACTCAAAGATTCATATATTCGCAGTGAATAATTTATTATCGCATTTTTAGGTGAGCGATTTTCGGTTTCGGTTTCGAAACGCCGAGTTGTACAGTGACGTCACAGAGGGGGAAGATCAACTACTTCTCTTGGTCACGTGGGCCCACAAAACTTGTGACGCACCTACTGCTGCATCGTCTGCTTTCTCACACACGTGCTGACCAGCGCATGAAAACAAACAACGGCATGGCTAGCCTCAGCAGCTCGGATTCTGACGGATCTGATTCCAATGAGTGAGGACATCGACTTTTTTTTTGATCGCACGCTAATATCACCTTCACGGGTTCGCGTGAGGATGCGAAGCACTTTGCAAAATGCCAGTAAGCATCGCTGCGCCGCCCTACCCAAGCTGTGCCCAGAACCGGTGTCACACTTCGCCGCCGTGC
Organism: Amblyomma mixtum; assembly: GCF_055824585.1. NCBI lineage: Eukaryota > Metazoa > Arthropoda > Arachnida > Ixodida > Ixodidae > Amblyomma > Amblyomma mixtum. Next base: position 153,620,722 of record NC_143016.1, read on the forward strand.
AGCAGTACCTGAGCGCTGCGTGGGATGGTGTACAAATATCACAAGAAAAGACAAGATCGCCTTGTTATCAGAACTGCCAGCTATAGTCGAGCAGCGACAAAGCATGCCTGCTTATGTTGCGAGCTTTCGGGAACGGCACCGCTTGCGGGCCCTCCGGGCGACGAGGTCTGCTGCTGCCTGGCTGCCGTGGTCGAAACTAGGCCTTGTTAAGAGTGGACAACGTGGTCCTGGGAGCCGGGTGTGACTCATCGCAAAGCAAGGGATATGACGAGGCCTGGCGCCGGCGGCAGAAGCATTGACGACGACGGACGGGGTTGTTGCACTCGAAATCACCGAACCTCCGAACCGATCGAAGGACGCTGTCTCCCACGGGCCTGGGAGAAATTACTGTCAGACGAGTGTCGTCGTTAGGCAAAGATGCGGCGAGAGCTTGCGACAGCAGAAGCACGGCGGAAGCAGCGGTATACGTTGGCCGAGTCGGCCTTCGGGTGACCGGACGGGATGATGCTACACAAGGTCACGCTGAGCGAGGCTGCTAATTGAAAGACGCTGTGTCGAAGGGGTCTCGTGCTTCGGCCATCCGGCGGGGGAGTTCGAGAAGGTTCAACCACCTGCGAGAAGACTGCGGGATTCTGCTTTCCCACGGAGGCAACGCACAGAAAACTTGCGGCAGTGGTCAAGGTGACGCATCTGTGTTTGATGACTGTCTTCCCATTCTCATCCCCCGAGCTGTGAGAGAGCGAGGGGGCATCAGCACCGCCCTGCCGTGGGTGGTACCGCCATCGTCATCAACTGCCCATCCTATTGGACAACGTTCATCAGACTAAATTCCCCAGTCAGGGATCTGGGGAATACGAACCGTATATAACGGGACGTTGTTTGTGATCGGAGCATTCGATTCGATTCGATTCTCATCTGTAAATATGTAGAATAAACCCTTCTGTACAGTTTCCTCGATAACGCAGTCCGACATCGTCATTCGGAGCCGGTACCTGCGGGGCTAAACGAGTTAGTCATCTCCAGGACCCCTCTGTCTTCAACTCTGGTTCCAGCGGTGGGATAGAAGCCCCATCTTTAACACTGGCTCCAGCGGTGGGATTGTGGCCCCGTTCTTAACACTGGTGGCAGCGGTGGGATAGAAGCCCCGTTCCTAACACTGGTTGGCAGAGGCTGGGATGGACCGTGCGACATCGTGCTTTCTCCACGGGTAAGCGTTTTGGCTTTTGCTAAGGGATTCACCAGATTCAGAGAATAATCTTGACTGGGAATCAGGGCTTTGTCGTTTGAGAGGGGTTATTCTCAAGGCATTGTGGAGTTAGCAGATCCAAAGCGGAGAAAGCGTTGTCATGAACCTAATGAAATTGTGGAGGTCGGACTTGCTGTTGATATGCGAGGAACTGTCTTTTGAAGTGCCGAGCAAAATAACCAAAATTGAACTGTGCGCATTCATTCATGAACAGGTCAAGAATAGCGATCAGCTGCTGGTAGATACGTGGAATTTGGTACAGGGGGAAAAAGCCCGCAAAGAAAAACACGACCAAGAGGCTAAAGAGAAAGCCGAGCGGGAGAAAATAGCAGCTGATCGGGAGTGGGAAAAAGAGAAGGAACGGCAACGGCAACAGTGGAAGGCTGAAATTGAAACAAGGAAACTAAAGATATTAGAACTTCAAAACGAAATACGAAGAAAGGGCGGTAGTGTGAGAGCCGGAACTCCTGAAAGAGCAAGCGATGCTTATGAAATAGGTCCGCAGGCAAGACCCGCAAAGTCTGTGACCGTAGCCGAGTTGGTAAATCGCGACACCACGAGGGAAGTGGCAGAGAACGTGTGCAACTGGTACGGTGGTCCAAGGGAAGCCGCAGAATCCGAGACCGTGTCCGGAGAAGTTGGACGTAATGCTAAGAGAGAGCATTCCGAGATAGCGTCTAAACTACACGAGTGCGAGGATTCTCCTCCAAGTGAGGTAGGAGTGGCAACGGACAACTTTGTCGGGACAGTTGCGAGCGCGACACTTTCAGTAGAATCGATACAGGCGTCAAACCGGCAGGACCGCGAAAAGGGAGATTTTAATATCGGAAAAGGTTTCGAGGTAGAAACAGCGGAAACCCCTTTTGAGAGTAACAACCGCGGTAAGAGCGAGTTGGGATGTCACAGTGGCTTCAGTGACAAAGGCTCCGGAGAGGCTACCTTGGTAATACTGGCACAAGAAGAGTGCGAGGCTGCCGAGGAAAAGGATAGCCATAAGAGCCAGGCTTCCAGTGAAGACAACTCAGTTGTAGCTGAGCAGGGCAACAGCCAGACTTCTAGGGAAGACAACTCAGTTGTAGCTGAGCAGGGCGACAGCCAGACTTCCAGAGAGGACAACTCAGTTGTAGCTGAGCAGGGCGACAGCCAGGCGGGCTCAGTTGTAGCTGAGCACTGCAGTAGAGAGAATGGCGAGCAGAACGACAGCCAGGCGGGCTCAGTTGTAGCTGAGCACTGCAGTAGAGAGAATGGCGCGCAGAGCGACAGCCAGGCGGGCTCAGTTGTAGCTGAGCACTGCAGTAGAGAGAATGGCGCGCAGAACGACAGCCAGGCGGGCTCAGTTGTGGCTGAGCACTGCAATGCAGACAATGCCGCGCAGAGCGACAGCCAGGCGGGCTCAGTTGTAGCTGAGCACTGCAATGCAGAGAATGGCGCGCAGAGCGACAGGCAAGCTGGAGAGGACAACTCCCGAGGGAATGAGCTGGGGATCTCAGGGGCAGTTCCATGTCCGTCTGTCAGCTGCGTGGAGCTGGCACTCTGCTGCGAAGGCACAGAGGCCAGTTTGGAATTTGAGGAAAATTTCCAAAGTGCGACTGAGAAACTAGAGGTAGCTAGGAATGATCAGGAGACGCACGCGGTACAGTCTAGGCGCAGAAAAAGAAAAAGGGTAAGAACCAAGAGGAAACGGATCAAATTCAAAGGCCTAAATTCGGTTGCGCGGACAGATAGCAAAGAAAGGAACGCGGTAGGAAGGAAGGCGAAACCTGCCCGAGCTGCACCTTCCCGCGTTGCACCTCGCAGACTTGCAACTGCAGTTAACGATCTGGCGACACGAGCAGCTCGTTCGAAGGCTGACTGCAGTAATGAAAAGGGAAGAGCGCGTCTTCCAAGCAAAACAGGCGCGAGGTGCATAAAGGGGCATCGGCCTGTAAGAAAGACTAGACCGCGCCGTCCGGACAAAAAGCCAGTTAGGAAAAAGGCAAAGCGGCCCAAGAGATCAGATGGCGACAGGTTGCACGGCACTCAGCGCATGCAAACGCAGGCGTCAGGCGTCGAACAATCGAGACGACATATGCAGGCGTGTTCGGCGGGCGCCCCTGGAAAGGATTCGTCCTTCGCATTTGGCACCGCATTCTACGAAGCGTGCATGGCGAATGGGTAGCCGAGCTTCCTGCTTGGGGCGCGTAACTGATTGTCAAATATTTCTTTTTGTATAGCAGGTGGCTCTACAGTGATGTGAGTTGTGTTGCGTTTCTATGCTCTCTTGTATTGTATGCTCGAAGAAGCTTGTTCATTCATGGTTATATATGCATTTTTTTCTCTTCATTTTCCCTCCCTGTAATGACCCTCAAATGAGGGTTGACAGTATTCATAAATAAATAAAAAATAAATAGAAAGAGGTACCTTCTCGCGCTGGTCACTGCTCGTTGTCCAGAGCCAGAGTCGGTTATCGACATTGTAGGCGCGACCAAGGTTTTCGGAGAGCCTCGAGGGGGCGCGGAAACGACAGTGAGAGTCGGGGACCTTTTTTTTTCTGCAGCCTTTTGTCACGAGTTGACCGCAGTACAATCAGTCAAAGCGCGACCGCGGCGGGCGCGTCTGAAAGACTAATCCTTTCAACTCGGCGGCCGGGAGTCAGCTTCCCCCCCGCGTGGCGATTTGAAGTAGCTGTTTTTTTTTATTCCTCTTTTTTTGTGTGTTTATGAAATCAGGCAGGGGAAAGGCTACTTTTTGAGTTAAAACGAGTTGATCGGAGGTTACTGTTTTTTTTCCTTACCTTAGACAAAGGCTAAGGCGTCACTGAGTTAGAAATCAGAGGTGTCGATTTCCCATACTACCAAGAGATAACGGCACTCACAGGAGTGCAGCTCGCGTAGAACTACGCTTAGAGTCGCGTAGATGGAGATTTGATCCCTTGATTGACAGACACCTTACGAATGGGAGCCTCACTGACGTATACTGAGATGACCTAAGAGAAAACTCTTGAAGGAGCCGAAAGGATGCGCGCGTGTCCCGACCTTTGCTTCGGACCGCTGCCTATGGTAAAGAGTTTAAGTCCAGTGTGACGCCAGTGATAGATAGAGGACTGGGTGCTATTTTAAGTCAAGTTGGCGACGGCCACGAAGAGCACCATGTTCAGTACGTCAGCCGCAGGCTGACATGTAGAGAAGCGTTAAGCGCTTTAGACAAAGAGCGCGCCTTTGGTTTAGGCGGCACAGATGTTGTCGGGTTACCAGAGCTACTTGAACGGCGCAAAGTTCATATTTGAGACTGACCATCGTCTCAAACAAGATTATGACAGTTTTGTCCTCCCAAAAATGGTCGCTTGCTTAGACGGAGTCCTGCTCTACAAAAACAATTTCTCGATGCGTTTCAGGAAGGGAAAACCGCACGGAAATGCTGATGGATTCAGCCGATTGTTGTAGACAGGAGTACTTAGTAGGACAACCTACTGTGTGTTCTTTTTTTTTTTGGTCCAAGCAGTCCGTCTTTCGCGATTTCAAAGGGGATAGTTTGCGCTTTCTCGGCACCAAAATTACGCCAAAATTCAATCATGCTTTAGTAAACATTTGTTGTCATTGTGGGAAGCCTGGTGGGTCTTTGGCAAATTCCGAGCGCTTGCTTGTGGGTCAGTGCCCTGTCTCGTGGAACAGTCCACTGATGCCATTCTTTGTTGAATGTTCGAGCTTGGATGCCATTTCTGGAAACCAGCCCTTCCACCCGACTCCGGCCTCATCTCTTCCTGCCCAGCGGTCGTGAACGCTGGCCATTCGAGATTTTTCGGGCCGCGGACGAGCTGTTAAGAGTGGACAACGTGGTCCTGGGAGCCGGGTGTGATTCATCGCAAAGCAAGGGATATGACGAGGCCTGGCGCCGGCGGCAGAAGCATTGACGACGACGGACGGGGTTGTTGCAGTCGAAATCACCGAACCTCCGAACCGATCGAAGGACGCTGTCTCCCACGGGCCTGGGAGAAATTACTGTCAGACGAGTGTCGTCGTTAGGCAAAGATGCGGCGAGAGCTTGCGACAGCAGAAGCACGGCGGAAGCAGCGGTATACGTTGGCCGAGTCGGCCTTCGGGTCACCGGACGGGATGATGCTACGCAAGGTCACGCTGAGCGAGGCTGCTAATTGAAAGACGCTGTGTCGAAGGGGTCTCGTGCTTCGGCCATCCGGCGGGGGAGTTCGAGAAGGTTCAACCACCTGCGAGAAGACTGCGGGATTCTGCTTTCCCACGGAGGCAACGCACAGAAAACTTGCGGCAGTGGTCAAGGTGACGCATCTGTGTTTGATGACTGTCTTCCCATTCTCATCCCCCGAGCTGTGAGAGAGCGAGAGGGCATCAGCACCGCCCTGCCGTGGGTGGTACCGCCATCGTCATCAACTGCCCATCCTATTGGACAACGTTCATCAGACTAAGTTCCCCAGTCAGGGATCTGGGGAATACGAACCGTATATAACGGGACGTTGTTTGTGATCGGAGCATTCGATTCGATTCGATTCTCATCTGTAAATATGTAGAATAAACCCTTCTGTACAGTTTCCTCGATAACGCAGTCCGACATCGTCATTCGGAGCCGGTACCTGCGGGGCTAAACGAGTTAGTCATCTCCAGGACCCCTCCGTCTTCAACTCTGGTTCCAGCGGTGGGATAGAAGCCCCATCTTTAACACTGGTTCCAGCAGTGGGATTGTGGCCCCGTTCTTAACAGCCTATAGCCTGTTTCGCAAGCGGCCGGCGCTCCGGAAGTCGCGTGCGCTATAATAAAAGGCCTACTTTTCACATATAGCTTTAGTGTCAACACCATCATCTCACAATAAAATAATAGTATGGTCAATCTCCTCGACGCCTTCAGCAGCGGAGCTAGCGGGCGCCGGGCGAGCCGGACTCCAACGTCGGGCCAGCGGCAGCTGCGAGGCGGTTGTGGCAAGAAATTTGCTCATATCACAGTTGTACCTCTACCAGCAGCTCAGTACTGGTCAGCGATCCTCAAAAATGACACTTTTTTCACATTTCTCGTCCCAGGGTTTATTATTTACCTCAAGAACATTCCTTAGCTCGTTTTTAAGACGTCGGCAGACGGGATCCAGGCTGGGCGACCGGCCGGCAGGCTCGGCGTACTTCACGTCCGCACAAGGAAATACAAAACAGCCATGCTACCAGAAAGGATGCTTCCTAGATTCGAGCTACGACAGCATGACTGTGCGAAAAGGGGATCTTTCGGCAACGAAACTGCATGCGGCAACGCCGGGCTACGACCTGTGCGCGGGTCCCAGACTGCCCTAGTCGTCGCTAGGCCTAGCTGGTTTCGCATCGACACCGAAGCTGAGGGCGCTTCGGGACTGGCCAGCGCTCAGAAACGGGCTCCGCTCGGCACCCCTTCACTGTGAACTCGTCCCATAATAAAAGATATGTTCAATTTCCACGACGCCTTCAGCAACGGAGCTAGCAGACGGCAGGCAAGCCGCACCAGGTAGCAGCAGCACAAAAGCGGCTATGGGATGAAATTTGCTTGCATAGCAGTCATCACTTCCACCAGGAACTCGGTAATTGCCAACGATCGTCAGAAACGATGCATTCTTGATATTCATATATCCCAGGGCTTGCTATGAACGTGAACAAACAATGCTATCGCGTTTTTCAGATGCCGGTGGTCAGCACGGAGACTGGCAGGCCGCCCGGCTCCAAGCAGTGCGCCCCATGTGATCCTGACGCTGCCGCTCTCCGCGCTCACATTGGCTGCCGCTTCCCGTCGTTGCGTTTGTCGCGAGCGGCCCGCCGTTGTCTAGCAGGCCGGACGCAGGCGACGAGCTGCGACCGGACGTTGCGACGCTGTTCGCAACAGCGCGCGGCAGATTGCGCTCACATTTCGCACATCAGCAAATGCGGCTCGCTGGTGCGTCAACTATGCTCACGTGGCTGTGGCTGTGCCCCGCTCATCGCACGTGACTGTATTTTGGTATGACGTCACTAAAACTGATTTTCCAACGACCTTCTGACGTCAGCGTTGATGGCGCTAGCGATGGGTCTAGATCGAAAGAGTGAGCATTCAGGCAATCTTTGGAACCGAATTAAAATATTTTTTAAACGTCTGTTGTGTCCAGCACCTGGCTCTGAGTTCCCTTGCATACATAGGAATCCCATAGCAGGCTTTTTAGAGCTTCAAAATTTGGTGTCTCCACCCCTTTAAGCTGCGAGAGCAATGGAGCGGGAGCTTGGCAAGGAGAAAGTAAAAGCGCAACCTCCTCCCCCCCTTAGCAACCGGCGCGCCAGTGGGCGGCGGAGCTGTGCACAGCAACCGTGATGCCACACAGTAGCGGTAGAACGAGCGCGCGCGCGTGGGCGGTGGCAGCTACACCGACGCTCCTTCGCCAGACGTCTCGTTACAGTCGAGAGTGAGACGCATGGCTCCGAAGCGGCCCAGTGATTCCACGCCAAGCGGTATGCCTTGCGGCTGGCAAACGCCTTCGTAACTAGTCGAATTCTCTATTCGACTCCTTATCTCCACCTACGGAAACAAGAGAAGGACGCCCTTGAGGTCATCCTTCGCAAAATTGTTAAACGTGCCCTTGACCTCCCCATCACTACTTCAAACAGCCGGCTTATGGCCCTTGGGGTGGTGAATACTTTCCGGGAGCTCCGGGAGGCACACCTTACAAACCAGTACACGCGCTTGTCGCTCACGGAGTCGGGTCGCCGCCTTCTTGCTCGACTCCATATCCAACACACCCCTCCAATGGAAGACAGGTTTCGCATCCCGGAACTGTGGAGACGTGCCCTCCACGTGCGAACTCTTCTAGCAAACATGTCACATGATGACCATAATGGTCGGCGCCTGGCACGAGCGGAAGCGCTAGCCCGATATTATGGCAACAAAACAGGTGTATACTACGTGGACGCCTCCGGCCCTCACCACGGGGGATGGTACACGGCCGCGGTAGTTCACAACAGCAACACAATTAACGGCCTGACTTTCAGAGCCCGCAGTGCAACACAAGCAGAAGAGGTCGCGATTGCTCTCGCGGCCTCACATTCCAATTCAAAATACATAATCACCGACTCGCGAGGGGCCTGTCGGAACGTCGAACAAGGCTGCACTCCCTTCCTAGCCTATCGAATATACCAAAATTGCATACGGGATATGGACCCCGCTCACCGTTACCTCATATGGGCCCCTGCTCATCAGGGGTTGGCAGGAAACGAGGCAGCAGACGCAGCCGCCCGCGCGCTCTCTCACCGGGCTGTTTTCTCCTCCCCACCTGATCAGGAACCCGATTTTAATCCGGTCTATGCGTTCAAAAATATCGCAACCTACTGTCAAGATAGCCATCGCCTTTACCCTAGCCCCCGTAAAGGCCTCAAGAAGGCGGATGAGCGGCTCCTTCTCCGCCTCTTCACCAATACATTGCTGTGCCCGGCAGCCCTAAAACATTTCGACCCCTCCTTTAGCGGCAACTGCCCGCACTGTAGTGCAGTGTCTTCGGACACCTATCACACGGTGTGGGCCTGCCCCTCCAACCCGGGAGGACTGGGAGGCGACCCTGCTCGGCTGCCACGACTTACAGGCCCAACAAGCCTTAGTCGGGCGCGCCCGGGCGGCGGCTACCGCCACTGGGGTCCCAAACTAGGGACCTCCACCTAGTGTTTGTAAGGATCGGTCCCTTACGGGTTGATCCAAACACCTCCTGTCCGTTCTAAATAAATGTTTTCACCACCACCACCACCGCGGAATTAAGCACAAAGCTTTCGACAAGCGCGCTTTAGAATTTCCAATGTGACTTCGGTATCTTTTTTTTTTTTTGAGGAAAGGAAATGCGCAGTATCTGTATCTCAGAGCTGCGAAACCGTTAGAGCGGGGCTTAGAAAGCAGAGGATGAAATTTGCAAATTTGTTTTTGAGGAAAGGAAATGCGCAGTATCTGTTTCACGTATCTCGATGGACACCTAGCTGAACCAGAGTGGAGGCGCAAAACTACCCTCTTGGAACAGTGGACACCTCAATCGTGCGTTAAGCTACGTGGCGGTAGTGACAGATGTGCGCGGCATGCATGTCTCCACACACACGCGAACCCTTGCCTCATCAGGTGCGCCCACCCTCGACACTCGCTTGGCCCACCTGTGGGAGGCCCACTATAGGATTCTAGAGCACTGGAAAGGGCAAAAGCTCAATAGGACCCATAAAACCGGTAGCCCGCGCTACAAACATAAATTACTGAGCACGCTGAGCAGCTCTGCCGATCCAACTGGGGTCAGATTTGCGATAGTTTGGCGGGCAATCTGTCCTCCAAACGCAGCTGGCAACTCCTTCGTCACTGAATTGACCCCACGAAATCCATAACAGCCACACAACACCACGTCACAAGCCCTTTAAGCAAGACCGACATTTCTCCCGAGGCACTCATCGATATGCTTAGACACACATACAACTCCCGGTACTTGAAACCCCCTGCCCCCTATACAGGCGCCCCGAATACCAACTTCGACACGGAGATCACGGAAGCAGAAGTCAGAGCGGCCCTCCAGACTCTCCGCTCTAACTCCACCTTAGGAGTTGATGAGATCTCCGATACCATGCTCCGCAATTATGACGATCAACCGATCGCCCAGCTCATGGGGTACTCTCCCCCAATCCTGGTATCAAGCCAAAATCTCATTCATACCAAAGCCCCACAAACCTCTTACACGTGCAAATCTCCGTCCCATCTCACTAGCCTCATGCCTTGGCAAGCTTTCGAACACGTCGCACCCGCCCGACTCACCCAAAGTATGGCGGAACAAGACCTCCACCAGCACAACATGGTGGGCCTCCGTCCCCATTTGTGGCCACAGGACGCCATGCTCCAACTCACGCAGGACATTTTCGACCCCCTCATTCCATGTCACACAAAAGCCTTGGATCTCTCCTAAGTCTTTGATCGCCTAGACCATCAAGCGATCATTGCGGCCCTCTCCCCCATAAGTGAACGTATGTACACCTATATTCAAGTATTCCTTACTGACCGCACGACCGAAATTCACTTCGGTCTCCACATATCCGCCATACACCCTTAGTGGGGTTGGCACCCCCCAGGGATCCGTCCTCTCCCTTTTCTCTTCAATGTCACCCTCATTCTCTTTGCCTGAAATCTACAAGCCATCCCTCGCATTCGGCATACGAGGCCTCTGTGCCGATGATATTACGCTTTGGACCACCCATGGCAGTGATGGAGACATAGAGAATGCTCTACAGTCGGCAGCTGCCATCACCTAAACACATGCGCGGAGTATCGGACTCTCCTGCTCTCCGAAGAAGTCGGAGCTCCTCATAATCCACCCCAGAACCCGAAACTTCCCCACATCCCCATCACCGTGACAGTGCAAAACCGGCTCATCCCGAAGGTAAACACTTTCCAGGACAGCGCCTGTACTGTGTCTTTCTCTGGTTCCTCGTCTTTTTGCGCTGTGTTGTCACCATGAAACTTTCCTGGTACTGAGCCTCCATATCCAGAACAATGGGAAGAACACTCACCGTACGGAAACTCAAGCAGACAACGGGGTCGATATCCCACCTAATCCGCCGCGTTTCTGCACACCACCGGGGCATGATAGGAGCATGACCTATGTCGTCTCATTGATGCCTTCACCCTCGGCCGCTTTATCTTCACGCTCCCCTAACTGAAACTCCAGGCCGGGGAAATCTCCGCTCTGGATGCCATGATCCGAACAGCATTTAAGACAGCACTACACCTACCCCTGAATACCTAAACCCAAAAACTCCTCCAACTAGGACTGCACAATACGATAGAGGAGCTTATCGAGGCCCACCGACAGACACAATACATATGTCTCGCGAGAACCACCACCGAATCCTACACACCCGCGCTATCTGTCTACCAGCAAGGATCCCACACAGCCCCAGGTTCCCCGCCACATTCACCGCGAACTAATTATTAACCCTCTCCCCAAAAACATGCAGCACACCTAGCACGAACCCTGCCGCAGAGCTCGCGCCCGGGCGCTCCACATACACCATGGCACAGAACGTATGCCGTTTGGGTGGATGAAGCATGCACAGCGAGGAGGTGGTTGTAGCCATCACGAGCCCCTATCTCCAACCGATTGCCATCCTTCACATATCCCCCACTGCCACTTCAGAGGAGCCTGAAGAGGCCTCCATTGCCCGAGCCATCACACGCACGGAGGCCCGATATATACCATCTGACTCTAAAACTGCCATGATAAATTTTGCTGGCGGGAGAGTTCACATCCCTGCATTTCGCATACTGGACTCCCTCGCCGCATACCCGCCCCGCCAAATGAAGCTAATATGGGTGCCTGCCCACTCCAGGAATCCCGGAAACGAGGCCGCCAACGCTTTAGCCCGAGGTTCTTTCAGGCCGGCACTGGCGGCCTCCGATCTGCGGTTCTCGCGGGAGCGCATGCACTAGTTCAGTGAAATGACGCAGGCCTGCAAAGCTGAGCGTCGGCGCTACCCCCCCCCCCCCCCCCTTCACCCCTCCCTCGACAGTTATCATCAGACACTTTGGAGGCGGCTCCAAACACGCACTTTACCCTTTCCTTATATACGCTCGCGCTATCGCCAAGTCCACACAAACCCCCTCCTGTACCCTTTTCCACCATCCCAAAGCCACTATCGACCATATCCTTTTCCTCTGCCCGGTAGATCCTCCCCGCGGAGCATGGATCACCTTACTGCTTGGGAGGCATGGGAGACACTACTGCATTCTGAGGACCCGGCCAAGCAAGCCATCGGCGCAGTCCGTCTTGCCAGAGTAATGAGCCTCCGGAACATCAGCGTTTGAATGCAGTGGGGCCGTGCGGGGGCCTAAGGACCTATGTGTCTCAAACTCCCCTGATCCCAATATAGTTTTCACCACCAATTTTCCAAGTGAAATCTCTTCATATGTAGCACTGCGCGTGCATCAGCGTGACCCCGTCAAGCGTGTCACTTGCCAGCAGAATCTGCTCAGTTTAACGGCGGTATAGCTGTGCTTTCGCCGAGGTTGCATTAAATGTTCACGAAAATAGCGCATTGCTCTGATAGCATGCAAGAAACATACTTAATGAAAATACCGTAGTGTTTGACAATAACGCTTTCTTTTATGAAAAACAGCACGGTTTTAGGTCAGGCCATTCTTGCGAGTCCCAGCTCTTCGAATTCACTACAGACCTTCACTTAAACTTAGATTCTTCTTTTCAAACCGACGTCATTTACCTGGATTTCTCCAAAGCCTTCGATCGCGTTCCACACCGGCGTTTAATGACAAAACTCTCCTGCCTCCACATCGACCCTTTAATCCTGTCATGGATCGACTGCTTTCTCCGCGACCGCTCACAATATACAGTAATAGGCAACCATAGATCGTCAAATACCACAGTCCTCTCTGGTGTCCCTCAGGGATCGGTGCTAGGACCACTCCTTTTTCTCATATTTATAAATGATCTTCCCAATGCCGTATCATCTCGTATCCGTCTCTTCGCAGACGATTGTGTCCTCTACCGCCGCATATCTACTCCCGATGATCAGACTCTGCTTCAACGCGACTTAAACCTCATAGAAACCTGGTGTACATCATGGCTCATGCAACTGAACATTTCGAAATGCAAGTTCATGCATGTATCGAGAAAGCGAAATAACCTCAGCTATCAGTATTCATTAAGTTCCACACCACTCTCCGAAACAGAATCATACAGGTATCTTGGAATCATCATAAACAACAAACTAACCTGGTCTGAGCACATTGCAAAAATTTGTACAGACGCTTCCAAAATGCTTGGGTTTATCACACGATCCCTTGCTTTTTCACCCCATTCTGTCCGACAACTCGCCTACGTAACATTCATCCGTTCCAAACTCGAATATGCCTCGGCGATCTGGAATCCCCATCAAAAATATCTAATCGATCAGCTTGAAGCCATCCAAAATCGCGCGGCCCGTTTTATCAGATCGCAGTACGGCAGACAACACAGTGTAACTTCAATATACTGTAGCGCAGCAAAAGACGAGGACACAAGAGACGAGAAACGAACAGCACGAGCGCTCGTGCTGTTCGTTTCTCGTCTCTTGTGTCCTCGTCTTTTGCTGCGCTACAGTATATTGAAACTATGTACCAACAAGCCCAAAAAGCCACGCTACAGTGTAACTCTTATCAAGGCATCCCTTGATCTGCAACCCCTGGCACTCCGGCGTAAAATTTCACAGCTCTGTTTGTTTCACAAATTGTACTACACCTTCCCACAGCTAAGAAACTCTTTATTGCACCCGCCGCTTCGCACCACACGACGACTTTTTAACTCTTTAAGTCTACAGCGCCTACACGGCTCCACAAACTCATTTAATAAATCTTTTTTACCTAGCTCCATTACACTGTGGAATGACTTACCCGATTTCATAGTTAATGAAACAGAACCCATTAAATTCAGACAGTTATTATCATAGCAGACAGTTATTATATTCTCTTTAGCTTTTGAAGTTTGTTGTGTGTGTTCATTGTGCGTGTGTTTTTTATGCTTCTTTTATATGAATTGTAGCCCCCTCCTTATATAATGCCCTTGGGCCTTTAAGGATGAAATAAATGAAATGAAATGAAAATCACATTTCAAGGGCTGAGTTATTTTGTCGTGTTTTTGAGTGTGTGCATGTGTTTTTTTTTGTTTTTTTGTTATCTCAAGTTGTTCTTGAGCTGCTGTGTCTTTCTCATGTTAATATTTTGATAATGTTAATGTTGATCATGTATCCTGTACTTTGTATTTCTGGTTGATTTTACTGACCACTGATTATGAAACGACCTTCCCCCCCCCCCCTTATGTACTGCCCTAAGCCAAGGGCCCTTAAGGGTAAATAAATGATGATGATGATGAAGTTAAATTGTGCGCCTACTACATTGTGTTGTGTCGTGCTCGGTACTTCTGTCGCACTCGAAAGAGGTTTGCGACTCCACTTGAGCGGTTTGACACAGGATTCTTACACCCGTGGCGAGATTTGGTGCTGTTGCGCAATTCTTGATGGCCCGATGGCGGTCGGAGGCAAGAGGGAGGAGTAGCGCAGAGGCGAAGGGTGCTCTTTTAAGGCGGAAGCCTTTAAAGCCCCATCGTTGTAAGCAGTTGTCAACAGAAATGTCATGCTTTTCAATTGGTCGAAATGGTCGTGACGTCACAGTGCGCGAATTTCAAACGGGCGAATTATACTTTGGCTAGCAACCATGCAACAAATTAAAGGGATGGTGTAGTGATGCTCCAATTAAGTGGGACTGAGGTTAGTTAATTGCTTAATTGACCAAGTAGCCTAATTAACCGTTCTAGTCACATCAGATAAATAAATACAACCGAGTAGGAAATCGGTCGAGTTGGGGAATCGAACCAGGGCCTCCGGCGTGCGAGAAGAGCACGCTACCACTCCGCCATGCCATCTCGATGGTTTGGAATGAACAAAGGCGCGTCTAGTAAATACGGCGTCTTGGTTCACTGCCATCTTCCTTCCTTCCCGTTACGGCGAGGTTCAGGTGTCCACCGAGATATGCGAGACAGATACATTTACTTACCTCAAAAGCTGATTTACGGACGAGCAACGCGTAGAGCCGAACGAGCGATGACGTTGTGTGGACTGCCTGGAAGAGTTGCAAGACGCTGTCGCGTTCCACTTAACATCTTAACCATACATCAGTGACACAAGCAGTGCCACCGCGCTTAAGGTTTAGGTCAACAAAGCGCCCCCCCCCCCCCCCTGAATTTTTTGGCACTGTTTTATAGATGGCAGAGGGTTCGGCACGCTAGCGCTCTTTATTGCTGCAAATACTATCTACAGGTGACAGTGTTTCTTGTTGGTGGTGGGGAAAACTTTGCTTGGAACAGGGGAGTTTGGGAAACATAGGTCCTTGGGCCTCCCGCACGGCCCCACTGCACTCAAACATTAATGTGCCGGAGGCTCATGACCCTCGCAGCCCGGCCTGCGCCGATGACTTGCTTGGCCGGGTCCTCGAAGCCCAGTGGGGTCTCCCAAGCCTCCGAAGTAGTAAGGTGATCCAAGCCCCGCGGCGGAAAATCAGGCGGGCAGAGGAAAATGATATCGTCTAGAGTTGCTTTGGGGTGGTGGCAGAGGGCACAGGAGGGATTTCGTTTTCCATGCGCTGCTCACTCCTCCACTTACCATACGCGATGACATGGTCCAAAAGCATGACTACATTGTCGAGAAGTAAACACCTCCGCACCGTTAGCACTGACTAGAAAATTGAAAAATATCTCGTCGGACACCGGAACCGCGCCGTAAGGGAAGGTAGGAAGGTGGGAGTGAAAGAAGAAAGTGAGAAAGAGCTACTGTAGTGGAAGGTTCCGGAATAATTTCGACCACCTGGGGATCTTCCGGAGACCTCCATGGATGCAAAACTTTATTATGCAAGCGAGTTTGGAACGTGCAAGGTCTCAGGGCCACCGCACAGCCCTCTCATTACGCGCATGTGTCCAGGCCACGTAAGGCCATGGTACTGGCCCCCCGGTTCACACAGCGAAGTTGCCTGTCCGGGTCCTGCGACGTAAGGAGGGCCTCCCATTCTACCCATGTTCCGATGGCAGGCTGTCCCTGCGTGGGAGGATCGGCAGGGCAGCCGAAGAGGATGTGGTCCAGGGTGGAATGCGATTCTCCGCAGAGAGTACACTGGGTGGAAATGGGTCAGAAGTAGGATAGAAGCTGAGGGGTAGGAAGAGTTAGGGTCTGGAGTCGCCTCCAGAGGATTTGTTGGGAGTCGGATAGGCGAGGGTGGGGAGGGAGATAGAGTCGACGGGCAAGTCGTGCTTGTTGAGTGAGTTCTGAGAACGTGTGTGCCCGCTCCCTCGAGAAATCCTGGTTAGGGTCTCCATTTGCCCGGAAAATAAGTCCTGGGGCTATGTTATCGACCGTCTCATTTCCGGGAGTGACAGTGAGCCGGCACCCACACGAGCTCAATACGCCTATCGGAACTCAGGGTACACATTCTTAATATCTACCACGCGGGGGGATGGACGCGTCCGCGGGGGAAGTTTCTTAACATGGCTGTTTTGGAATCACTAACTAAATAAGCCGCAATGGTTTGGGCAATGGCTATTGCTATAGCTGCTTCCTCTGCTTCTTCCGGGGTACAGGGGGATGGGGGGGGGGGGGTCTATGAAATGGGTAAGCGGAGGGGCTTCTGTATGGTAAGCCACATCTAGTGAATGGTCTGGACCACACACGGCGTCCACCCAGCGCACATCCTCTGAAGTGCCATATTCTTTATGGAGAGCTTTGGCTCGCGCGACTCGGCGGGATTGATGGTATTCAGGGTGGGCATTCATAGGAAGGGGTTTGTGGATAAGCTCGGCCTGTATGGCGCGAGGGAGAGAGATGAGGTCTGTAGTGTATGCGGGTATGCGAATTCCCAGAGATCCAGTATATAGCGTCCGGATTCCGTGCCAGCCAGACGAAGGTACTGTGTGTAGCGATGCGCATTTATAAGCTCTTCTTGTGTTGTGCATTCCTAATTTTAAGAGCCTGTCCGTGCTAGTGCACTTTGGTAGGTTGAGCGCTGCTTTGGTAGCCATGCGTATGAGAGCATTGATCTTATCTTCATCCGCACAGGAGAGGTTCAGGTAAGGAGTCGCGTAAAGAATGCGATTAAGCACAAAGCCATGCAGCACCTTGAGATTGTCTGTTTCGTCAAGACCGGCTCGTGAGTGTGAAACCCTTCTAAGATGAATGACGGAGTAAGTGAACTATTTTAGTGCTTTCAGGGCAAGGTTGTTTTTCCCCGTGTCCTGTAAATGCAAGCCAAGAATGCGGAGGGTAGGTGTTTGCGGTATGGGAGTGTCATGAAGGTAAATCGGGATGGGGGCGGTAGGGACGCGCCGCGGGCGGATTATGAGGAGTGCTGACTTTGTGGGGGCGCATTCAAGACCAATGCTTGCGTCGTGAGTAGCTATAGCTGGGCTGCTTCCTGAAGGGTCGATTCTATGTCGCCATCCGAGCCGTAGGTGGTCCAAACCGTTATATCATCCGCGTAAAGTGTGTGTCCTAATTGCGGGTTTCGGCTGAGAGCCTTGGCCAGGGGGATGAGGGTGACGTTGAAGAGGAATGGAGATAAAACCGCCCCTTGCGGGGTACCGGTGTTAACAAGCGTGAAGGAGGGGTCTGTATATTATACATATGCAGGGACGCGGTGCGGCCGGTTAAGAAGGCCCGGGTATAGTTGAAGGTCTTAGGCGCCAACTGCAGCTCTTGGATGCCCTGCAGGATGGCGCTATGCGTAACTTTGTCAAATGCTTTGGTGAGGTCGACTGCCAAGATTGCTCTGGTGTGATGTGACATGTCATTGATGATAGCGTGTGAAACCTGCAGCAGGGCGGCCTGTGCCGAGAGATGGGCTCGAAATGCTACCATAGTATGGGGATATAGTCCATGGGATTCCATGTGTTGCGTGAGACGGGTGAAGATGACATGCTCAAACAGTTTGCCGAAGCACGAAGTAAGCGAAATGGGACGGAGATTTTGGGCATTAATGGGCTTATTTGGTTTAGCGATGAAGATTTATTTCCCGTGCTTCCATTCAGCAGGTAGCGCCCCCATTTCCGACCATTCATTGAAGCAGTCGGTGAGAAGGGAACTTGAACGCTCATCTAGATTTCTGAGCATGACATTTGTGATTTGGTCCTCCCGAGGAGTTGAATTTCGGAGCTTGATAAGGGCTGCTCTAACTCCAACCTCCATAGTGGGGGCGTCAAGGGAGCGTTGATTGGAGCCTACATAGTCGGGATATGATATAGCTTGGCCCACAGTGGTATAAGTTGATTGAAGTTGGCGTAACAGTGCTTGATAATTTTGTGCAAGCCGGGGTTGCTTTTTAGCTTCAGTGGGGTCTATCATATGTCGTCGAAGATTCCAGGCCCTGGTGGAGGAGAGACTCGTAATCCATCATATTATTGTTGCGAGTTAGATTTACTGAGTGCGGCACTGAGCTCCTTGATTTGTTTTTGTAGTTTGCCCAATTTTAGCTTAAGTTTTCAATTCTGTTTCTGGGTTTTCCAGCGTGTGAGGATACTGTTTTGAGTTTGGAGTAGGTGCGCTAAGCGACTACCTGCAACGGGATTCTCGGGGGTGGCGTCTAACGTTCGCATGAATGCCTGGTCATCCGGTTTCAGCTCTGTCATCCATGTGTGTGGGTTAAAAGGGGATTCTAATGTTTTGGCCTTTTATGCGAAGCATATTACTAGAGCTACACTACAGCCCGTCGAGCGCGGCGGTGGAGCTACCATTGACCTTTAGCGTGACCACGTGACACCACGTGACAACATGACGTCACAGCAGAGGAGAGATGGGCTGCCGCCTCGCGCGGTCGGCCGCGGCGGTGGAGGCTCCACATCCGAGGCGCGGCGGCTGACCACGTGACAACATGACGTCACAGCAGAGGAGAGATGGGCTGCCGGCTCGCGCGGTCGGCCGCGGCGGTGGAGGCTCCGCATCAGAGGCGCTGCAGCTGACCACGTGACGCTACAGCAGCGGTATAAAGCTGAGCTTGCCTCGCTCTCCGGGCACTTACGAGGCGGCCAGGTGTTGGGATGCCGCATAGAAGCAGGGCTGATTTGAACGAAAAGCGAAAGCTTCAGCGCGCCACAGAGACCGATGAAGAGCGGGTTGAACGTCTGGCTAAGCGGCGTGCTCAATATGCGGCTCGGCGACAACGTTCTACAACAACTGAAGAACAAAGCGAGGAACTTTACCAAGCCTAGCCATCAATATGCTTCGCATCTGACTAGGCTTAACCTTAGCTAAGCCTCAGCCATTTTTTCTGTGCTTTGGAAGATTATCCCAGCTGTTAATTCGGACGCCGTAGATTTTAGCTTTTTTGGCCAAGTCAAGCTGTATAGTTATGATGATCACTGCCCACGGCCTCATTTGAGTTCGTCCAGACCGGTGTGGGAAGGCTGCGACCACAAGTAAGATCTGGGCTAGGTCAGCGATGACATTATTCCGATTCTTGTCGGTGTGCTCAGATAATTATATATGGACAGGCCGTGCATCTGAAGGGTCAACAAGGGGAAGCTTTGGGCCAGTTGGTCAGACATGTTGGGGAGGAGGAATAACCTGTGGAGGATACCGCTCGTCCTGTCCTCTTCTCGATCTTCAGTCCTGTCAAGTTTGCGGTTATTCCCCCTCCCCAACATATCTGAAGGGTGTTGCGAAATTCCGCTCCTCTCGTGTTAGTGCGTGTGTACCCCCCAGTCTACATGTGCGCAATTGAAGTCCCCTAGTATAAAGAGGGGGTCCTTTTTTTGCAGCGTTGGAGGCGGTTTTAATGAGAGAAATTAAATCTGAGACCGTTTGCCTCGGAAGTAGGTAACACTTGAGGATGAAGACGGGATGAGACCTGTGAGTGGAGGGGATTATTTCTAGCAATGTATGAGCTACCGTCGAGGTTAGTACATGACAAGTGTATGGTACAAAATGTTGGACATACGTGGTAACCTTGGGGTTTGGAGAGATGTCAGAGTGTACCAGAGCATATCCTGTCAGCGATAAATTTGTGCCATCATCCTGAAGTGCTACAATATCAGGTGGTGTGGAGGAAGCAGAGAGGAGCTGCAGCAGGGGTCTCGTTTGCGGCGAAACCCCCTGCAGTTGCATTGTAGGATGCTTAATTGGAGATTGTTGCCCCTTATCTGGGCCATGCTGGAGGGTGGGGAGGCGAAGGATGGGAGCAGCTATGGGATTGCTGGCTGGGATATGCGACGACATTCCAGCAATTATTTGTGTAATTTGTTGTAGAATGGCGTCAGTTACCTGTCTGATAATCGTTTCTGTAAGCTTAGTGATGGCGGCTGGAATGTAATTTTGAGTCTGAGCCACAATACTGGCTTTGAGCTTTTGGGCAAAATCTTTTAATTTAGAATCCATGTCTGGAATGTCGTCTGGTCTGCGTATCTTTTTTGGAGGGTTAGAGTGTTGGTGAAGATGTTTGGGCTGTTGTTGAAGGAATGGGTACAAAAACGGTAGGAGGGATAGAATTAATGGCTGCCCTAAGGTGCCTTACCTTTTACCGCAGGAGAGCTATCACTTCCTCCCGCTGTGAGGTTTGAGGTGTACTGGTGGGTTTGGTCCAGGCTCGCTGGCGATCCTGATGAGGCACTAGCGGTGGAAAGTCCTTTGGCGCGGGCGCTGGTTTCTTGAGTTTCGGCGCGGTCTGTCGTCGAGGTGGAGGGGTCCTGGCTTTGTACGAACCTGTGCCGGTAAGGTGGTTCCAACCACAAAGCATGCAGCTCGGTGTGCATGGGGTCTCTTGAGTGGTGTACTTCTCGCCACACCGCGGACAGAGTCCAGCCTTTGGGAGAGGGCACACGTCATACCTGAGACCAGGTTTTCTGCAGTTTTTGCTAGCATCTGGGCTGCCCTTGTACTTGGTGCAGCGGTTATCACACACATATATTTAATGGTGTGAGGAACAGGTCCAGAGACAAAGGTTATTAGGATCGACGCTGTTTTTCTCATGCGTCGGGCCGCTATGATGTTAGTCTCCGGGTTTCGTTACAGAAGGTCACTTATGGTTTACACGGGTGTCTCATTCCAGTACGCCCTAGAAGTAATACCCTTGACTGCCGCTGGAGGGGCCGCAACGTACACGGATACAGGATATTGCGTTCCATATAAAGTAATTTGCTGAATTTTTACCAGAGCAAGAGCTGTTGCCTCTGCTACTGTCGCCTCTGTGAAGGTGTTGTTAGTTGTATTTATTGTGATGTGCAACTCGCCCATGACTGAACAGCTGAGCGTCGAGTGATTGCCTGCCGGATGCTGGGAGCCGGGAGCTTCTCCAAGGAGAGGCCGCCTCACGGGCGAAAGACGACTCTGATGGTTCCCGCCGGCAGTGCAGCGAGTTGCTTACTTCTATGGATGACCGCGCGCGTCATGCGTAGGAGCTACGGCGTCTCCTTGAATGCGGTTCGCGAGTTTCCAGATGCAGCGTCCGGTGGCGTGCCGGCATTGCTGGCGCTTGTCTTAGGCTTAACCGAGGCCGATGCGAGGTGTTTTGGGGGCGAAGTCGAATCCAGGGTACGATTTCGGTAAGCATGGAGCACAGTTTTCCACTCACCAGGGTGGCAGTCCAACGGGTTAGAGCTCTCTCCATCCACGCGATCCTCCATGGTTGTTGGAGAGTGAGGAACGATGCCCGCCGGCGAGGCTCGCCTCGTCGAGGCGAGGCTTAGCGCAGCCGCGTGGCTACCAGAGACATTTCCACAAGGTAGCTCATCGAGGTCCCTCGGCACATCCAAAAGGTGGTAGCGATTGGGGTCCGTGAACCTTCCTGGATCCGTTGAGGGCCTTGGTGGGTCCCAGAAAGGACTTAGCTGGCCACAGATCCAGAAACTGGCGGAGCCGATAATAAACGCGTACGCTCACTCGGGCCCCCTAGCGGCCAAAAAAAACTGCTCTAGATAGCATGCATACAAGACGCACAAGAAAATACCGTAGTCTTTGCAGAAGGTTAAATTGTGCGCCTACGGCATTGTGTTGTGTCGTGCTCGGTACTTGTGTCGCACTCAATAGAAGGCTGCGACTCAACTTGAGCGGTGTGGCACAGGATTCTTACCCTGTGGCGAGATCTGGTGCTGTTGGGCAATTCTTGATGGGCCGATGGCAGACGGAGGCAAGCGAGAGGATGAGGGGCAAGAGGAGCGCATAGACGAAGGGGTGCGCTTTTTTTTGGCACTGCATTATAGATGCTAGATGGCGCTGCACGCTAGCGCTTTTATGGCTGCAAATACTGCCTACGGAAGACAGTGTTTCGGGTTCGTTTTCCCTGCACCATTCACTCCTTTGACCATACGCTCGAGAAGCCAGCACCTCCGCACCGTTAGCGCAAACATGATGATGACCAACTAGAGGTCATCCACCGGAAAGTCATCAAGCGGGCTCTCGACCTCCCGGTCACCACGTCCAACCAGCGACTTCTGGCCTTGGGCGTGGTGAACACATTTCTGGAGCTTCGAGAGACCTACTTAGTCAACCAATACACGCGTCTTGCACAGACCACGTCCGGTCTCCGCCTCTTGGACCGGCTACGCATCAAACATGACTACCATATTGAGGAAAGGGAGAGAGTGCCAGAACCCTGGAGACGTGCCCTCCGGGTCCGACCCCTTCCCCGCAACATGTCGAGAGAAGACCATAGCGGTCGTCGCCAGGCGCGCGCGGAAGCGTTGGCGCGATACTATGGTAACCAACAACATGTGTATGACGTGGACGTTGCCGCCCCACACCACGGGGTGTGGTACACGGCCGCAGTCGTACACAACACAAACACAGTCAACGGGCTCACTTTCAAAGCCTACAGCGCAAGACACGCGGAGGAGATTGCCATTGCTCTTGCTCTCACTACTCCCAAGTCGAAACACATCATCACCGACTCGCGAGGGGCCTGTCGGAACTACGAGTTGGGCTGGGCTCCCCCGCTTGCCTGGCGCATACTGGAATATAGCTGTCGATCTGAAGATCCAACTCCACGCAACCTGATTTGGGCCCCCGGTCACCAGGGACTCCAAGGAAACGAACAGGCCGATCAGGCCGCCCGCGCACTCTCTCCCCTGGATATCTTCCTGTCCTTGGAAGGGTACTACCAATCAGACAATCTGGCCATTACATTCAAACAAATCACCGATTACTACAAGGAGGAGCACCGGCGCTAGCCGGCCCCTTGTAAGGGTCTGGATCGCGCTGACGAGCGCCTCCTCATCAAAATTCTTACTAACACTGTACTGTGCCCGGCGGTGCTTAAACATTTCAATACATCCTTTGATGGCGCGTGCCAGTTCTGTGGGGAGGTGGATGACACCTTCCACATGGTTTGGGCGTGTCAGTCAAACCCATCTATCCCCCCCCAACCCCAACCCCACCAGAGAGGACTGGGAGGCGGCCCTGCTCGGCTGTCAGGACCTAAAGACCCAACAGGCCTTGGTTCACCGGACGCGGGCGGCGTTGCTTGCCAATGGGGCCCCAGAATAGGGGCTCCACCTAGTATTGTTAGGGGAAAGGGCCAATAGGGCCTACCCCAATCGCCTCTCTGTAAATATTTATTGCATTATAAATGTTTTTCACCACCACCACCGTTTGCACTGACTAGAAAAATTGGTAAATTGGTTTTTGGGGAAAGGAAATGGCGCAGTGTCTGTCCCACACATCTCGGTGGACACCTGAACCGCGCCATCAGGCTAGGTAGGAAGGTGGGAGTCAAAGAAGAAAGGGAGAAAGAGGTGCCGTAGTGGAATGCTCCGGAATAGTTTCGACCACTTGGGGGCCTTTACCATGCACTGACATCGCACTGCATACGGGCGCCTTTCTGCGTTTCGCCTGCATCGAAACGCTGCCGCCGCACTGACTATAGACTATTGCTAAGGAAATTCAGGGGGCACTTTGACTGACTGAAGTGCAGAGGGGGCCGTGGATTATGGACGCACCCCACATAGGCTCCACGCAAAAACGACCGAATTCCCCAATCGCCAGCATCATCAGCCCAGATTTCGCCACCCACAGATCTGTGAAGGTGAGCGCCGCACTCTATCAATTTTTGGCCCAACTACGCCATTTTTCGGGCACCCACGGCCCCGATTCGCTCTGTGACCGCTTAGCCTGAGCTATATATAGGACACACTCCGCTGGGAGCTAGGCCTACTCCGACGGACGCTTCCGCTCGGCTGCTGACCCGAAAGACGTGGGTTCGATCCCAACCGCGGCGGTTGAATTTCTTTGGAGGAGAAATTCTAGAGGCCCGTGTGCTGTGCGATGTCAGTGCACGTTAAAGAACCCCAGGTGGTCGAAATTTCCGGAGCCCTCCACTACGGCGTCTCTCATAGCCTTAGTCGCTTTGGGACGTCAAACCCCATAAACCAACCAACCAACGGCTTCCGCCACCAAGGCCAGCATGGAGGTGCAGGTTCAGGGAGAAGTTATTAACCCCCGCGACTATGACCCAAGGGACTGGACTCACATCCTTGGTGTGAACCGCATGGCTGAGATACACTTCGGCCCTCTGTCTTCCTCCTCCTACACACTTTAGAGTATCGGCACCCCTCAAGGATCCGTCCTTTCCCCCTTTCTCTTTAACATTACCCTGATCCCCCTTGCCCAAAAATTGGCAACTATTCCCCACCTGAAGCACACTCTTTATGCCGACGATATCACCCTGTGGACCACCCACGGCAGTGACGGCGACATAGAGAGCACCTTACAGGAAGCAGCCACCCTCACCCAAAATTACGCACTGACCATCGGACTGTCTTGCTCCCCAGAGAAGTCCGAACTACTACTCATCCGGCCCAAGAACCACCGCTGTCCCCGCTCCCCCATTGCCATTGAACTGAATGG
Organism: Amblyomma mixtum; assembly: GCF_055824585.1. NCBI lineage: Eukaryota > Metazoa > Arthropoda > Arachnida > Ixodida > Ixodidae > Amblyomma > Amblyomma mixtum. Next base: position 153,645,324 of record NC_143016.1, read on the forward strand.
TGGCCGGGTACCTGAGGTTGGCACCCTCCGTGTATTGGGCCTGCACATCCAGAACGATGCCCATCCAGAACCACTACCCTCAAGAAACTCAAGCAGGTTGTAGGCGCGATATCGCACCTCATCCGAACGGTTTCGGGACGTCATAGAGGCATGAAGGAGCGCGACCTGTGTCGCCTCATTCATTCCTTTGTTCTCAGCCGTGTGCTGTACACTACCCCATACTTACAACTATTCAAACATGACATAAACGCTTTGGATGCTTTGATTCGCAAGGCATTCAAGGTAGCACTTCATCTTCCCCTCAACACACCCACAGACAGATTACTAGACCTGGGCCTCAACAACACGATCGGGGAACTGGTGGAGGCCCACCGACAGGTCCAATACATCAGGCTCACACAAACTTCCACAGGTCGGTATATCCTCAACTCCCTAGGCAACAGAATACCGGCCAACGACCCAACCCTTCTCGCCATCCCACGACCCCTTCACCGGGAGCTTCTCATTAGGCCGCTCCCGAGGAATGGGGGGGGGGGGGGGGGGGGGGGCTAGCGTCGGTGACGGACGCATACCGCGTCGGCTCCGTGACAAAGCGCAATCAATTGCGATACACCAACTTTTTCCCCTGCAAGCCTGGTATTATCGTCTCCAGGAACCTCAGCGGCACCCGTCTACACCACGTTTGTTAAGGTGGGGCCAATCTTCGACCACTTTTCGGTCATTTGAAGCTTTCGTAAAACAAGCTTCTGGGCAAGTTGGTTACTTTGCTTCCACATCACTGCAGCGTAAAGAAGACGAGCACAAAGGAAGAAAACACTTACGACAAGGCAGCGTTTGTCCGTGTCGTGTTTTCTTCCTTTGTGCTCGTCTTCTTTACGCTGCAGTGATGTGGAAGCTTTCGTCACGCCGCGGTGGTGCTAAGCCTAACGGCGCCGGGGCCTGCGATGGCCCCGGTCGGGGATCCCTCGGCTCTGGCGGCTCCAAATCAAGTCACCGGATACGACCCGCAGTCCTTGCAGATCGTAACAATGGATACCCATCAATCCGAGGATACGACTGAAGGCGAAGATCCTCTACCAACGGAGGACGACTACCTACAAGATATGGTCCGCGTCTGGCGCGGAAAGAAGAACGCGGCAGCGGCATCGAGGGACGCTGGTGCTGGTGCCACCCAGCAACGCACCGGCTAGCTCTGCGCATACGCAGGGCGGGAGTGCGCTGAACGCAGCCTCGAAGAGCTCCAGGCAACTCCGGTGGCGGCCGCAGAACACGCCGTGCATTGAAAAAGATGACATCGTTGTGGTGCTGAAACCAAGAAACACGGTCGACCTCAAGGCAACGTTTGGTCCTGGACAAGCCGGCGCTGCAGTCCGCAGCATCCTCGGGGACGACGCAAATGCTGGACTTGCGGTGTGGGCCGTTTGGGACCAAAACGTCCTTGTATGTGCACTGAAATCAGTCGACGCGGCGGAGAAGCTACTCCGGGATATTGTGCTGCCGGTAGGGGAACGCGAGCTACCGTTCCGGGGACACCCTAAACTCTCCGGTGCGTTCTGTCGAGGCGTCGTGACTGTTTCGCCAGACGAAACGTCTGAAAGCGTTAAAAGAAAACTCAGTGCGGAACAAAATGTGGTGTCTGTGCGCAAGCTAGGGGGAACCTCGGTTGCGGTGATCACCTTCGCGGGGACCAAGGTGCCACGGACGGTGTTGTACAGCTACGAACGGCTCCCTGTTCGCCTGTACAAGAAAACAGTGCCAGCATGCCACCGCTGTGGCACAGTGGGCCATCGGGCCGATGCGTGCCCGCGACCGCAGCCGGGACGCTGCAAACGCTGCGGAGTCCAGGTTCCCGATGCCACTCCTGACGGCCTGGCGGAACATGACTGTGTTCCGAGCTGCCTCATCTGCGGAGGCGGCCACCCTACCGGAGCTCCTGGCTGTGCTGGGCGGTTCCGGAAAGCCATCAAACCGAGCTCCCCATCCGGATCGAAACCGAAGACAAAGACGGGGCCCAAGCAGGCTCCTCCGCCCAAGGCCAAGAAAGCGCCAGCCGATCAGGAAATCAAGGCCAAACCCGGCACATCAAAACCTGTCAAGTCCGCGACCCAGGCGGTGCCCCCGGTGCTCAACGCCAGGGACTTCTCGCCCTTGGCACCCGTCCAATCAGAGGTGAGCAGTTGGAGTAGGGCAGTCTCTGGGCCCCCTACCCGTCCCTCCCCTACCCGTCCCTCCCCTACCGAAACCGCCCTACAGCTGCAGGTAGAGGAGCTTAGGCGCCAGAACCAAATTCTAGCGCGCAAAATTCAGGAATTAGAGGCCAAACAGGCCGGGTCATCCGAACCAATGCAAGAAGCTGAGCCAGATGACGAGGATGACGGATCATCCGTAACATCTTGCCTCACTAGCGTCTCGCGGCAGAGCGGGGACACGGTAGTTGGATCAGCTGGTCGCGTCGCCGGCCTAGAGGCACTGCAGCGCCAAACCGAGCAACTGGAGGAGCAAGTGGCGGCCCTCCCGAATCAAATCATGTCAGCAGTCCGCGAGTCCTTCCAGGACATGTTCAAGGCAGCTTTAACGCAAGCACTTCCCGACCTTATGGCCCAGGTCACTGACTCGGTCCTTAAAGCCGTGCAGCCCTGGGTCAGCACCCAAATTCAGAACGCCACTAGCTCCGATTCCCCTCACCTCAAACGTAAGACAGCCTCCCGCCAGGCAGCGAAGGAACACGGTTCAGGCTCGGCAGCTGTTGGGTCGGTGCGGCCTCTCGCTGGGGTTGCGCTGGCTCCCGGCCAGAGCTAGACCGCTCCCCCGTAAATAAATAGAACAAGATGGCTAGCACATCTAATAGGAATGATAAAAACCTTGAAAAATTCCAAATCATTCAATGGAACTGCAGGGGTTTCAGGGCTTGGAAAAAACGGTCACACCTCCAGCTCTACCTGCAGTCCCTAGGTGACATGCCGGCACTCGTTGCCCTGCAGGAGCCCGGCATAGACGCTAAATTATCAGGCTACAGCACCTTTCAGGGGGGCCCCTCTACGCGCATCCTGGTGAATAAGGCTTACACCGGGGTTCAGGTCGACTTAGACTTGAGTACCGAGCAAGAATATACAATGGTCCGGGTACTGCCTCTCAGACGCCGCGACCCGTCAACACATATCCTCAACATATACTGCCCTCCGCATAAGCCGCGCGTAACTTTTAATGAAATCTTCCTTCGCGCGATAAAAATGGCAGCCAAAGAGCCTCTAGTGATCGTTGGAGACTTCAATGCTCCCAGCCTTCATTGGGGCTACCACTTCGAACAGGCGAGAGGACGTAAGCTGGCGGAGCTCATCTCCACCCTCAGCCTCACGTTGCTCACGGACCCGGCGTATCCCACCTGAGTGGGGAATTCGGTAACCCGCGACACGTGTCCAGACCTTTCTCTCGTCAAAAATGCTAGAGCGGCTGCTTGGAAGAACTTGGGAGATTCTCTAGGCAGCGATCACCTCCTTCTCCGGATTACACTCATGGCGAAGGCAGCGCGCAAAAAATGGGGTCAGGCCAAGCTGACCGATTTGCACAAATTCCGAAATCACACTATCCCTCCCGTACTATTTTCCGGCGGCTACGCGGAGTGGGCTAACCACATATACAACATTCAGAAACAACACGTCACAACACTACAAACCACCGAGGAGATCCCCGCAGTGGACACCCACCTCCTGCATTTGTGGGAGGCGCGCCGGAGCTTAACTAAACCTAAACGGTGGAAAAAGCAGAAAACTAATCGCAAATTACGCGACCGCATAGTCAAACTCACAGAGCAAGCTGCAGCGTATGCTGCCGAACTCTCAGATTCAAATTGGATAGCACGCTGTGACGCCGCAGCTCATCAGATGAGCTCGAAGGGGACGTGGCGTCTCTTTTGCAGTCTAATCGACCCCTCCCAAACGAGAGGGGAGACGCAAAAGCAGCTCCGGCGGGCTCTGCAAGGGTATCAAGGTACGACGGCGCAACTTGCGGACACTCTGTGCGACAGATATCTTTGTCGTACGGAGGACCCGCCTGGGCCTGAGTACATGTACTCTGGCAGGCCTAATGAAACACTTGATGCCCCTTTTGAGTTGCACGACCTTAAGGCGGCCTTAGCAAAAATGCGCCGGGGTACGGCTCCGGGACGGGATCACATAACAGTGAACCTGTTGGCGAACCTACCGGACTCAGCCTACCTCCATTTATTAGAATACATCAACCAGATCTGGGACGGGCGTCCACTCCCTCCCGAGTGGAAAACGTCACTTGTGATGTTTATCCCTAAAACAGGTAAGGCCGCGAATACGGACAACCTGAGGCCCATATCACTGACCTCATGTGCGGGCAAGCTTATGGAGACGATGGTTCGGGATCGCCTCTCTCCATACCTGGAGAGTAAGGGCTTCTTTGCAGTTACCATGTTCGGGTTTCGCCCCCACATGTCTGCACAGGATGTCCTTCTCCAGCTGCACAGGGATGTAATACGACCCACAACTATGCAACACAATGACAAACCCATCCGCGCCCTTGATCTGAAAGGGGCTTTCGACAATGTTAAACACGGAAGCATCCTGGCCAACTTGAGTTCTACCGATTGTGGGGCTAGGGCCTACGCTTATGTAAGAGATTTCTTGACTAATCGCCAGGCCTTTCTTCGGATTTAGGGCGAGGAATACGGCCCTTACATGATGGGAACACGGGGTACCCCTCAGGGAGCGGTGTTATCACCGCTCCTGTTCAACATAGCTATGATGCGCCTCCCAAGCCAACTGGCCCGGGTGGAAGGCATTCAACACGCGTTATATGCAGATGACATTACAATTTGGACCACTCAGGGGAGCCTTGGGCACATGGAGGCCCGCCTTCAGCAGGCCGCTTCCATAGTCGATGCGTATGCTATTGACTGTGGGCTCCAATGTGCTCCAGCGAAATCAGAGCTTTTGCATGTCAGAGCGAACCCAAAGGATTGGACAGCAATTCACATCTCTTTGCCAGGAGGTCCTATTAGAGAGGTGGAGGAGCTCCGTATTCTGGGCCTTTTTATTCACCACAGACTCAGACCGGACTCCACCATTCTGAAACTCAAGAGAGTAGGCGAACAGGTAGGGCGCATGATCCGCCGCGTTTCCAACAAGCGGGGCGGTCTGCGGGGCAGGGACGCGCTTCGGCTCGTCTATGCCTTCGTGACTAGCCCGATCCTCTACGCCGTGCCATATCTCGGCACTACTAAGCAAGACGAGGCGCGAATAGACGCCGTCATCCGCAAGGCAACTAAGCGAGCCCTGGATCTCCCGGTGGCTACCTCTAATGCCAAACTCAAGGCATTGGGGGTGCTAAACTCCTACCAGGAGCTGCGGGAGGCCCACCTCGTGAACCAATACACGCGGCTCATGCAGACGGCCCCTGGGCGCCGCCTGCTAAACCACTTACACATCCAACACGACTGCACTCCAGAGGAGGCGGAGCGTATCGCAGTACTGTGGCGCCCACGGTGTAAGACCGTGGTGGCGCCATATGCTCTGGGTCTCCCCGCTCGCCGTAACATGGACACCGACATGCACGTAAACAGGCGACAAGCGCGGGCTCGGGCTCTTGAGAGACAACACGGCTCCCGACCCAGTGTATATTATGTAGACGTAGCAGGCCCATCGCCCACGGGATTTTACACGGCCGCTGTCGTTCACCAGGAAATGCACGTTGATGGACTCTCTTTTCGAGCCCCGAATTCAATGCGAGCCGAGGAAGTAGCGATAGCGCTTGCTGCCGCCCACGCCAATTCGAGAATCATCATTACGGACTCCCGAAAAGCATGTGATCATTACTTGGCAGGGGAGATCTCCCCCTTAGCTGCTTGCATTCTAAGACGGACTGCCACTGATCCAACACCCAAAAGAATCATTTGGGCTCCTGGCCACCAGGGCTTACGAGGTAATGAGGCCGCTGACGCGGCTGCCCGAGCGCTTACTCACCGGGCTCCTCATCCCAGCTCTTCTGGCTCGGAGACTAACCAGCCGCTGCTGCGATTCAAGGAAATTATAACGCATTATAGCGACATCCACCGCCTTTTCCCGGCCCCTGCAAAGGGGCTGAGTAAGACGGAGGAGCGAACTTTAAGGCGCCTGCAGACAGGTACTCTACTCTGTCCTGCAATCTTAAAGCATTACGATCCTAACACGGATGGGCGATGCCCACACTGTGGGGAGACCTGTGATATCTTCCACATGGTGTGGGCATGTACTCAAAATCCCCACCTCCCCCCTTCCCCTACCCCTTCCAGAGAGGCATGGGAGACTGCCCTTCTCAACTGCTCCTCGCTTGAGTCCCAAAGGGCTCTGGTGAAACGGGCTAGAGACGGGGCATTGTCATGCGGTGTCCCGGACTAGGGACGCCGACCATGTAGCGTGGCCACCCTGTGGCTCCCAAACTCTATTTCAGTAATTAAAAGTTTTCACCATCACCACCACCACCCGAGGAATATGCACCCGTCCCACCATGAGCAGCGCCGCAGAGCCCGTGCGAAGGCACTCCATCGAGCGTACGGCCCCAAGCCCGACGCCGCATGAGTGGACGCTGCCTGCACGGGTGATGAAGCGATAGCAGCAGTGGTGGACTCTTCATCCACCCACCTCACACTACCTCTCCCTCCAGACACGTCCCCAGAGGCTGCAGAGGAAGCCGCCATTGCACTTGCTATCACCCTCACGGAAGCCCGGTACATTTTAAGTGATTCCAAAACTGCGATAATAATTTTTGCTCGAGTCCGAGTTCATGTCCCTGCTTTTGGCATACTGGACTGTGGAGCCATGTGGAGCTGATATGGGTGCCTGCGCACTCCGGGAATCCCGGAAACGAGGCTGCCAACCTTTTAGCCCGAGGTTCTTTAAACCGGGCTGAGGTGGCCTCGGATCGGGGATTCCCGAAGGAGCGCATGCACACATTCAGTGAGCTGACCCAGGCATACAGAGCCTCACGCCAGCTCTACCCCCGCCCCACCCCTCCCTAGATAACCAACACGCAACACTCTGGCGCAGACTACAGACACACACTCTCCCCTCACCCCTTAACCTAGCCCATTATCATCCATCGTTTCCCACTCCCGCATATGCCCTATGCCCAGAACCCTTCGCTTCTTCCCTCCACATCCTTTCCCTCTGCCCGGCGGACCCTCCCCCGCGGGACCTAGAGAACCTCAAGACCTGGGAGGACTGGGAGACCCTGCTGCGCTCGGAGGACCCGGCCGTGCAGACCATCGCCACCGGCCGTGCTGCCAGTGTTATGGACCTCAGGAACATAAACACTTGAGTGCAGTGGGGTCGTGCGGGGACCCTGGGGCGTGCCCCGAATTCCTGTTGAAATAAAGTTTTCTCTCTCTCTCTCTCTGAAGTGCATAGACGTGAAAGTGTTTTCCGCACCACTTTGACAGCCTCTACACACTGGATGACAGCACCACTTTGACAGCCTCCACACACAAAATTAATGACTAATCACTAAGTAATGACAAATTACGAATTAATTGATGAATACTGATTAATGACTAAATACTAGTTAACTGCTAATTAATGACGCTTGAGCTTCGCCTTTAGGAGTGGAACGCGACAGCGTGTTGCAGCGCTGCTAGGGAAGGGAGTCCACGGAACGCCACCGCCCGTTCGGCGCGATGCCTTGCCCTTTGAACGCAACGCTTTTTGAGGAAAGGGAATGGCACAGTAATTCTCCGTCATGTCGGTGGACACCTGAACCGTACTTTACAGGAAGGGAGGAAGTGAGAGTGAAAGGAAAAAGAGAAAGAGGGGCAGTAATGAAGAAAATGAAAATTGGATTTGAGGAAAGGAAATTACGCAGTAACCGTCCTCCCACCTTCGATCTCCCAGCTAACAGGACCCCTTTCGTTGCGTCGTCCAATCTGTCAGCCTATACCCTATTAATTCTCCTTTTCCTCTAAAGCTCCTAATCATTCCAACAGTTCACCGCCTGTGTCTTGGCCACTCCCCCGTAGTGGGTATGTGCCATTCTACTCGAGGCCAACCAACCAACCAACTGTCTCACATATCTCGGTGGACACCCGAACCCCGCTGTAAGGAAAGGGGAGTAGATGGGAGTGAAAGAAAAGAGAGAGACAGAAAGAGTGCCGTAATGAAGGAAACTAAAATTGTATTTGAGGAAAGGAAGTTGCAGTAACTGTCTCGGACATATCGGTGGACACCTGCAGCCCAGGTTATGGGTCGCCGGTTCGAATACCTGCCTCAAGCTAACTTAACTAGTAAGTTTATGCTGCTCAAAAAGTTGAATTGTATTACACCATCTGGAGCATTCTGCGGCAAACGGTTGGCATAGACGTTTTTCCGACGCACAGTGACGGCAACTACAACTACGACGCCGACGGCTTTTCGACCGAACAAGCTGTGTACGTTGGTGCGTAGACGACTCAGTGTGGCATACTGAAAGAGCGCCATAGAGCGCCATAGAGCGCGGGTTTTTGTGCGCGGTTTTCAACCCGGCGTGCTTCCCCCGCGTATGGACCCACTAGAACTTTCTTGGACACTTTTTGTTTTTGGACACTTACGTTCCCTGTAAGTGTGTGTGCATAGGGCGACATCAGTTGCCGCAATGTATCTTTGTTTTTGTAGAGGGACGGATGTCCCTTTTTGATCGAGAGTCCAAATAAACTTCTCTTATGCGCAATGGAAGTACACAGATAAGAGGTCGCACCCATATTCTCAACGGCAACATATCGCATTAACAGCTTTCGCTGAATATCGCGTTGACACGTGGCGACTGTCATGTCATTTGTTATTATTTTTTAACCTTAACCTCAGAGTAAGAGATATGCGGGTTCTGAGGCATCACACGCGAGCGTGGAGTGCTAGCCTTCGGCCGCAAGGATGCAGATGGGCAGTGGAGGTAGAAATCAAAACATGGCCAGGGCGCTCACGCGTGCTTTTCATCATGGCATAGGGACGCGACTGTGTACAAGCAACTGATACAAGCAGCAGTGTGCCATACCTGCATTATGGTCATACGGTGCAGCCGGATGACAAGTTTTGTATACGGAATGACGTGCTGGTAGTCAATACACTAGGTCAGTCAAAACCCTGTACTCTAATCCAAGCTACGACCCGAAAGACTTAATTATTAATGCGTCTGGGATTTTTCCCTCACGGACGACGGCGACACCGGCTTTTCTGCGACACGGGACACAACGCTATCGCTTTAAAATCCATTGTTCGAGCTTCTCTTCTCGGGTCTTGTAGTATTCAGGCGCAAGCCTTTAATGGCTTATTCTCCCGTCAGCCCGGCGTTACACCCAGCGCCTGGGGTGACTTATCGACGAGCGCGGGTGTCCACCGAGATATGCGAGTCAGTTACTGCTCCATTTCCCTTTCTTCTTCGTCTCCTTCATCCTCTTAAGAATTTCTTTGCCTCAAATGCAATTTTCATTTTCTTTCATTTTCTTCATTACGGCCCCTCTTTCTTCTTTCACCCCCACTTCCTCCCTTCCTCTAGATGCTGTTCGGGTGTCCACCGAGATGATAGAGATGCGCCATATCCTTTCCTCCAAAATGTGTTGCGTTGGGAAGTGTTTCCAACGGGCAAGGCATCGCGCCGAACGGGGCGCCCCGTTCCGTGGACTCCCTGGCAGCGTTGCAAGTTGCAATACGCTGGCGCGTTCCACTCCTAAAGGCGAAGTTAAGCGCCATTAATTAGTAATTAGTCATTAGTTCGTAATTAGTCAGTAATCAGGTGTGACGTCATCCAGTGGTGACGTCACCAGTGCCACAGAGGCGGTCAAAGTGGTGCGGAAAACGCTTTCGCCTCTGCGCACTTTAGGCAGTCAAAGTGCCCCCTGAATTTTTCATTCTGCCCAAGTGCGCATGTTCACTGAATATTTTATTTCGAAAGCAATACTGCTCCCAAGAACGGCCTTTCGCGTAGCGGCGGCCACTTCGCACTTTTGACCTTTAAATGACCCCTGACGTCCTACCATGCCTACTGACGTCACAGCATGAAGTCATACCAGGAGCGAGAGACGGGCTGCCAACTCGGCTCGTCGGGTAACGGCGGCTGCTTGGCACGGCGCGCCGTGATCCTCCCGCTAGAGGCGCTAGTGACGTTATGGCGTGAAGTCACACCAGGAGCGAGAGACGGGCTGCCAACTCGGCTCGTCGGGTAACGGCGGCCGCTTGGCACGGCGCGCAGCGCTCCTCCCGCTAGAGGCGCTAGCGACGTTATGGCGTGAAGTCATACCAGGAGCGAGAGACGGGCTGCCAACTCGGCTCGTCGGGTAACGGCGGCCCCTTGGCACGACACGCCGCGCTCCTCCTGCTAGAGGCGCTAGTGACGTTATGGCGTGAAGTCATACCAGGAGCGAGAGACGGGCTGCCAACTCGGCCCGTCGGGTAACGGCGGCCGCTTGGCACTGCGCGCCGCGCTCCTCCCGCTAGAGGCGCTAGTGACGTTATGGCGTGAAGTCATACCAGGAGCGAGAGACGGGCTGCCAAGTCGGCTCGTCGGGTAACGGCGGCCGCTTGGCACGGCGCGCCGCGCTCCTCCCGCTAGAGGCGCTAGTGACGTTATGGCGTGAAGTCATACCAGGAGCGAGAGACGGGCTGCCAACTCGGCTCGTCGGGTAACGGCGGCCCCTTGGCACGACACGCCGCGCTCTTCCGACTAGAGGCGCTGCATATGCAGTATAAAACACCTGCTTTCGCAACCTACCAGGCTTAACCAAGGCTAAGACCCCGCCAATTGTTATTGCGAAAGCAATACTACTCGCACTTCAAAGCCCTCGCGTGACCCGGCCGCAGTTACGTTTCACCTTTAGCGGAGTGAATACGGGCGACCAACTCGCTCCTTCAGATAGCCGGGCTGCAGTTACTCCGCGCCGCGCACCTGTGGCGCTACTGCCGCTGTGACGTCATACCAGCTGTAGATTATGGACGACCAACTCCCTCCTTCAGAGGGCCCGGCTGCAGTTACGGTGTGTGTTTGCCGCTCTGTGCACCGGCGGCGCTACTGCCGCTTTGACGTCATACCAGCTGTAGATTATGGACGACCAACTCCCTCCTTCAGAGGGCCCGGCTGCAGTTACGGTGTGTGTTTGCAGCTCTGTGCACCTGTGGCGCTACTGCCGCTTTGACGTCATACCAGCTGTAGATTATGGACGACCAACTCCCTCCTTCAGAGGGCCCGGCTGCAGTTACGGTGTGTGTTTGCCGCTCTGTGCCCCTGTGGCGCTACTGCCGCTTTGACGTGATACCAGCTGTAGATTATGGACGACCAACTCCCTCCTTCAGAGGGCCCGGCTGCAGTTACGGTGTGTTTGCCGCGCTGTGCACCTGTGGCGCTACTGCCGCTGTGACGTCATACCAGGTGTAGATTGTTTTAAGGCCGAAGCCTTTAATGCCCCATCGTTGTAAGCAGGAGTTGTCGACATAAATGTCAAGCTTTTCAGTTGGTCGAAATGATCGTGACGTCACAGTGCGCGAATTTGAAACGGAGCCAATTGTACTTTGCCTAGCATCCATTGTTGCGACCCGGGTAGCTTGGCCGGGGACCGGTGATGGGACGAGGAGTATGGGAGACTGGGTTCGGAGGAAGGTAACGAAAAACTTTATACACTTATTTACATTATTTACATAGAGCGGGACTGAGAATGGCTCTCAGTGGAAGGGGAACGTCTTCGTCAACCGTAGTCGACTGGAGCTAGCAGGCTTCTCTCGGCCACACTCACGGCCGAGTTAAATATCGTTCGGATTCCCCAGATCCCTGGCTGGGGAATAATGTTCAACGAGCACTGTCCAATCGGATGGACCGATGGGGATGTTCGTGTTACCACCCACGGCACGGCAGGTGCGAGCTGTTCCCCTCTCTCGCAGCTGGGTCGATGGGAAAGGGGAGATGCTGACTCATCCAGCCCGGCTTGGAAAGGAATCCCCCGAAGTCTTCCAGCAGGTGAATGAACTTGCTTCCCCGCCGATTGTCCAGAACGCGAGTCGGGGACACAGAAGTCTTCAATTAACCGCCAGCGTGACTGGCGCCGGCACGTCGCCTCCGCTGTGGTTGCTCGGACAATACCTGCGGCGCGTCTCCGGCCTTCGCCGCTACTGCCGTGGTCACCTCCGCTCAAGGAATTTCGCTGGGGTTACTGCTGACAATGGCCCTTGACATTCCTGCTGCTGACATTCCAAGCACCCCACTTCACCACCGCCGTCGCGAGGTTGTCGGCCTCATCGATTGTTCACGATTGCTGCTTGATCGGGCCCACGTGGTTAGAAGTACGGTCACAACAGCTCGTCCGCCGGCAGGTAGAGGCCTCGAAAGGGGTTACAGCTCCTCGCTGTCCTCTGAAGAGGCCGCATCAGCCAGGCAGGTCCTCCGTTTCCTGGGTGATCCAAGGGTCGGTGTCTGTAGGCCAAGGGTCTCCGGTAGAGCATTAGTGGTCAAATCTGCACAATGCCCCCACCCCGGCAAGGCAAGAGCACCACCCTTCTCCCGAGTCGTGCCAGGCAAAAAAAAAAGAACAAGGCCTCAAGCTGTGCTGCTCAATTAACTCCCCTTTTTGGCTCCCCCCTCAGGCGGTCTGGTTGGGTGAGCTGCGGGCGATGAACGTGACCTATGCGGGCGATTTAATGCCACCGCATTTTTTTTTAATTTTGAAACAGGTTTTGTTCTGAAGAAATTACAGCTGCCGTTGCGATTCACAGACCAACGGCTCCGATAGATCAGACAAGGAGATATTAGAGCTCCACTACTGCTCACGTAATCTCAAGCGCTAATCTATACATAACACACAAAATCCACACACTGCAACTATCCATTCCAAAACCTCCAATGGTGTCACACCAAAAAAAAAAGACTCTTTTACGCAGAGAATCAACAAGCGTCTTTAAACTACATCATTACGGCTAGAAAACACGAAGTACAAAATCCCGCACAGGCATAAAAGCTCAACACTTCGTTTCCGTTTTTCTGCCGTACATGAATAAAAAAACAAACATCAAATACAAGACGCATGTATTCTTGGAATACACCTACTTCAGTCGCGCCCGGCGTGGTCGGGCTCCCGTTCTACCAGCTACTGTTTCCAAAAAGCTGTGGGGCTGATTAGTTCCGTCTCTTTGCGACTGGTATGCAAAGCCCAGGCAGCGCTGAAAAAGCTTTACACGAGAGAGGCGCTTCCCCCTCTCCCGGTTCCCTGCATGTCTCGTCTCTGTCTGACCCGCGCGCGCTCTACGGCGTCCTTTTGTCTGGCGGCCGCGCGCTTCTTTCTTCAGCCAGGAGCAGGTGTCACATGTCTCCTGACAAACCTTGGTGCGGTCCAACAATGGGGCAAGTGGCTTACGCCCTGCATGCTGCGGCCCCCTCCGACTTGCGCGTCTTCTGTGGCGTTCTTTTGTGCGGCGGCCTTGCACCCTTCTCCCCAGCACGCCACCCGCGTTACATGCCTTCACGCGTAGCCGTTTTCCGGAAATTTCGCCGGCTGACTTTCTTTTTCCGTCAAAATTTCTCGTGTTGCAAACAAATGCTAAGCTGCCGGCTCTCGCCTTAGTCGAGCCATCAATTCCCAAAGGCTCATTGTTTCCGCCATTTTCCTCGCGCAGCAAAGCCACTTGAGCTTTGCTCAGAGTGTCAGGCAACGGCTCATCTGAACAACCGCTCGCTCTCGTGATATCCGCTGAACACGATGGTTCGCTCTCCTGCGGTATGCACCTAGCCGCTGCGATATTGCTTAAGCTGAGCTGCTCTTTGTCGGGTGTTCGGTCGCGTGCAGCTGCCGTTCCCTCATCCCTGATATGGCCTTTGTTTTGATGCAGCACTGATGCAGCACTCATGCGCATTCCTGGCTTACAATCGATTTTTCAGCCGTCGCTTTCACCGCATGACTGCTTTCTGGTATTGCGGTGCCGTCACGTGTTAAGGTGCCGGCCCTCGCCGCAGCGTCAAAAGCCAACACAGCAATTCCCGGAGGCTCGTCGCGTGCGGAATTTTCCTCGCTTAGGGAAACTACCTGAGCCCTACTGTCAGTGCTAGGCAACGACCTCTCTGAAAACCCGCACGCCTCAGTGATCTTGTCTGAGCTAGGTGCTTTACTGTCTGGCGTTCTGTCGCTGGCCGCTGCGAATCTGTCGTCATCTACCTTCAAAGGACCTTTCTCGGGTGTCTCACCAGCTGTTTTCAGATGAGATTTTTCGCAGTCTATCTGACCCTGAGCTGCCTTTGCCTCGTCCTTCCCTTTCAAATCGGCATGGCTCTGAGGGTTCGATATTGCCCTGTGACACAATCCTTGGTTGCCAGCGTGTTCAAACAAATCATCGCCAGTGCCTTTGTTATGGTGCAGCGCCGATGCGCATTCCTCGCTTACGATCGATCTTTCACCTGTCGCTTTTAGTGCGCGACTGCTTTCTGGGGGGATACAATTTGGCGCCGCGCCTACACCTATCTGGGTTGCAATGGCGATCTGTTTGGCAACGCACTTTTCCGCTAACGCTGTGCTGTGGCCTGGCGCTTCAGCGCCGCTGTCAGGTGACCCAAGGCAGCCACGCTCTGTGCCGCAGATTATCGCCTCCACTTCCTGACTGCCACTGTTTGCTAACTGCACCGGCGGAGGACCTTCTCTGGTTTTGTCATTTCGTTGACGTAAAACCTCCCTGCAGCCTATCTGGCTCGGAACCTCTGCCTTTAAATCATCTGTCGCAGTTTGTGCTGAACTGGCAGTTCTTTCTGGGCTTGAACCTGCCCTGTCACTGCTCTTCTGAGCAACTTTTTTGTTCGTAGCTGACCAAGCGGGGCTCGTTGGCTGGTCGCTGACGCACTGATGGGAGCGCTGCTCGCTGCCATCACTTCGGCCTTTTGACTCGGTCTCTACACGAATTCCGAAGTATCGGAAGAGGGCACTTTTTGTTTTGTCGTAGTTGTCGGCATCCTCATCGGACAGCCGCGCTAATACGGCGGCGACATCACAAGGGAGGATAGCCAGCAACATCATTGACCATTCGCCCTGCTCTAGCTCCTCTTCCGTACATATATGTTCAAAATTCCCGAAGAAAGTTCTGAAGTTCTCGCCTCTTTGAAAAGTCCTCAAACGACCTCGAGCCCTTCGCCATTTGTGAAGCATTCGCGTTTCTCGCTCCGCTTTTGCTGATTCGGCCTGAATTTTAGCTAGCTTCACCTCCAGTTGCTTCATTTCTCGCGCCACCTCATCTTTCCTCTTTCGTTCCGCTAATTCCAATTCCTCTTTTCTTCTTCGTTCCTGCAATTCCAATTCCTCTTTTCTTTTTCGTTCCGCGAGTTTCTCTTTTCTTTTCTGTTCCTCTAACTCCTTTTTTCTTTTTTGTTCCTCCAACTCTTCTTTTCGCTTTTGTTCCTCCAATTCCAGTTCCTCCCAGTGCTCCACTATCTCCTCATCCTCAAAACCGAGGGCCTCTATCGCACTGACAACCTGCAATTTCTTCATATTTATCCCACAATGAATCCCTAAATTCGCCAGATAAGGAGATCAGGTCCATCTTCCGCAGCTTTCGCCAATCCATGACCGCCCTTAAATGCTCGGTAATAATGTAATCGCAAGTCTCTCAAGGATGGTGTAGCGCAAGGTTTAAATCCCAACAGGCTACTGCAACCAACTTACTCTACCAGGAAGAGCAGCACAAAAGCTAAGCCTGGCAATACTCAAGGAGAGAAGGCAGTACACTCACCAAGACCGGAGCACGGACACCACGCAGGCGATTCCACCGCTGCCAACCAGTTGTTGCGACCCGGGTAGCATGGCCGGGGACCGGTGATGGGACGAGGAGTATGGGAGACTGGGTTCGGAGGAAGGTAACGAAAAACTTTATACACTTATTTACATTATTTACATAGAGCGGGACTGAGAATGGCTCTCAGTGCAAGGGGAACGTCTTCGTCAACCGTAGTCGACTGGAGCTAGCAGGCTTCTCTCGGCCACACTCACGGCCGAGTTAAATATCGTTCGGATTCCCCAGATCCCTGGCTGGGGAATAATGTTCGACGAGCACTGTCCAATCGGATGGACCGATGGGGATGTTCGTGTTACCACCCACGGCACGGCAGGTGCGAGCTGTTCCCCTCTCTCGCAGCTGGGTCGATGGGAAAGGGGAGATGCTGACTCATCCAGCCCGGCTTGGAAAGGAATCCCCCGAAGTCTTCCAGCAGGTGAATGAACTTGCTTCCCCGCCGATTGTCCAGAACGCGAGTCGGGGACACAGAAGTCTTCAATTAACCGCCAGCGTGACTGGCGCCGGCACGTCGCCTCCGCTGTGGTTGCTCGGACAATACCTGCGGCGCGTCTCCGGCCTTCGCCGCTACTGCCGTGGTCACCTCCGCTCAAGGAATTTTGCTGGGGTTACTGCTGACAATGGCCCTTGACATTCCTGCTGCTGACATTCCAAGCACCCCACTTCACCACCGCCGTCGCGAGGTTGTCGGCCTCGTCGATTGTTCACGATTGCTGCTTGTTCGGGCCCACGTGGTTAGAAGTACGGTCACAACACCATGCAACCAATTCAAGTTCTTTCTCTCAGTCGCAACTATAGTGCCTATATAGTCGCAACAACACCAAAAAGAAAATATAAAAAATTACCGAAGACGCTTTGAGTCGTCGCGCAGCGGCGGCCGGTAGCCACGCGTGACCTGTAGACGCGGCGCACTGCGTTCCTGCAGTTGGAGGCGCTGCGCTTTGGCTTTCGCAATCTACCAGGCTTAACCAAAGCTAACCCCCGCCAATTCTTTTTGTATCAAAAGCAAACGATCGTATGACAAGTCTCTAATAGTTAGGCAGCCCTTGAGAATTGTGAACATTTTCACCAGATGGCACCACTAGCCCACATGGAATATGTTTGTTGCTTAATCACAAAGATAGGCCTTGATACAATCTACGCATAACAAGGAAGGTACGTCATTCGCTGCAAAGGTATTTTCGATACAAAGCAATTTCGACTACCAAAAAATTGGAAGACGCTTAAGCTTCGTCATTCACTGCAAAGGTATTTTCGATAGAAAGCAATTTCGACTACCAGAAAATTAGAAGACGCTTAAGCTTCGCCTTTAAGGAGTGGAACGCGACAGCGTGTTGCAGCGCTGCCAGGTTGTCAACGGAACACTATCGCCCGTTCAGCGCAACGCCTTGCCCGTTGGAAGCAGCTTTGAACGCAACGCATTTTTGAGGTGAGGAAATGGCTCAGTAATTTTCTCACATCTCGGTGGACCCCCGCCGCGGTGGCTCAGTGGTTACGGCGCTCGGCTGCTGGCCCGAAAGACGAGGGTTCGATTCCGGCCGCGGCGGCTGACTTTCAATGGAGGCGAAATTCTAGAGTCCCGTGCGCTGTGCGATGTCAGTGCACGTTAAAGAACCCCAGGTGGTCGAAATTTCCGGAGCCCTTCACTACGGCGTCCCTCATAGCCTGAGTTGCTATGGGACGTTAAACATCAACAAACCAAACCAAACCAATTCAGAGGTGACCCTTGTGCGGCCGTACAAGAAAACAATCCCGGCCTGCATAAAGTGCGGCAATGTGGGCCACCGGGTTGACACATGCCCCTGCCCGGATGAAAAGTGTGGCCTGTGTGGCCAAACTGTGCCAACCGTCGACGGGGTCAAGACACCGCATGAATGTACTCCGTCCTGTGCAGTCTGTGGGCATGTCCACGCTACCAACTCCCGCGACTGCACGGAAAAATTCCGGCAGCTCAGGGTGCCCGGCCCCAAGGCTAAACGCCCAGAGCTCCCAGCAAACCAGCGACCTGGCAAGCAGCCAAGTCATCCGAATTCAGGGGCCGGTGGCGGAACGCCGCGAGGTGCCCACGCCACCGACCACAAAACGTCGTCACATTCGTCAGTGAAGTCAGCGCCCGGGAAGAAAACGGCGCTCCCCCCCCCCCCCCCAACAACGCACAGCAGCAAGGACGCCGGCCCCTTCCTGGCCCTCAAAACAAATGGCCCTGCCGGCGCCCGAGCATCAGCGCCCCAACACGGCAAACAACAGGTGAGCAGCTGGACTGAGGTTGCCTCCTCCTCCTCCCATCCCCTATCCTCCCTACTAACCGTCTCCGCGCTCGACGCGGAATACAAAACACAGATCGAAGTGCTCCGGGCACAAAATGAGCTTTTTTCTCAACAAATTTCAAAATTTAGAGTCAAAATTGGCGTCCGCCGCTCCGAGCCCGCAGAGCTCAGACGCAATGGATGGCCACGCGGATATCTCGCCTGCCCTCGTGACAGCCATCTCCGCGATGGAGGAGAGCTTTACCTCTAATCTGCGGTCTATGATCGAGACCGCCATGGACCAGATCTTCACGAAGGTCGTAACTGCCGTCCCCGCGGTTGTCTCACAACAACTCTCGAACAACCCCCGCCTCCTCCGTCGGACAGTCCCCATTAGGGATGTATCCCGTCCTTCAAAATTCAACCGTCTGATCATTGATTCGGACAATGAGGACAGCTGCCCCGCTCCTTCCGTCATTAACCCCTTGATGGCGCAAGTAGCTGGCTCTGGGTAAAGCTCTGGGGCAGCCACTTCCTCCCCCTCCTGCCTAAAAATTTCCAGTCATGGCGAGACACCTTAATCAAAGGCGTTCCACCATCTCCAATTCGGCCATGTCAACTTCAATAACACAGTAGAACTGTAGAGGCTTTAAGGACAGCACTAAGCGGGCCAATTTCCGCCTCTACCTTCAAACTTTTGAGTCCCTACCAGCCGTGGTTGCCCTCCAGGAGCCAGACCGGGGCACCGCACTTGCAAATTACACGACGTTCCAACAGGACCGCACGTCTTGTTTTCTCGTTCACAAAGCTTACACAGCCAACTTAGTGGATCCCGACCTCCAGCTCGAGTATTTTTATGTAATGGTAACTATCCTACCACTCTGCCGCAGGGACCCACCGTTGCATATACTCAACGTGTACTGCTCTCCCATACTTAAGCGATTGACTTTTGCCGACCTTTTTAGCCGCGAGTTAAGTGTAGCGAGTCGTGATCTTCTGCTGATTGTGGGCGACTTTAACGCTCCCAGTCAGCTGGGGTGGTATCGAAAGGAGGAGTAGCGCGGACGTAAGTGGCGGAGCTTCCGTCCACGTTGGGCCTCACCCTCCACACGGACCCTGTCCACCCAGCCCGGCAAGGAAATTCCGTGACACGGGATACGTGTCCGGTCTTAACCTTTACTCGCAACATACGACACGCAGACTAGCTCAACATCGAGGAGAACCTCGGTAGCGACCACTGACCTTAGCACTACACTACGCACACGCCGTCTCAAGCGTCCCAGAACACAAGCCCGCATCCCAGATTGGACGAAATTCAGGCAAAATTTTGACTGACTTGATAGTGCACCCATATCCGAGCAAGGCTACCCAGCATGGTCCCAACAGCTGCTGACACACCTTTGCTCGCATGAAACTCAGATCCAGCTCTCAGAGGTGGTCACGCACGTGGATAACCACCTTCTACACCTCTGGGAAGCCCGTCGCAGCCTCGTTCGCCGTTGGCGAGGCCAGAAACACAAGAGAAAGCTTAAAGCTCGAATTGCGGAGCTTATCCAGAAAGCGGCAGAGTACGCGGCCCAACTCGCCGACTCCAACTGGGTGGATAGATTCAACACGGCCGCGCGTCAAATGTCCAGCCGCAACACATGGCGTCTCTTTCGTGCCCTAATCGACCCAACCCAAACACTCACCGAAACACCAAAACATTTGCAGCGAGCCATGCACGCTTTCCCTGGCAACACGAATCAACTGGCACAGAAACTTCGGGACCAGTATCTGTGTACGGCCCAAGAACCCCGTGGATCTGCGTACTCTTATGCAGGCAGAGAGAACACGGAGCTGGATAAACCTTTCCAGCTCCATGATCTGCGGGCGGCTCTCGCCGAAATGAAACAGGGCACTGCGCCAGGAAGGGATAAGGTCACCGTCAAGTTTTTGACGTACCTGCCTGACTTGGCATACCAGTCCCTCCTCGAATACGTCAATGCGATTTGGCGCGGGGACACCCCCCTACCAATCGGCTGGAAAACGGCTCCGGTCAGTTTTATTCCTAAAGCAGGCAAACCAATTGACACAGATAAGCTCCACCCCATCTCTCTCACCTCCTGTGTGGGCAAACTAATGAAGACGATGGTGCGGGATCGGTTATCTGCATATCTTGAACACAAACACGTCTTGGCGAGCACCATGTTCAGATTCCGCCCACACAGATCCGCACAGGATGTCCTCTTGCAACTCAATCGAAGTCCTTGACCCCTCGAATGCCCCCATAATTACAGGGTAGTACTCGCCTTGGATCTTAAAGGGGCATTTGAAAATGTAACACACGAGATCATACTCACTAACCTAAGCCAGACCAACTGTGGCCTCAACACATTCCAATACATATACCAATTGCTAATGGATCGTCAATCTTACATCCGCATCCAAGATACAGAGCATGGTCCTTACCTACTCGGCACGCGGGGAAGCCCCCCAAGGCGGGGTACTTTCCCCGCTGCTCTTCAATCTGGCTATGATGCACCTGCTGGCCCAGCCGGGTGGTGTCGCCGGCGTGCAGCACGCCGTGTATGCCGATGACATCACCCTATGGGCCAGGCAAGGCAGCACAGGGGACATTGAAACCAATAAAACTTGGGTTGGGCCTAGTTGGTACATGATGTTGTGAAGGTGTAGGTTGCGCAACCACGGGACGAACCACGAAGAAAGACACAGAGACACACACAAGCGCTTGTGTGTGTCTCTGTGTCTTTCTTCGTGGTTCGTCCCGTGGTTGCGCAACCTACACCTTCACAACATTGAAACCAGCCAGCCTGCAAATACCGGCGACGATAGTAGACCGCTGCGCCCGCCGCTGCGGTTTTCAATGTTCCCCTCAAAAATCGGAATTTCTGCACATACGCCCCTCACAAAAGTGCACAACTAAAATCTCTCTTTCTCTTCAGAGTGGTCCCATACACGAAGCTTACGAGATACGGGTACTCGGACTCCATATCCACAAGCACAGATGGCCAGACACTGCATTGGCTAAACTCTGTAAGGTAAGGAACCAGGTGGGCTGCATGGTCCGCAAGGTTTCCAACAAATGCGGGGTGTTACGAAGTAAGGGTGCCTTGATGGGGCTGTCGGGCGAACCCGATAGAGCCCAAAATTACAAACCCGTCAGCCCAGCAGTGGAAGGATCTTCTGTCCAGCTCCGACCCGCAAGATCAGCTTCCGCTGCTTGAGAGGGCCAAGGAGGCAGCAAGAACCAATGGGATCCTGTACCTAGGAACACCACTTGCTGCTCAAGACCCCAACACCTAAACCCCGTCCCATTTTGCGGAATAAAGTTTTATGCTACTTTATACTTGCGGCTGGCAAACGCCATTGTAACCAGTCGAATTCTCTACTCGACTCCTTATCTCCACCTACGGAAACAAGAGGAGGATGCACTTGAGGTCATCCTTTGCAAAATTATTAAGCGTGCCCTTGACCTCCCCACACTACTTCAAACAGCCGGCTTATGGCCTTTGGGGTGGTGAATACTTTCCGGGAGATCCGGCAGGCGCACCTTACAAACCAGTACACGCGCTTGTGGCTAACTGAGTCGGTTTGCCGCCTTCTTGCTCGACTCCATAGCCAACACACCACTCCCATGGAAGACAGGTTTCACATCCCAGAACTGTGGAGACGTGCCCTCCACGTACGACCTCTTACAGCCAACATGTCAGGCGAAGACCATAATGGTCGGCGCCTGGCAGGAGCGGAAGCCCTAGCTCGACATTATGGCAACAAAACAGGTGTATACTACGTGGACGCCTGCGGTCCTCACCACGGGGGATGGTACATGGTCGCGGTAGTTCACAACAGCAACACAGTTAACGGCCTCACCTTTAGAGCCCGTAGTGCAATACAAGCAGAGGAGGTCGCGATTGCTCTCGCGGCCTCACGTTCTGATTCAAAATACATAATCACCGACTCGCGAGGGGCCTGTCGGAACGTTGAATAAGGCGGCGCTCCCTTCCTAGCCTATCGAATCTACCAAAATTGCATACGGGATACGGACCCCGCAAACCGTTACCTTATATGGGTCCCTGCTCATCGGAGGTTGGCAGGAAAAGAGGCAGCAGACGCCGCCGCCCGCGCGCCCCCTCACCGGGCTGTTTTCTCCTCCCAACTCGATCAGGAACCCGATCCTAATCCAATATATACCTTCAAAGATATTTTATCCTACTATCAAGATAGTCATCTCCTTTGGCGTCCCTCGAGCCTGAGTCGCTTTGGGACGTTAAACCCCCATAAATCATAAACCAGTCATCGCCTTTACTCTCGTCCATGTAAAGACATGAAGAAGGCGGATGAGCCGCTCCTTCTCCGCCTTCTCACCAATACATTGCTGTGCCCGGCAGCACTAAAACATTTTGACCCCTCCTTTAATGGCAGCTGCCCGCACTCTAGTGCGGTGTCTTCTGACACCTATCACATGGTGTAGGCCTGCTTCTCCAATCCGGCTATTCCCCACATCCCCAAACCAACCCGGGTGGACTGGGAGGCGACCCTGCTCGGCTGCCACGACTTACAGGTCCAACAAGTCTTAGTAGGCACTCCCGGGCGGCGACCACTGCCACGGGGGTCCCAAATTAGGAACCGCCACCTAGCGCTTGTAAGCATCGGTCCCTTACGGGCTGATCCAACCATACCTCCTGTATAAATGTTTTCACCGCCACCACCACCTGCCGCATAAACTAGTAAGTTTATGCTACTCGAAAGGCTGAATGATATTACACCATCTGGAACATTCAGCGGCAAACGGTTGGCATGATACTTTTTCCGGCGAGCGGTGCCGGCAACTACAACTACGACGCCGACGGCTTTGCGACGGAAGGAGCTG
The DNA here is from genome assembly GCF_055824585.1 of Amblyomma mixtum. Lineage (NCBI taxonomy): Eukaryota > Metazoa > Arthropoda > Arachnida > Ixodida > Ixodidae > Amblyomma > Amblyomma mixtum. Next base: position 153,668,216 of record NC_143016.1, read on the forward strand.
TATACGCTGGTGCGTAGCCGACTGTGTTTAGGATACTGAAAAGAGCGCCATAGGACTACTCAGATAACAGGTCGTGCTCATATTCTGAACCATACCATATCGCATTAACAGCGGTCACTGAATATCGCGTTGACACGTGGTGACCGTCATGTAATTTGTTGCTTTTTTAACCTCACCCCAGCGTAAGAGATAAGCGGGTTGGGAGGCATCACATGCGACCGTGGAGTGTTAGCCTTCGGTCGCAAGGATGCAGATGTAAGGGGGCTGACCGCATCACTAATAAAGCACTCCGAAACCTAGATACCCCCTCCCTCGAAGCCCTTACTAACCTTATCAATGCACATTGGCAGGCTGGCACTCTTCCCTCCTCGTGGACGCACGCACGTGTTTCTTTCATCACCAATCCCGGCAAACCTATTGCCCTAGAACAACTCCGCCCCATCTCTCTCACCTCCTCTCTTGGCAAGCTGTTCGTGCACGCCATGGGCCCGCCTGCAGACTTCTGTGGATGACCACGACATATATCCGGACTCCATGTTCGGCTTTCGTCCCAACTGTCCACCCAGGATGCCATGCTCTAGCTTCCCGAGGATCTCCTACGCCCCTCCTACCACAAACGCTCGAGCTATCCTGGCGATGGACCTTACCAAAGCATTCGACAATGTACCTCACACTGCTATTTTGGACGCTCTGTGCTCCCTTCATGTCGGACCCCGTGTCCATGCTTACATCACCGCTTTTCTCCCCCACCGCACAGCCAAAATCTCATACGGCCCACTTTCTTCTTCTTTCTTCCTTGGCAGCAAGGGCACCCCCCAAGGTTATGTCTTGTCCCTGCTTCTTTTCAACATGACCCACTTCCCGCTGGCATGTGCTCTGCGCGCTATTCCATCTCTATGTCATGCTTTCTACGGCGATGAGGTCACCTTCTGTGTGACCACCGACAACCTTGGCCATATGGAGGCCACTCTTCATCCGGGTGTGGACGCTGTGGTGACACACTCGGGCTATCGAGTTGATCTGCTCCCCGTCCAAATCGGAGCTTTTACTCCTTCTGCCTCGGTGAGTGGCGCCCATGTCGCCTTTTCCTCCGTCCATCTGGACGGCACATCCATTCCTCTTGTCTCTACCCTCCGCATCCTAGGACTATTAAGTCTAATGGCAAGTACACCACCCTCATCACTAGACTCATACTGCACACCAGACCATCCGCCTCATACGCCGCATTGCCAACCGCCACCACGGCATGCGCCAACACGACCTCTGCCGCCTGTTCCAGGCCTTTCTTCTAAGCCTCTTCATCTATTCTCTTCCTTATCTCTTTCTCGCATTGAGGAGGACAAAGTCAACAGCCTCATTCGCCAGGCGTATAAGTCGGCCCTCCTTCCCATATTTACCTCGACGGCTCGGCTATTGTCCATGGGCATCCACAACTCCCTTACGGAGCTGACGGAGGCCCATCGTACGGCGCAGCTCCTCCGTCTCTCAAGCACCCGTCCGAGTCGCGCACTTCTCTCCACCCTTAAGCTCTCTCCTCTTATCTCCCTTCCAACCTCACTGCCCATCCCTTCCCACATTTCCTCCGCCCTAACCGTTCATCCCCTCCCTAAGAATATGCATCTTGAACACAACCCCTCCCGCAGAGCAGCGGAGCCTCCGGGCTCTGGCATGAGCACGGACGAAAACATGCCGTGGCTTATGTGGATGCCGCCCCGTACAGCCGCTACCCAGCCCACACCCCTGCAGTCACTGACAACTCTCTCAACCCATTCTTGCCGCCTCCGTCTACATTTCGACCTCCGTAGACGCGGAGGAGGCAGCTATTGCCCTTGCCATCAGCAGACCTCCGCGGAATACATTTTCAGTGACTCCAAGCCAGCGGTCTACAGCTACGCGGTTGGACGGGTGGCGTCCCCGACCATCGGAATCTTACGTTCAGACGCCATCCCCTCTCTCCCCATCCAAATCATCTGGGTGCCCACTCACGCGGCCCATCCTGGCAACGAGGTGGCTAATTATATCGCTCGCGATTCGACCGACCGAGCAAGACCGCCTCCGCCGGAAATGGATACGCGCGACGTGCTCCTCACGCATCATGATATTACTCTGCACTACCGCCTCTCTCGTCTCACTTCGCCCCCTCCGCACAAATCCCTTTCTCAGCACCACCAACACTTGTGGCACCACCTTCAGGCCCACACCTTTCTCACCCCCGCACGTCTTGCCCTCCTCCACCCCGGAGCGTACTCGGCGGCCTGCCGCTTATGTGACAGCCCTAGAGACGACTACGCTCATATTCTATTGTCCTGCCCAGCACACTTGCCCCCTGCCTCTTGGCACCTAAACAGTCCGCAGCAGTGGGAGGCTGCTTTGTCCAGCACTGATCAGAATCTCCAACTTCGGCTGGTGACCTGGGCAGAGGATGTCGCGACTAGGTAGGCACTCCTCTCGCGACGCACGGCCCTTGACTGCGCTGCACGGCCTGACCTGTTCTTTTGTGCACGGGACAGCGCTGATGAGACGAGAGTAATCAGAGGAGCATCGTGCTGCGTTACAAAAAAAGTTTCAGAGAGTCTATAGACTGTCCATAGATTTCTGTCTGTAAAGTCTGAATGAAGTTCGCGGTGCTGTACTTTTTTTTGCCGCATCCTGTTCGCGTTAGTGGAATGCCCATTACGTTCTTTCTTGGACCCTCCGCACAACCGCACAGAAGGGGGTGAGCTCAACCCAGCGAGATACGGGGGGGGGGGGGGGGGGGGGGGCGCCGGATAGCGGAGGATTACGGGAAAGGTCAAACTCCCGACAGGGACAGATTCATTAGGTCGCATCCTGTGTGCACGTGCTTGCGGCGAGGCGGACCCGCGTCACAGTGCGTGGCTTTGGTACCATGTCTGCAGCGGCGTGCTTTGACAGCTTGAAGCGCGGTCAACAGGATATTGCCACGCTAGCTGCAGGCATGAGGAGCGACGATGCGGAACAGATGGGTTGAAGTGGCTTTCCTTGAACTTGGGGCAACCGGACGTTAGGAAAGTGAGTGTTCGCGAAGCTCGCAGCAGGAAAGCATAATTATCCGAAATCGTGATGGTAGAAAGTGTACATATGTGTACGGTGTCGCGATGAGTTACCTTCTTTCCCCAATCATTGATTGGTTGTGTTATCCTTTCCAAATTGCTGATTGGGGATGTTTTCCTTTCCCCAATAAGTGATTGGGTGGATGTTTGTGCATTACCTGATGGTTATTCTCCCCACCGTGGGCGGGGACATGGGGTTTAAAACCAGCTGTTTCGGCAGGACCGAGGACTGGTTTTGTCACGTTGAGCGAGTCAAGTGTAAATATGTTTCCTCCTTGCTTGTATCTTCTTTTGTGTTTTCAATTTCCCTCAACACCCTATCGAAAAATCTCATATGAATTCATATGTGTCTCGTATCATTCCATATGTGTTACATACTAGCTATATGTGTCAGATATGTGTCTCGTATGAACTTGTACGCAGCCCATATGAGTTATATGTGTCAGTATATGTGACTCATATGAACTCGTATGCAGCCCTATGAGTTATATGTGTCAGTATATGTGCCTCATATGGACACATATAGGCTTCATACGAGTTCATATGTGCCACATATGTGCCTCGTATGGACTCATATGGACATCATATGAGCCATATGTGTCGATAAATGCGCTTCGTATCAGCACATGCTTCATGCGAGTTCTTATGTGTCACAAATGTATCTCGTATGAACGCGTATAGGCTGCGTACGAGGTCATACGCGTTACAAATGTCACGAATGAACACATGTTCTGCATATATAGTAGTTATGTGGCATACTTCAACTGACACGCGACACTCGTGCGTAAACAAGAGCTCCGATATGCATCGTATCAGCTTACGTCAATCTCGTGCGAAACAGATAGCAGCTGCTGAGGGCCTCTTATAGAGTGGGCCTTGCTGTTTGAAACACGCGGAAAAGAAGGGATGAACAAGCGATTAACAAGTGCCCAACCAACGCATAAAAAAAACTCTTGGCCTGTTTCAAATATTTTTTCCTTGATTCTCTGCTTGTGCCCTCTTGTTGTAAACAGCGCCTATCCAAACAGTATGACGTTAGGCGTTTCCAATGTGCTTGGACAAACGTTCAGCTAGAAGGCAAATATTGCCTTCTGGGCTTAGTTGAGCTGTTGAGCGAATAACGCCAGGTATTTTCATGCAAGAGCTCCGATTGTAGTTAACAATATGTGCGCAATGAGAGTACTACCATTAACAGTGCAGGCGCTATGAAAATTAAAATACATACAAATATCAGATCTTTCAGTTCTTATCACAGAGCACCTCAAGATTCACAATATCAGTGGAAGTGCAATCGGCTGTAGTTCAGCTCCTTAAAACGGACAAATAAACATTTGACCTCGCACCTAACCGTCGAACTGTAAAGTAGTGGGAAGCATAGCGTAAGTCTTTTAATCCAAATATAACGCAATCGTTTTCCGTGTCAGCCGTGGTATCAGGAGCTAACGAAACCAATACCACTAGAAGCATCTGTTGTTTGCCCTATATCTGGAACCCCTCTGTCTCAGTATAATTAACAGCGCAGCTATCCGCGGTTTCTCTCTGGCTCAATGTGAAGTTAAAGTTTTAGCCTACGCTGATGATGTCGCCTTCTTTTGTTCTGACAAAAAGAGTGTACTTGAGGCTTTACACTTGACTAAACAGTTCTGCGATGTATCAGGCGCGGCTCTTAATTTAGATAAATCCAAAGGCTTTTGGCTGGGTCATTGGGGAACTAGGCCAAGCCAGTTCGGTGCCATATGCTGGGACTGTAGCCCTCTTGAGTACCTAGGCGTTCCGTTTCACCATGTTCGAAACAGTACAGCCTACTGGGATTCACAAATTGTAACTCTACGGCGGCAAACACAGGCTTGGATGGGTAGGGAACTCTCAGTGTTTGCGAGGGGACAGGTCTCTAACATATTTTTGTTTGCAAAGCTCGCGTATGTCCTTCAAGTCCTGCATTGTGCGAGGAGGAAGGTGCAAGCAATACACAGAATATTTGCAACATTCGTGTGGCGCTCTCAATGGGAGCCCATGAGGCGTGACAACTTGTTGCTTCCCTTAGAGGGTGGTGGAGTGGGCCTTGTTCACCTGTTCGTGCATCAACTTCTTTCCCGTTTTTTCTTTTTCAAATCGCCAAACCACCCGTTTCTGGTAGCTGTGCTCATTAGGCGGCGTAGTTTTCATTTGCCTTACTTATTCGCACCGACTGTGCAGGCTCGTGAGGGGACTTTATGGGGATTCCTTAAGGAGGTTGCTGACACTTTCAATTTCCTCACTGTGCACTTCTCTTTAGATTACCTCTATAGCCTCTCGAGAAAACAGATGACCCAGGCTCTCACTGAGTCTTTGTTCCCTACACCATTTTATCGGCAGCCTTATCTGGGGTCTTTGGACATCAGTGTTCTAAAGCGTGTTAGGCGGATGTGCACTCAGGCAACCGCTAAAACGTTCTTTTTCAAACTACACACAGCGACGCTGCCTGTCAAGACATTTCTTAATGACAAGGAGATGTTTGTACCCTGGAATGTGAATTGCCGTCTGTGTAACGTGCCTGAGACAATTGATCATTGCTTCATCCTGTGCCGTGATGCCATGTTCTTTTGGGACATACTACAACGAACTCTTAAGAAGGACATTGAAATTACACCATACACTATTGGATTTCTGCCTGTTGGCAAAAACTAGTTGTGCCTTATGATCTATTTGTGTTGATGGGACTATTCAGTTTTTGGAAAAGCCGTATGATGGACAGACACGCCGAGCCACCAAGATCGTCCAAATCTGTGTTTCGTGAACAGTGTGCTTTGGTGAGGAGTGTATATGCTGCGCGCGATGAACCTCCAAGCTGGCTGCCGTGCCTAGATGCATGTGTGTGCCTCCCTGAATTTTGATGTTTTGATGGGGATGCAGTGTTGAGTTAGGGCTATGGCGGGCTCTTCTTAAGCAGCCCGGTAACTTGAGACGCGAGCAAGTTTGATTGAAGTTTTCCCCCTTTTTTACGGAAGTTCTTCCATGCAATAAAGAAAAAAAAATGTCAGCGTGTGGTGCTGTAAACGGATATTTGCGTGAGGTTGTCCTTTCCTTCAGGTTGTTGGAAGTGCGTTTTTCACTAGAATACCTGTATAACGCTCCCAAAAAGAAGCTGTATAAGGATCTGGTTGATATTATGCTGCCGCCACCTTTGTATCGTGAACCTTACCGTGGAGGCCCAGGGCAGGATATTTTAAAACGGGTGAAAAAGATGCCGGTCCGGCCGACAGCGAAAACATTCTTTTTCAAATTGCACTCTAATACACTACCCGTTGAAACATGGCTCCTTGAAAAAGGAATCTTTGTCCCATGGACAACAAATTGCCTGTTATGTAAGCAGCCGGAGACAATTGAACATGTTTTCCTAGACTGCTGGAACGTTATATTTTTCTGGGATGTCCTGCAGAGAACCATCAAGAAAGAACTCCCCCTGCACCCTTATGGTATCAGATTTCTACCAGTTGATCGCAAAGAGGTACCCTATGACTTATTAATGCTTCTTGGCCTCCACAGCTTGTGGAAAACGCGAATGCAAGTAAGGCATGCGGATATAAACACTCGTAGTACACGTGAGAACTTTGTTTAAAGTGTTGTTTATCTGCGGGAATGTTACCAGGGGCAGCGTGACCCACCCCAGTGGGTAACACTACTAGATGATCTAGTGAAACTTAAGAAATTTTAACTTCACCCGTATCAGCTCAAGTGTAGCTGAAGTGTTCTTATTGTTTTCATAGCAATCTCGAAAATAAAGAAAAAAAAAGTCGTGGTGTAGTGCGCTGTAGATCTGTAGGTCAGTGGTTCGAATCCGGAACCACCCGTAGTTTTTTTTTGCGTCCAAATTTTTTTTTTACTTTCTCTAGTTCACTAACTTCAATGGAAGCTATTCTATTGTTAATGGCCTTTTAATTCCACCCCAGCCCTTCCCTTTCTTTTCCCAATAATTGTAAACCAGACACATATCACACATATGACACATATGTCAGAAGCCAACAGCCACAGAAACCAAAGGGCACAGGGTTTTTTTTTTAATATTTATTTATTGTGTGGTGTTGATCAATTTAGAATATTACTTAATATGTTATCACTTAAAGCAAATTGATTAGAAAAGCAGAAGAAAAAACAACCACATGCCGCCGGTGGGATCCGAACCCACGATCTCCGAATTACGCGTCCGGTGCTCTACCTCTGAGCTACGGCGACGGCTGTCAAATCTTCTGCTTTCGGGGGTATTTATGTTTACAAGTAACCCAACCTTGAGAGTGTTCATCAGCGCCACCCACGTTCAATAGCGGCGGACGTAGAACGTCCTGAGTTACCGCTGGTGTGACGTAGAACGTCATCGAACAGAGAGGGTGGAAGCTGCGTGAGAACCCTCTTATGCTTCCTATGGCATCAAGGCTGCCAGAACCGAGGCCCTTGCTAAGCAATTAAGCAAACAAAAGAAAGTGAATGAGGGGCTCGTTATAAATATGCCAGAAGCCAACAGCCACAGCAACCAAAGGGCACAGGGGATTTTTTTTAAAATTATTTATTTATTGTGTGGTGTTGATCAATTTAGAATATTACTTAATATGTTATCGCTTAAAGCAAATTGATTAGAAAAGCAGAAGAAAAAACAACCACATGCCGCCGGTGGGCAGCCTTGATGCCATAGGAAGCATAAGAGGGTTCTCACGCAGCTTCCACCCTCTCCGTTCGATGACGTTCTACGTCACACCAGCGGTAACTCAGGACGTTTTATGTCCGCCGCTATTGAACGTGGGTGGCGCTGATGAACACTCTCAAGGTTGGGTTACTTGTGAACATAAATACCCCCGAAAGCAGAAGATTTGACAGCCGTCGCCGTAGCTCAGAGGTAGAGCACCAGACGCGTAATTCGGAGGTCGTGGGTTCGGATCCCACCGGCGGCATGTGGTTGTTTTTTCTTCTGATTTTCTAATCAATTTGCTTTAAGCGATAACATATTAAGTAATATTCTAATATGACACATACCACACATATGGCACATATTCCATAATCTCGTATGAACCAGACACATATCACACATATATATGAGATTTTTCGATAGGGCAAGAGCCAGTTTGAGACGTCAACTGGCGCAGTCGGCAGGATTTGCTACGTCTTTCTGCTCGAGGTATCTGACGGAGGGGCGGAAGATCAAGTCGGTGGACAAGCTGCAGAGCGGTATGTCCTAAAGGAGGAACGTGAGTTAGCGTCATAGAGGGACGTTGGAAGCTTCGGAGACTGCTGGTCAATGTCAACGGGACGTGGAGGGCTCAAGTCAGCGAGGAGCTGAAGGAGCCGGGCGACCGACGTGTCGTGGAAGTGCCAAGTCCGTGAGTTGCGGAAGGAACCAGGCATCCACGTTGAGGTTCAAGACAAGAACCAGGCGACCAGCGAGTCAAACGAGGCAGACGTCAGCAAGCTGCTGAATGAACCGGGTTGTCGCATTGAGAAACATCAAGCTGCAAGGCGACATCATCAGGGAGGTTCAAGTCAGCGAGGAGCTGAAGGAGTCGGGGCTCAACTCATCCGCATCGAGGAGCCCACTGTCGTCACTCAGGGCGACGATATTACCGTGGCAGTGGAGAGCAACCAGCGAGGTAGGAGACCTTTCTGCTTCCTCCGAATTCACCATGTTGGTGTAGTGTTTTCGTGATATAAATGATAGCACGGAAAAGGGAGATGGCTGCGGTACGGTATAATCGGGAGAGCATTACACGACGTGAGCAGAGCAGAAGGCAGAGCAGCTGCTTGAAATTGAGAAGTTGAAACTTCTAATTGAGCTAGAAAAGACCAAGCTTGCTCAGATGCAGTTTAAAGTAGGACAGGGAACGAAAGCTGATAGCGAGGTGCTATTTGCGGCAGTTCAATGTTTTCACTGCATGAAATTTGGGCATTTAATGATTAACTGCCCGAACTCGAAGCGAGTACAAAACGTTCCGGTTGTGAGGAGAGATGCATGCAAACTAAATAGCTCGGATTAAACAAAACGGGAAGGTGTGGTTCTCGAGGTAGCGGACGCTGATCTAACGTGTGTTCCGATGTCGGCAGCTGTGGAAGCGGCAAAGGTTAGTCAGCGGGCGCTAATGTTGTGTGGCGTGCCAGAAGAGATGTCGGAAGGCATAGGGGCGTTAGTCACGCCTGTGAAGCACTGCCTGTCAGAGCAGACCCAAGAGGCACACTAGTGTATTGCTCGTGAACAAGAGTTATGCATTGCGCCAGGGCAGGTTGGCGCTAACTCCGAGGCCGCAGTAACGCTCGACGAAGAGGTAGAGCAGGCGCCAATAGCGGGAACACTCTTTGCAGGCGACAGTAAACTAGCTCTCAAAGGTGAGGTGGTTAGCCGGCCGGTTTTCACAATATGCGCAGTGACAGCAGACGTAGCTGATGGTGTAGCGAAGTTAGTAACACCTGAGACGCACTCGCTGTTAGAGCAGACAGAAAGAGAGCGGCTACATGATGAAAATGAGAGAGCTGATTCTGAAGAACATTTCAAAATTCGAGACAAACCTAAAACGCCGGTAGAGCTTGAGGCCAATTCGGTAGCTGCAAAAGTTTCTGCAGCAGATTGTGAGCTAGCAACGAGCGATGAGGCTGCATTTGATGCCGAGGAAGGAAGGAATGCGCGTTTGATCGCTGCAATGCTTTTCGAAGCTGATAGGGAACTGCAGGACTGGGTTAATGCGCCCGTTCCTGTAGGCTTCAACATGGAGCAACATGCTTCATTATCAGAAGTTCGGAAGCAAGTCGGTGAAGGCAATCGCGAGAACAGAATGAATGACGGCACGATTTTCTTTGAAGCGAACGTAGGTGGGCAGCTGTGCGAAGAGCTAACGCTACCTGAATCTCAATGCAAAACTGCATGGGAAGTGGCTGATGACAGGCGTAACCATAGTGTGAATTCCAAAGGGGCGATCGCAAACACGACGGCAGCAGTTTTCGTACAGCGCATGGAGCAGGTTACCTCTGTCAATCTTGAGAAAACTGACAAGGTAGACCGAATAGCGCCGGCAGCCTTTGCAACCGGCGCTGTGCCGTGTAATCCGGAATTTTGGACCAGTCTTCTGGACAAAGCCCAAAATAAACAAGTTTTGTTTGGAGAGGTAGGCGGCTAGATGTAATTTCTGCCAGTTTGGGGCACCGATCTGACATGGTCGATTATGGAATGTGCAGATTGGTTTCCGGTCTTGTGTGTGCGGGTTGAAATAACCGCTGTGTGCGCGCATGTGTGCGTGTTGGTGGACTGACTGGACAGCCGGCGTGCGTGTGCGTGCTTGTGTATGTACTTTTGTTGTCGGACACCGTGGCTGAACTTTAATGTCCCACTGACAACAAGTGTCCGCGTGACGTTCTTGGTTGGGAGGAGTGAAGTTCGCGGTACTGTACTTTGTTTTGCCGCATCCGGTTCGCGTTAGTGGAATGCCCATTACGTTCTTTCTTGGGCCCTCCGCACAACCGCACAGAAGGGGGTGAGCTCAACCCAGCGAGATACGGGGGGCGCCGGATAGCGGATGATTACGGGAAAGGTGAAACTCCCGACAGGGACAGATTCATTAGGTCGCATCCTGTGTGCACGTGCTTGCGGCGAGGCGGACCCGCGTCACAGTGCGTGGCTTTGATACCATGCCTGCAGCGGCGTGCTTTGACAGCATGAAGCGCGGTCAACAGGATATTGCCACGCTAGCTGCAGGCATGAGGAGCGACGATGCGGAACAGATAGGTTGAAGTGGCTTTCCTTGAACTTGGGGCAACCGGACGTTGGGAAAGTGTGTGTTCGCGAAGCTAGCAGCAGGAAAGCATAATTATCCGAAATCGTGATGGTAGAAAGTGTACATATGTGTACGGTGTCGCGATTAGTTACCTTCTTTCCCAAATCATTGATTGGTTTTATTATCCTTTCCAAATTGCTGATTGGGGATGTTTTCCTTCCCCCAATAAGTTATTGGGTGGATGTTTGTACAGTACCTGATTGGTTATTCTCCCCACCAAGGGCGGGGACATAGGGTTTAAAACCAGCTGTTTCGGCAGGACCGAGGGCTGGTTTCGTCACGTCGAGCCAGTCAAGTGTAAATATGTTTTCTCCTTGCTTGTATCTTCCTTTGTGCTTTTACTTGTTATAAAAGTTTAACCTCTCCAGAAGTGTCCTCTTGCAATGTGATTGAGCAATTCGAATCTGCAAGACGACAAGAATCCTTCGACAATTATCGTTAACCTGATTTCCCTCTACGAGATCCAGAGAGGGGATGTCAACTGTCTGTACACTCTCTATAGACAAATCCTAGAGAGCAATTTATGGGCAACATAAGTGTTATAGACAGTTTGTAGACAATCTATATATTTATGGCCATACACTTTGAGTAGACTTTTGTTTACAGACACTTTATATACTATGAATAGACAAAAAAATGTCTACAGGAAGGCAATAGGATTTATAAGAAGTCTATAGACTTTCTATATCATCATCATCATCAGCCTGACTACTCCCACTGCAGGGCAAAGGCCTCTCCCATGTCTCTCCAATTAACCCTGTCCTTCGCCAGTTGCGGCCACCGTATTCCCGCAAATTTTTTAATCTCATCCGCCCACCTAACTTTCTGCCGCCCCTGCTACGCTTGCCTTCTCTTGGTATCCACTCCGTTACCCTAAGGACCAGCGGTTATCTTGCCTTCACATTGCATGCCCTGCCCAAGCCCACTTCTTCCTCTTGACTTCAACTAGGATGTCATTAACCCGCGTTTGTTCTCTCACCCACTCCGCCCGCTTCCGATCTCTTAACGTTGCACCTATAATTTTTCTTTGCGTGGTCCTTAACTTCCTCTTTGTAAGCCTCCATGTTTCTGCCCCATAACTGTGTACCGGTAAGATACAGCTGTTGTATACTTTGCTCTTGAGGGATATTGGTAAACTGCCATTCATGATCTGAAAGAACCTGCCATATGCGCTCCACCCCATTCTTATTCTTCTAGTTATTTCTCTCTCATAATCCGGATAAGCTGTCACTACCTGCCCTAATTAGACATATTCCCTTACTACTTCTAGCACTGCGCCACCAATTGCGAACTGCTGCTCTCTTGCTAGACTGTTGAATATTACTTTGGTTTTCTGCATGTTAAATTTTAGCCCCCCCCCCCCCCCCCCCGTACTGCTCTGCCTGTCTAATTCATTGATCATGCTTTGCAGTTCATGTCCTGAGTGACTTAGCAAGGCAATGTCATCAGCTAATCGCAGATTACTTAGGTATTCTCTATTAATTCTTATCCCCGACTGTTCCCATTTCAGGCACCGGAATACCTCCTGTAAACAGGCAGTGAATAGCATAGGCGAGATCGTGTCTCCCTGCCCCATCCTGCCCTCACGAGTGAAAGGTAGCAGGCAAGACCCCGCACCAGGGACATGGCTATGGTTAGGCTCTCACCATGTTATTATTTTAACGGCCGCTTTTTCTTTCTGTGCTCGTTTACAAGCCCCTTGTATAGTGCTCTTTCGTAATACGTAGTTCTCAAATCAAGAAAGCCACTGCAGGCCGGCTCTGCCAATGAAACCACATGGCAGACTTTTTATGGAGGCGAAATTCTAGAAGTCCGTGTACTGTGCTATGTCAGTGCACGTTAAAGAACCCCAGGTGGTCGAAATTTCCGGAGCTCTTCACTACGGCGTGCCTCATAACCTTAGTCGCTTTGGGACGTTAAACCCCCATCAAACCATAAAACCAAACACTAATTTTTCAATGAAGTGTTCCTTATTTTTTTTTAAAGAACCACCTTCTTTAGCAAGCAGCTTAGTAAATACAGGCTCATGTATGATGTATTGGCATAGTTTTTCTTGAGTGAACTACTATACCCTTTTCTCAGCAATCTTCGTAGCCTTACTATGCTGAAAAAACCCTTGCCTCTAAATTTTGCAAGCTCTCACCGTCTGTGCGCTATAAATGGTAGGGGCCTTGGCCGTCGACCTGAGGAGATAGTTTCGTACCACTCTCTGTTCTTTCTTACCTCTCTACGTACCAGGGTAAGGCACCCTGACTCCAGCCACTGCATACCTTGGACAGTCGTGTTCCTCATAAGGAGCGCTGCAACTGCATTTAATCCATAGCGAATGCATGGGTAGAAACAGCAGCAAAAGAAGTCACGCATGTCCCCGTAGAGAGACTTCACGCTATGGACCCCACCTGCCTTCCTCGTGACGTCAATGCAGTATCCACCGCACGCGCGCCTACCTGGTTGAGCTAGAACGGTAAGCTCTCCATGGGAGACTGCGACGGCAGCCGCCGCCGCGTCTGACCGGAACAGGAAATGAAAGGCGATCGGAAGCGCGCTCCAGCGAGGCGAGTGAGCGCTCGCGTGTGCGAATACCGCTTCAGCGGTTGCCCTTGGGCAGTCCGTCGGCTAATACCGTGCACAAGGGTGGATGCCGATAACGGCAGCTCACCGCCTGAAACCTCTGAGAAGCACAACACCCAACATTTGCACACATTCGCAAAGTTTAGGCTACTTCGTTGGTGAGGACCGACATATTTAAAAAGGTGCAGTTCGAACAGCATGTCTGCCATTAGTACTGAAGGCTAACCAGACAGATGCTCCGACGGATTCGTGCACAACGAAAGTTGATGGTATGCAGTGGATGAATGTGGAATTTCCTCCTTGACGACGGAATAGCGGTAGTTGAGGACTGCGCTGTGTAATGCGCAGAACTAACCAGGTGGCTAGTTGGAAGGAAAGACCGCATACGTCACAGCTTTCCTAGCTCGTGGGAGCTGGGAGAAGAGGCGATGACCATCGTCTGTGGTCAGGCGTTCCGATCTGTCTCCGACGAGGAATGCACAGGAAACAAAAGAGGCGCGGGAAGGGGGTACTTTTTTTTTTTTCTTGGACAACGTGTGTACGCGATCGAATGCTCGTGATGCTGTATGAATGCGCCCAGCAAATCCTGCACACAGATGTAATCGGTTGCTCAAAGACGTAAGGTTAGAAAGGATTGATCCTGCCTATTGTCGGAATCTAGGCGATTCAATATCGAAATACTTGCTGCTCAAATGAAACAGGTTAAGTGGTGTGGTTCTCAGTTTATTTAAGTCATGTTGTCGGCGGCAGTTGTATGAAACTTCTACCACCTTGCACACCAAATTTAGCTTGTCTATTTCGAACAAAGAAGAAGCCAAAAACTAGCTTTTATGGTGTTAGTAAACATTATTTATATTGGTGGAAGGATATCAGGGGTATTGTGTAATGAAAGTACTATAGATGTAGTTTGATAGCTCAAGCAAGTACTTCATTATTTTTTTTATTCATACAAACTTTTAGTCCATGTGGGGAGACCTTCAAGGCTTGAAGGGTTCTTTTTAGTTCATTCGCGCGCATTATTACATTACAGAATTTCCCTTAGCTTTCCCTTTTTTTTTTAATTTCTAAGCACTTGTCACTGTGTCCTGTGTTCTATTTAATTATTCTGCCTGTTTTCAAGTCCTGTCTTTGAGCATGCAGGTCTCATAGTATTCGTAAATAAATAATCAGATCGTTCGACAACGCCACGCGTTCTTAGATATGGAGGAAGGCCGCGTGTGGCGTCGGTTGCCTGCCAACGGCGCCATAAATGGGCTACAGCCAGATGTCTTGTGGCAGCAAATCATAGACTGCTGACTGCTATAAATGCACGTTTTGCGTTGTACACTCAACTTACTCTACTTTTACTTTCCGGAAAAGTGTGTCCGTGAAAATCATTGGTTTGTTTGCTTCTATTTTGCCCACTTTATTATACTCCTAACAACAGAATCACAGAACAGGCTTGCAGAACGCTGAAAAGACCAGTGGGCGTGCCGAATACACGCTGGTCCCCACCGCCTTTGACGTACTTGCGTTCTCCACAAGGCCATGTCGTCCTGTACGCTCTCCGTCATGCTCGTATACCAAACGCTGTCGATATTGTCTGATGTTTTTGTCTTGCAGTTGTTCTCAGCTGAAACATTATACGACTGAAATCTGCGCGAGGGACCCCTCGATGGTTAAAACTTGCTGTGATACGGCTTCAGAGGCCTTGCTCGATTGGGCACTTTTAGTTGTGCACTAGATTATGGACTGCAGTGGTCTCCGACTTGAGCTGGCAGTGAAGCGGAATCACCACCTGTGGTGCACCACTATGTTCAGCATGCAGTAATGACTGTTCTGCAGGACTTCGCGGAACGCGTGAAGCTCGGAACTGCATGCAAGAAGTTTTGGTTTTGTGGGGTTTAACGTCCCAAAGCGACTAAGGCTATGAGAGACGCCGTAGTGAAGGGCTCCGGAAATTTCGACCACCTGGGGTTCTTTAACGTGCACTGACATCGCACAGTACACGGGCCTCTAGAATTTCTCCTCCAAAGAAATTCTAGCCGCCGCGGCCGGGATCGAACCCGCGTCTTTTGGGTCAGCAGCCGAGCACCATAGCCACTGAGCCACCGCGGCGGCTGCATGCAAGAAGTGCAGACGCTCTACGAAGTATTGAACATGAAATGCTTGTCTTCAATGAAGGCCTAATGAAACTTCCTCCTTTTTCCTATTAATGATGTACGGACGGAAGTGTTACTCAAGCGGAAAAATTCCAGCGGCGCTACTCCAACAAAATAACAGGCAGAATGTTTGTAAGGTAACACTAGTCAGTGCATATAGTTGAGCATTGGTAATTGGCATATGATTGATTAAGTGTCAAGTAAACAGTGACCGCCTGCATTGCACTCTTCTGACCACTAAGACACATCCGCGGACGCATTTTGTTTCCACTTCCAGGTACTGTGGCAAAGAAAGTTCCTTGTGGAACCAGCAGCGCTTAGCATGATGGCATGAACATGTGTCGAAAGGCTTAGCCGCCCACTGCAGGTGGATAGGCTAGAACCCGTCGATGGCCATGTACAGACTTGATGAAACGTCACCAGGCCACAAAGTCTGCTTTCGAGCAATGCAGCTGGCCACCTAGTGCGCCTGTGGAGGTACCAAGGCCATGGGAGGCGCAGAGATGATCTAAAGCATTACAAAGCAGAATAGCGTACAGTGTGGCATGAAGACTTTTGAGCAAGACCGTACGCTTGCTTTTAGCACGGAGTGGCCGTAGTCATTGTCCAGGTATATTCGCACTTATCAGGGTCATGGAACAGAGCACGAACCTATCTGCCGACTTTGAACCACTGAACGTTTTCCAGGCTGATTAAGAAGACGTTGCCTCGCACGCGTTTTGTTCTGGAGGGCCTGGAACCGCCAGAAGCGCAACAGGCGCAAGCGTCTCCTGGCCAGGTGTGCGACTTAATCTGGAGTGAAAGGCCTGGAAACAAAGCTCCCCGTTCTCTCAACAGAACGTAGCGACTTTGAAGGGCAGTCCCACGGCAGCGAAAAACAAGAAAGAATTATACCTTTTGAGAAGACGAATGCGAAGATAGACAGACGTTCATTTTCACCCAGCAAAGAACAATGCTAATAATAACAAAAATTTAGGCTATCCACGGTGGATTGCTTAAATACGTTATCATTTTCTGCCGTTGCGGAATAAAGTTAACATATACATTTGCGCACATTCATTTGATATATCTTTGTTTTCATTTTTGCAACGCAGTGTATCGCTGCTTTCGATCACACACGCACACACACACACTGATTACTCATTTTCTGCTGGTGGTAAACTCATGTTCGTTTTATGTAATGCAGTATATATACTAAGTTCATAACATCAGAAGTGGGCAACGCGTGACGGCACTCGCCAATTCCGCTTCCACAGAACTTTCTAATGCTGACGCATTAAAAGAGGCGCAGAACTGCTCTAAACATAACAACGGAATCTTGTTATGAAGTATTTAGTCAGTAGGTTAACTGAGGCTCTGACTCCATCGAATTCTTTAGCATTTTCATTTGATTATTTTTATAAGTCCTTGCCTTCCTGTTAGGCGCCAATCAGGAGTGGGCTTACGAACATTTTAAGCTTGCGATTCGAGTAGTGGCTCGACGCTTCAAGCCCAGATGCCACGGATGGGAGGGAGAGTTCTTCAACGACGTGCACAATATGCTCCTCGAAACAGCGACGTGTACTGTGCCAGGCGTGCTCCGCGCATGCTTATTATATAAGAGAGGTGCGCGGGGATTTGCACCACCGCGACCATGAGCCGCTATCCGTTTCACTAAAGCAGCCGTCATCACTCAAGTGCGTTAAACAGGATGGGATGAAACGGAGCTTAACTCAGGAGAGTGACCTATAAGGGAGAAGCGGGACACTCTCCGCTGGCCCCCCGTCAAAATTCCCTCAGGATGCTCAAACTACGGGGTCAATCGAATTCGCGGCCTTCGGCCCACCGCAGCCTCTCCCTTGAAGCAGGAGGAGAGTAGGGGAGTAGGGAAGGCCATTCCCTCTCCCGAATAAGGGACCTGAGCAAAAAGGGGGAAACCGAGCCGGGGATCGGGGGGAGCGGTCAAATCGCTGTGCGCAAACCGGTGCTGCATTGCCTTGTCACTCGATCAGTCGAGATTTCGTTAGAGCAGGGAGAACGAGATGCGATGCCGCTGCTCATACCGCGTGCCAGCCGTGAAGAGACAGAAAACGGATTGCGTCGCGGGGCAGAAAGAAAGAAAGGGAGACGGATGACCCCAGCGTCGTGGGTCCCGCTTCGTGATGAAGGCCGGTGGGCGGGAGGGCACCGCATTCTCTCGCCTATAGCGGAGCGAAGGATAAATCCATTCTGTCTTTTTTTCCCTCGCAGTCTCCCCGCATCCCTGCTTGCGACGCATTCTGGCAGCTCGCGATGTCAATGCTGATCAATTTTGTCCGATGGGTAGAATTGCAGTTACTTAGAAAATTTTCGTCATCGGTGAATTCAGAAAGGCAAAAATCTTGGGCTTGCGACGTGGTAAACAGTCATTTCGAAATTCATACCGAAGAAACTTACAGACAGAGATGAAAAAATTTGAGACAAGCAAAACCATGATGAGGCAGCTGAGCTTATTTTTTTTTTTTTTTTGGGGGGGGGGGGGTGGCGCTTCTTGTGAATGAGGGGCATCTTCTGCTGTATTCGGGTTTTAATACAAATAATTTTCTTATTTAGAACTATGCCGAACAGCGTAGTTTTATCTGGCCTTGAAGATTCACTCAACAGTATCGCTTCTTTACAAAATTACATACCAGCTCTGTGGGCTGTTGCTCTTTGAATACTGCATCTGTGCATTGACAGCTTCAAATTCGTAAACAGCCTCTGCTGCACTTTCTGCGCTGTTATATCAGGACCTTCGCTATACCGCTCTGTCAGAAGAAATGATATTAGTATTTCCTTTTGGTTGCTATAAGCAGCACTTGTACGTCTTTATGTGCAGCTTGTACCACTATAGTCTATTATCATAGTCGGAACTATTGCTGAAACGAGGCTCACAAGACGAACTATCGGTTGTGAGCACCTCCGCTCATTATTACCCCTTAAATGCGGCCGTCAATAGAGATGTCATATTCTCTGCCTCTCGACCGTTAAGACAAATGGCAGCTCTTCATACGCGCCACGCATGCCAAACGCTGATTGTTGTATTCGAGTACATTCGGTATTCCGAGAACTTCCAGACCCCCCCCCCCCCCCCTCCCCCAGCCCCCCACGATGGGCTGGGCGGCAAAAAGTGTCGTGATGGGCGCGTGCGCGCACACGAGAGATCCCAGTGGGCCCAATAAGCGAAGATTGGAGCTGAGCCGATGATGGGGAAGTCACGCGATCGAGATCGCCCGTCCCGCGCCCAGACCATCCCTGCGCCACGCACGGCGGCGTTTCTTCCCCACGCCAGGGGAATTGGGGAGCCTGGTTGGGAGAGAGGGTGCATGTGACGCAAGCCAGAAACGACGAGGGGCAAACGATCTGCACCCCCTCGGATCCCAGAGCGGCTGCCGCAGGGTCCCGCGAGAACCAGCGGCGCGCCCATTAACTTAGTGGGCGCGAAACTGCTGCCCAGTTAATTTGATCGGCACGTCGCGGTGACTTCGCTTCCTTATTATTTTCTGCCTCCTCCCCTGTCCCCTTTTCGGATAGCTCGGGAGGGGACGGAAGGTGCGGGCGGGAGACTCACGCGCCGACGCGAGCGGAATCCGCTTTAGGTGCGGGTGTCGCCAGCTGACTCAGGCAACTTAGTGGGGGGAGCTGTCAGCTGCCAGTTCCATACTGGCATGGGTACTACGAATTATTCGTCATTATTAATTGGATGGGTCGTCAGGAATTTAAATAGTCACCCGTAAAGAGGATCTGGTCTGAAAATATACATGAACAGTGAAGCACACGAAATGAAAGGCTGTTCATGATGAAAATGGGGTCGCAAACAAAGCGGAGACCAAGAAGACAACAGAACGATCGCCTGTTGCCTTCTTTCTTTGTCTCCGTTTTGTTTGCATCCCATTTTCATCATGAACAGCTTCCAACTCCCCCAACTTTCCATTCTACTGAAAAGAAAGGCGCCATATGAGAAACGAAGCTAAAACAAGGACACTAAGCTTTGCTGCTGTCCTCACTTTCGGTAAGGCTGAAGGTTTCTCTGTCATTCATTTTACGAGTCTATGTCTGTCCCTACGTCCACTCACGAAACCAGAACATACACCTCTCATGAAAGACGGAACGAGTCTTACGTAACTGAGGGATTATGTGTTCGCGGTTAAAACAGCGTTGTTTCTGTCACGCACAAGACCGAGCACTCGGCTCCGAAGCTTTCAAATTTAACTTGTGAAAAGTAAAGCTTGGAAAAAGTCTGTAAAAAAATTTTTTGCTTCTAGAGCTCGATTCTAAACCACAAAGAACGTGCGCATGACAATGTTCATTT
Source organism: Amblyomma mixtum (assembly GCF_055824585.1). Classification (NCBI taxonomy): domain Eukaryota; kingdom Metazoa; phylum Arthropoda; class Arachnida; order Ixodida; family Ixodidae; genus Amblyomma; species Amblyomma mixtum. The sequence continues at coordinate 153,688,092 of NC_143016.1, forward strand.
GTTTCCTTCGATTCAAAACTCTGAATACTTTTATTAGTTGAACAAAATCAACTGACCCCTTGAGAGCCTGCTTCGCCCTGCGTGTCAATTGTAGCGCTGACGGTGGTCGTCCTGCGCCTCTAATACTCACCCGGTATCAGAGGTTATTCCGTGAAGCCATAGCTAGACGTGAAGCATAAGCAGCTGGTGGGTCGTCCTAATGCTTTTGAAACTACAGCACTCGCTGTTTCGCAAGAATGCTCTTTAAGCATGGATAGGGCATACTCTAAAGAACTCAGGTGGCGTAAAAATGGTCAAGAGAAACTTAAAAATGGTGAGAGAGAGAGAGAGAGAGAGAATAAATGTCATTCGCTATGACCAACTCTTATAAAGCATCCGTGGCAGGGTCCTCAATCCAGGAATTCCCCTTCCTTTGATACCCGGCTAGGCCACTTCACGAGCCAGCTGTTCATCTTCCGAGTTCCAGCTGGACAGTGCAGCCTTTCAGTGCTCCGGCGTGGCGTTTTGTATATCAGGCACTGTACTTATTTTCTGGTAGCCCCACTTTGGCAGGTAATCTGGGTTTCTCTTCACATCAGAGACACGTGTCCCTGCGTACGGTCGGTGCATCTTGTTGCACATAAAGAGACACTGACACGAATTTGTTTGTAGCTACCACCAAGACACTGGCTGCTCCCTGACTATATTCTTGTGGGGCGGGAGATAGCGTCTTCTGCTTCCTCGGAAGTTTTTTAAAATGTCTCCGTAGGTGTGGGTCACCGCCAGGATTTTTCCGGCCTCTTACTTCACTCGGCCAGCGTAACCTCGAGCTAAAAGATCGGCCTGCAGATTCCCGGCGATGCCGTTGTGCTCTGGAACTCAAACTATATGGTGTTTGCGCTTTTGCCGCCGACCTTTAAGATGCCAGCAGCTTTTGTGCTTATCCCACCAGTGGTGAACCCCCCAGCAGGCGTCTTGAGAATCTGCGATAATTGCTAGCGAACGAACAAACCTGTTGCCTTCGGTGACCTCTTGAGCAACGTTGGTCTCCTTGGCGTCTTACACGGTGCAGTTTCTTAGCGATGCGCCAACCTTCACCTTTACATGGCAGTCGATCACTCGTACTGCCGTATCTGTTTGTTTTTGCACATTTCCGCGTCTACGTAGAAGGTATTATTCTTGTTCCAGCCAGTCTTGGTTGTGGTTTCCGCCCTGTCCGTCCGCCTGCGTTTATGAACAACTTAACTGAACTGATGGCGGACATACAGGACGAGATCTGGCCTCAAAATCGGAAAAAAATCATGTATACACGCACAAGTGCAAGGAGCGAAATCATTACTGATATAGGCTAGTTAGTTGAAGTAGTCGAGGAATTCTACACAGGTCTGTACAGTAGCTGAAAAAATAATGACGCTAATGACTGAGACAGGGGTACACAGGAGTTAAATGAGCCATTTCGCTCATTCGAAATCTCAGCAGTCATGCACGCTTTGCGGAACCACGGTATAGGAGGATGGGTTTGTCGCGGGACTAGAAAATATCTCTAGCGGCTGCACATTCACAATGGTCCTCCATAGGGAAAATACCAAAACGAAAATCAGGAATGGTCTTATGAAGGCAGGCACGGTCTCTCCGCTACTATTCACCGCGTATTTGCAGGTGGCATTAGGAAAACTCTATTAGGAAGAATTTGGGAAGAAAATTAACTGATAATCCTTAAGTTATCTCAGATTAATTTATTTATGCTATCCCGAAGTTACCTTTTATTTATTTATTTATTTATTTATTTATTTATTTATTTATTTATTTATTTATTTATTTATTTATTTATTTATTTATTTATTTATTTATTTATTTATTTATTTATTTATTTATTTATTTATTTATTTATTTATTTATTTATTACATCAAAGGCAATGGGTATGGGGCATCACATGACTGATTCGCTGTTAATACTGCCTTGGTAAGTGACTCAGGGGTCGAATTGCAGAGCATAATCTGGGATATATAGACTGCCGAAGCCCCATGGTGGGTCTGAAAATGAATATAAAGAAGCCTGAAGAAATGCAGAAAATTATCTGGAGGAAACAGCTAGCAGTTTTCGGTAGGTAGCGAAGCTTTGCAAGTGGTAAGGGAATATCTGTGCTTAGGGCCGTCAGTGACCGCCGATCCGGATCACGAGGGAAATAGTTAGGAGAATAAGAAAAATTTGGAGTGAATTTGGCAGATGCTGTCACGTCATGAATGGCAGTTTACCAGTATACCTCAGGACGAAAGTATAACACAGTTGTATCTTGCCAGCTAGTGCTCACCCAATTGGTGGAAAGTAAGAGGCTAGCAAAGAGGTTTATTCTTCAATTGAGTACACCACTGCTGACAAAAAAAAAAAAAAGAAAGAAACACACTGAGCGCACTGAAGACTGCTCACGTCCTTTGATTCTTGAATGCAAAAGCATTGTCTCATCGTGAGCTCTGTTCCAAGGTTCATTAAAGATCCCTTCTTTTCTAATGACCCATCTACTCATTACCGTACAGTCCTAAGGAAACGCATGCGCAATATGTTCATCTTTATTCGCCAAGAAGTAGCGCGGTGTGTGGTTTTGTGCGTGGGTGAAACTGTTCACTTAACTGAGCAGTTTGGCACACTTTCAGGTGCCCAGAGAAACCCCGTGCCAAAAGTTGCGGCTTGTTGTTTGGATCTTGGGGTCTACACCAAGTACCTTGGTGTAACAGTAAGCGCGTACAGGCACAGTGAAAAATATTGGAAAAATCGCGTATCGGCTTTACAGAGACATTTCGTTCCTATGGTCTGCCAATATTCAACAAGGCTGCCGCCTGTAACCTGCTTCTGGCAACAAAATTCATTATGTTTAGAATATTATTCACTGTGCCAGACTTATATTCATCACTTCAGCAGCGTATTGAAAAATTTTTTAGGGGTTCTTCCATGGAACCTACGCGACGTGATTATCTCTTCCGGCCCGTCAGTCGGGTGGACTAGTTATAGTCCATCTTTATGTGCGGCGCATCGATGCCCGCTTTATGATTTTTCGCGACACTTCCCACCCGCTACTTCGAACATTTTTGCAGACAAATTTAGTTAATATTTTGCCCTCACTGATTGTGTGCTCAAACTTCTCTTACCGTCCTTGATTATGAGGGTTTATGCAATGAAGTATATTTTCCTGTGCGTTTTCTGGCAGTCCGTTCTTAGGGTTCTTATTTTCAATCTCCGAAAACGTCTGTGCAAAGACTGGATTTCGATGCTTTTCCCTCCTCCTATTTACCGCTCATTGTGCTTCGGATCACTAGGACAAGTTGTCCTTACACGGATGCGAAAAATGTTACTTTCACCGTGCACTAACATTTTCTTCTACAAGTTGCATACGAAAACATTGCCAGCGAAAAGTTGGCTTCAGAAAAAGGTTGTTTTTTGTGATTTTTTAATTGCAGCCTCTGTGATTTTCCTGAAACAATTTAACATTGCTTCATCAATTTTAAGGACACAATTCTGTTCTGGGACGCCTTGCAACGGACCTTGATAGAGCGAATTTATTTGCCCTCTCATACCGTACGGCACCTCACCGGAGTGCAAAACGTCGATGAACCTCTTGATATGTTTTTTTTTTTTGTGATTGGTGTGCACAGCTTACAGAAAACTAGAATGATGGACCCGCACTGCGATTCAGTTGTTTCGACAAAATTTCATTTGTGCCAAATGATTGTTCATCCGAGGGAACTGTACGAGCAGACCGAGTTAAAACCGGACTGGCAATGATGATGTGCTCATCTTTATCTCCCGGCTCTTTCTTTTCGAGATGTCTTTCGTGGCGTTCCCTAAAAGCTTTGCAAGTAGTCCATATAAATGGAACATAATTTCAGTGTAATAAATTCTATGTTAAAAAATAAGCGGCTTTGTGGCCTGTGGGTTGCGTGGTCACCTCTATATCTGAAGGTCCTTGGTTCAATTCCTCCGCACCTCTGCAAGAAATTTTATTATCTGCTTTTTATGCGAAGCATACTACTAGAGCTACACTGCAGCCCGTCGAGCGCGGCGGTGGAGCTACCATTGACCTTTAGCGTGACCACGTGACACCACGGGACAACATGACGTCACAGCAGAGGAGAGATGGGCTGCCGGCTCGCGCGGTCGGCGGCGGCGGTGGAGGCTCCACATCAGAGCGCTGCAGCAGCGGTATAAAGCTGAGCTTGCCTCGCTCTCCGGGCACTTACGAGGCGGCCAGGTGTTGGGATGCCGCCTAGAAGCAGGGCTGATTTGAACGAGAAGCGAAAGCTTCAGCGTGCCACAGAGACCGATCAAGAGCGGGATGAACGTCAACCAAGGAAAGCCATTACCAAGCCTAGCCATCAATATGCTTCGCATCTGACTGGGCTTAACCTTAGCTAAGCCTCAGCCGTTTTTTCCTATAGACATCATTGTCTTATGGTCTACATTTGACATCATGCAAGAGTATGGTGACGTCACCGAGGAATTTCGCGCCATGGAAGACGACGGCCGCCGGAATTTGTGCTAGTAGGACACATTGTGTTTTTGCATTAATTGCTGTAACCTTGGGAATCAGGAAGGCAGCAGAGTGGGTCATAGGAGAAACACGAGTTGATGACATCATAGTAGAAATTACGGTGTGGTGAGACTGTGTTGTATGAAAAAAAAAACCGCTTCCGGTATTTTGCAACCTTATGCTGGAACATTACCATTCAGGAAATATACACACTTGCGTAGATCAGAAATACTTTATTGATCTTTTTCCGGCTGACATCAAGTGAGTTTTGAGAGGCTTTCTTTGCATTTATCTTGTTTTGTAAAATGTCTTTTTTTTTTTTGTTTGACGACATACTGAGAGAGCATTTCGATAGTTTTGTGACAATTATTGCACTTCGGTTGTTTTGCGACTCCAGAAATGCCGTTCTTTTTAAGGGGAAAGCCTTTAAGGGCTCACACTGTCTTCCGTTCGCATGGGGTGTCACACTTTTGGCAGCGTTTAATTCGTGTTTACTCGGGAACTAAAACAGATAGGAGACAACCAATGGTTGCATCAGATATAGGGGGAAAAATAAACCTAGAAGAAACGTTTCGTGACTGTCAAGTAATTTGTTAATTAATTATGGGCAAAAATGTCAAAATTGCGTCGAAATAACGCAGACTTCGATATAGCCACAGGAACGGTGTGAGGTCACATAGACCGGAAGTCGTCACGGCATAGTGAAAATTGTCTCGGAATAGTAGGAAAAACGCCGGACTTGTGTTAAATCAGACGGGAAAATGTGGAATTAAGCGTAATTCACACTTAAGATCCTCGAAAAATGTATAATTTAGGTATCGATATAGCCACGGGAATGACGTGATGTCACATCCACCGGAAGTCGTCACGGCATAGTGTCCCAGCTTTCGAATCTCAACACTTTAGTTTCCAAAGTGTCCACGCAATTTTTTTTCGCTGTTTTTCATGGTAATGTCGATGGATAGGTTGGAGTTCTCAAAATTTTTACCTTCATTTTTCTCAAAACAGCATTTTTTGAGGTTCACGTACAGTCTTTGTTAAAAGTAACCAGGCTGCACGGTTTGCTTCTAGCTCGTACAGTGGAGCTCTTACAGCTTCCCTGAAGCTGAAATGGTCGTTAAAGGTAAGGACTGGGGGTCTTCTTACCTTCCAATTACTTTTCACCTTTAGGAAAGTCACAAGGGCTCCACTACAGAAGCTAGAAGCAAAGCATGCAGCCTGGTTACTTTTGACAAAGACTACGTTCATCTCAGGAATTATAAAGCGTAAGCAAGCGAAACATTTCCCTGTTTTAAATCAGTTACTTTTACGTCACAAGGAGGATAATCAATAGCCTATGTCAGTTTGCATATTTATGACTCGAGAAAATATATTCATGGGAGGCAGTTTCATAGCATCGTGAAAAAAAAAAAAATGTAATCAAATTATTTTTTGCTTAAAGCGCATAATGTTAATCCCAGTTGTATAACATCACCGTTTCTTCTCTCATCTAAAATTTAAGGACTCTGAATTTGGCATATTTTCAGAAAAAAAGTACGAATTTGGCAAAAATTTAAAAGATAAACAATACCACAAAATAACAACGTAGTTTCGAGTTCTAATTCAGACTTAATCTATTTAGGAGGTCGACAGCAAACTGCATAGCTGCAGTTTTATTACGACTACTCCCCAGCCGAACTTTAAAAGTCACTCTCAAGTGTGTCATCCCGTCATAAAACGGACGAAGAAATGAGCTCGGAAAATGCATGTTGTGTGAACGGAAAGTGACCGGTGATTCCTTGGGTCAACGCAGTGGATGCCATGAGAAGTCAAACGGAGCAAGGGGCAGCCGAAAACCATGTGAGCGGGTGAGAGAACAGCGAGTACGGAAGGGGGGGGGGGGGGGGGGGGGGGATGATTGGGGCAGGTGGAGCACAGAAAATAGTTAATTGGTGGGATATGGAAGAGGTCTTCGTCCTGCAGTTGGCGTAGTTAGTTTGATGTCGATGATGAGGATTATGAAGATTGTACGGTGACCCTTCGCTAAGTACCACCTGACGCTTTGCAAACGAGGTCTCCATCGCATTCCCGTTCATCTACTCTAGACAGCTTTCAATTTTCGGCAAGCATAACGTAACAAGGCGGACACGAAGCGAAACGTCATAGCGGCGTGTGGTTATTGCTAAACGCCGCAGCGAGCGAGGAAACAAACGCACGCAAAGGGCAAGGACGGTGCGCTAAAAGAAAACCACGCGCGTCAGAGGGAAGAGGGGGCGGGCACGCCGGTTACGCGTTCGCACACACGCCCGTCCACGGTGAACGTCCCTTGCAGGGCTGTCGCCGGTGCTGTCCCGATAAGCTGGCGCTGCGCGTGCGAGGCGGCACCGCCGTCTCATCACAATCAATCAGCTCGGTGGCCCATCACGCGTCGGCCTGGTGGCCGCCACGGGCGTCGTGTCTGCGCGGTTGATGGCGGCCTTATCGGCGCGCGTCTGTCTTCCCGCGGCTGACGTATGACGACCGGCTCGCTCGCGGCCGACGATACCGCACCACCGCCGAGGCACGGGGCCGCAACCTGACGCGAGAAGCGGGACTCATTGGCACGCTGCAACTGTACTCTTGCTTGTTTGATCAGCGGCTAGGTCGTCGTACTCGTTTTAATAGACATACCGCTGCATTAAAAAAAAAGAAAAGCAAATAAAGGTGACTGGAAGCCTACTTTAAAGTGCTTGAACAAATTTTGGCGGCATTGCGCCAAAATCTATGCGCATTCCAGAAGCTTGCAAGAAAAGCAACCTCTCCAGTGCACGTTACTCGTTATCCCGCCGTGGTGGCTCAGTGGTTATGGTGCTCGGTTGCTGACCCGAAAGACGCGGGTGCGATCCCGGCCGCGGCGGCCGAATTTCTTTGGAGGAGAAATTCTAGAGGCCCGTGTACTGTGCGATGCCAGTGCACGTTAAAGAACCCCAGGTGGTCGGAATTTGTGTAGTCCTCATAGCCTGAGTCGCTTTGGGACATTAAGCCCCCATAAATCAATAAACCAAACCACGTGACTCGTTAAAGTGGCCAAAATTTGTTGGGCCACGACGCTGAGCGTAACCACGTTTTCTAAATTCTAAAAACTGGTAAGGATATTTTTTACGGCAGGGCTACACGCCTCTCAATAAATAGGAAGACAAAGTTAATACTTTAAAAATTAACATATTCAATATTAGTTAACAAGCCTCCTAGTTTGAACGTCTTAGCTGGATTCTGATGTACTACACCACTGACAGTGCTATGCCCAAAAAGAGTGGTCCTCTAACTCAAACCGAATATTTTTTTAAATTTAAAAATTGTGTAAAGTCTTCGGTCAAACGCTCTGTATAGGTGCAAGCCCGAAGTGCAGTGCAGGGAAGGCTCTGCGTATTCTTGGAGAGCTCATAAATAGTGGTAACCACACTCGGGTGCTCGCCAGGTACCCTCGCTGGTGAATGTAGTCTTGTTCTGTTCTTCGAACGAGGCAATGCGCACGGTCTCCTTGGCTGCTGACGTGGTTTGAGGAGCCACCGCCTTCAGCCGCTTCGCGTAACTGGAGATGTGAGAACCCTGAATAACAAACGTTCAAAAATTGGGGAAACCTTTTTTTTTTCGTTTTTCCATTCAGGACAAAAAAGGAAAAACACGCAAAATTTCCAGATGGAGGAGGAGGAGGAGAAACTTCATTTCCGCCGACAAATGTAGCAGACGGTGTGGGGATACAGCCCCACCCCGTGGCCATGAGCCCGTGGCGTTCCGCGACTTCTAGGGCTCTTGTCACAACCCGGATGTGTGTGTCCGAGTCGGAACTGAGCAATGCGGCCTCCCACTGGTCTCGATTCGAGAGCTGCAAGCCTCGAGGGGGGGAGTCCCGAGGGCAAGCCCAGAGCACGTGGGATAGAGTGGCATGTTGGCCACATAGTTGACAGGAAGGGGAGTAGACCCCAGGGTATATGCGGGCATATATCGCGGGGTTGCGGAGTGTGTAGTTTTCTGCAGCATAAAACCTCACTACGCACTCTAAAAGCAGGTCTAAAAGCAGGTCTCCGAATTCCCGCCTCGTGCGCTTCATGTGAGAAAAAAAAACTGGTCGAAATTCGGTAGTGTGCATACGAAGCATGTGCAACTGGCTTGCGGATGAGTGCGCTCAAGGAAACTACAGAGGATGCTTGCTACTTACGAATCAGTGCTAAAGAACGGATTTCTACTATAGTCGGATACAACTTAAGTCTGCAGTGAAGCTCCGCCCATATTCAGCCTTCGCGCACAGAATTCCTCCACGACAAAAAAGTAGTCCGCTGCTTAAACGCTTCTTGTTACGTTAAAAAGGAGCTTATGACAAGAAAAAAAATTATGAACTCTAGAATTTTTATTCACAGATTGTTTGATATAGTCAAACATTAAAAAGCTGATTTCGTTTACAGTTGCGATTGGCCAGCGGAGTAATACAGGACGCCGCAGACCGCGGCCCAGTGTTAGCAACTGCTGTTTTTTTAAGTTGTATCCTACTATATGTACGGGACGATCATGAGAGGGCAGTGCCGCGGGACGGAGCGCTCCCTCTAGACCAGCTGTGAACAAGCAATGTGACAGACAGCGGACGATTTTGCTCGGGATTGGTACCCATCGGATTAATGCTTGCACAGTGAATGCTTGTGTGCGTGAATTCGAGCCTCAGCGTAGGAAAAGGCGCGCGAGCAAGCATTTCCCTACCAACAACAGTGACGGGTCAGAGTGATTCATGGTTTGCGTCGATTGTATTGCAGGCAATATGTAACCATCGTTTCCTGAAAAGCTTTGTAGAAGCTCTGTTTCGGTGCGAAAAATATAATTATTTACTAATGTCTCAGTTACAAAGTAAATATCCTTAGAAGGGTTGTTTTGTAGGCCAGTTGGTGATACATATTTCAAAAAATGCTTCGGCGCGGCAGGAAAGGACAAAACGTAGAAAACACACCATACTTAATGAAATATGCTTAATGATATTAATGAAATACTTAATGAAATATGCTTAATGAAATGCGTACTCGTTTATTCACAAAACTTGGTATTTTTCTAAAAAAATCAAGAAAAGCACGTTATTTTTTCCGAGCCTTCTAAATTGCTATAAATTTTACGTCTCCTTGCTTAACTGGATGGATAGAGTGCCCGGCTTCCTTCGCCATTTTTGATGCTTTGAGTGCCGCTGAGTTTAGCCGCGTTTCTAACAGAACTAAAATAGTGTATAGGTAATCAAGCTGCGTTGTCATAAGTCCGGAGTATGCCGGACCCGTAGCTATCTGCATGCATAATAACGATAGACTGCGACGGCCTGCATGCCCTTCAGGCGACATCACCCGAAGAATTGTGTGCGCATTGGCCTACTTCTAATTGTGCTTGACAGCGCCGTGTCATCCGCTGTGAGCCGGACTGCTGAAATCAATAGAGTGATGCATGCAGGTAAACACGGCGCGCTTGAATGTGAACGGCCGCTATGTGGCGGAGTGCATTTGCACAATGGTTACAAAAAATAAAGAACAAAAATCGGGGAAGGGCTGCGGCGCTCCATCACCCATATATCCTACTTCGCTGTGCCCTAAAGCGAAGGCAGCCGGGCAGGCAAAACAATTTGCACGCTGCTCGTATTGTTCGCTGGGCGCCCCGTGCCGAACAATACGGCCACGCCAGCGGCAAAAAAAAAAAAATATTGTTGGAGAGAAGTGTGGAACCGCCTCCTTCGGGAGCGCGCTTTCGTCACGCACTCAGCAGCGAAACATTTGAATACGGTGCGGTTCCTGTCCTTACATTGGCGTTTTATGTCGCCACTTCGATCGTGTGGTTGCTTCTGCTAATTTATTCCTTCACTGTAAACAACCGGGGGAGCATTCTGTACCCGTACGAGAGGGCAAAAAGCACAAAAAATGAAAGAAAGAGCCTTAAAGGAGTCACTAATGTTTGCAGCGCGCTGCTGCCCAATGGGTCGGTTTCCACGTCACGACAAATGTGCGCGCATATACAGGGTGTCCCAGCTAACTGGGACCCAGATTTCAAAAAAAACCTAAGCGTTCTTCAGAACTGACATCACGTGGATGTTTCTTGGGTTCATCTAAAGTTACACTACGATTTTTTTCGCTCGTCTTATTCGAACAATTAGTCGAGAAAAATCAACCAACTTTTTAAATATATAGCTTGAAACGTTCAGGCGTCAATAGGAATGTTGTGGAGCTCCACAAGTATTGTCCAGTCCAGGCACTTCCAGCGAGATAGACCACGTGACAGCGCGCACCGTGCGCCCGGATGCGCCGCGATTACAGCGCTCTCATCCGTGCTTTGCAAAAAACATCACTCGCTTCGCGCGTTTCGTGCTGCCCAAGAGGGAGCTTCGCGTTGTGCTTGGTTCCAAGATAAGCGCCAGTGGGTTGAGACGGCAATTGAAAGAAAGCGCGGCTCCTGTTTTTCAGCGTAATTCACACGACGTTATCAGACTTGTTATATGCGTCTTTGCTTGTTGGGATCTTGCTCCCAAATTCGAACTCATGAGATTGCCATCGTTGATCTGCATGCATTCTGCTAACGTGAGAGCGCAATTATCGCCGCAGAAACGGGATACAGGACAGTAATTGTCAGTGTAATTTTATTCATGCGAAAGCGTTATATGTCCCATTAGTACAAAAGCCCGCGTCCGTCTTCGTCCGAGGCACGAAATTCGGATGACGTCAGAACGCCGATGTATTATACCACAACACACGCAGGCGAATATGCGTATTCCTGAATGACGAAACGTAACGAATGAAGGTTATGACTCGTGGCTCAGTCATTCTGCAACGTAGCATGACTCAGCACTTTAATGCTCTCGCATTCTGGCACGTAAGCAGTCGTATGTGCCTCTGCCGAATTTTTCGGCACTCGTCTGCGAAGCTAGTGTTTTCTATTCCTAGGTGAGAGCACGAGAAAAGGCTCAAAGAAGGAAGGATACAACACAGCACTATGTTCAAGTAAAACTCTTATTTGGGCGAGTTGGTTCATCTTTGAACGGTTCATGTTTCACTTTACTGACACTGCTTTTGCTACGATGAGCAAATTTTACGCAATGACCGCTTTATTGTTTTTATTTACTTCGACACTGCTTCTGCTAGGAGATGTTTTAAAGCTATGTTCATCGTTCACCTCATGCATCATCATTCCTTTTTCACGTTCTTTTCTTTCATATGATCATGGTATTGAAGGATATCAATTGTACACGTATTGCCATCTGGTGGCAGACTTGGCGGCGGGATGCTGACATGAACAGTGCATGTATTTGCCTGTTAATCTTGTGCTTGCCCAGCGTAGGTATAAATGTATATCTGCCTTCTACGAAAATAAACTAGTTGGAAGTTGCGCTCTGTACATGTCGTGTGTGTTCCTTTTTTGTGTCCCGTCTTCTTCGCTCAAGTAAGTACCCGTTCAAACACAGCACTGTGTTGCTCTTTGTCGCGTCTCTCACGCTTGTAACCATGGGATACATCAACCGATGTGTCCAGCAATTTGTTTTCTACCCTTTTCTTAATTTTCAAAATCTTCGGTCATGGAAGTCCGTTATTTTAGTTCATTCAATGTGCGAAGTCCCCAACTGTATTGCCCAAAAGGAACTGCGGGGATGAACGGGGGAAAATAGCGTGAGATATATGCAAAACGGAACAAAACGGCTTCGGTTCGCCGGTGGCGTGCGAGCAGGCGCGGCGCTCGGGTCGCCCGCCGCCGGTCACGCCCCACGGGTTTTTCACCTACCCGCAAGCGCCAGCGGCTCGCCTTCGCTCGCGTGCGTGTCGGGAGTCCGTGCGTACAAGCATGTGTTTTGCGCTGTGTCCTGCCACCGCTTCTCTTCGCCACCTCGAGAGGGCGCTTTGTTTGCGTCACGTGTTCTTTGCCCGTAGCTCGCCAGCCACATACGAGCTCTGTCGATCCTGTGCCGTGGACAGGGCAATTGCGACGCAAGGCAAGATCTAGCATGGCCTTTGTCCTTGCCGAAGAGGGCACTGGTGCACAGTGATTTGCGTGCGTGGTATTAAGGCGAAAACCTTTAATGCCTCATCGTTCTCGACTGAAGGTTGTCAGCAGTGGTGGCACGCTTTTGTAGTCAGACCAGAAAAAATAAAATCTTCGTGCACGATGGGATTCGAACCATCATCCTTCCGTTCCGTAGCCGAGCGTGCTAATGGCTACGCTACTTCCTGCAAACGCATGCGTAGTTCTGCTTGTCTAGGACGCTGGAGAGGGTTTGCAGAAAGGCGTCGAATCAGACGGATGCCTCCCAAACGCCCTCCAGTGCCTCCAGCATTTAATATTCACAAACAATTGTGTACTTAGTTAACACCTTAACCATACATCAGTGACACAAGCAGCAACAACGCGCGTAAGGCTTTCGCCTCACCGCACTTTAGGTCAAGAAAGTGTCCCCCTTATTATTTTTTTTTACATTAGTATACGGCCCTCTAAGTGTCACGGCAGGTGACTTCACCCCACGTCACTTGCTCTTGACGAAGGCTCTATCTCCTTTAAGGCACACGGCGTAAAAAAGTAAAGGCGCATTCTTAAACACGAATGCGCCTATATGGGAGTAAGAGCACTCACCTTTACAAAAGGGTGCGCACAAGAGGACAGCTTACCCTTTTTTACTCCTTATGACCTTTATTGATTACCCCGCCTACTAAGGGCAGAGTTAAAGGAACTTCAGAGTTAGAGAAGGCCAAAAAACGAAAAACAGGTACTCTCATCATCGGCCACTTTCCAAAGCAAAATGCGGTGCGCCTCAAGAGAGTTTCTCGTGCATATCCCTGAGGCTAGGCTGTAGGGCCATCTACTTTCTGGCGCTGATCACGGAGTTCTTTTTGAATTTCAATAGAACGTTTTGTTTCCTCACCCATTAATTGTGTGATTGGCAGTCGGCATACCATTATGTCTTCGGTTTTCATGCCCAAATTATTTATTCTTTTCACGTGGACGTGTTGCAAAAAAGCATAAATGCGTGTGCGGACAGGTCTTCACTTCGAGACTTTAATTATCGGCAAAAATAAATAAATAAATAAATATAGTTTACAAATAAGCTAGCGCGATGCAAACGCCTACACGATGAGGAACAGGCGTCATGATGCACCGCTGTGCATCAACTAGTTATACCGGGCATTTTCAAGATGTTCTACAATTTCTAAACATGGGTTTTTTTAGTTAGAAGGGCGCTTTTTCGGCATAGAAATGACGCGGAGCGCATCAGAATACGACAAAGACGTTAACTAGTAGGTTCGTTAAGTAACATTGAGTAGTTAGCCTTTTAACTATTACTGTTTACTGAGAGGCGTGTAGCCCACCGTAAGGTATATCCGTATCAGTTTTTAAAATTTCGAAGACGCAGTTAGGCTCGGAGCTACCTCACAACAAACTTTAGCTCTTTCGACGAGTTGCGTGCACTCGAAGGATTGGTTTGCCTGCCAGCTTTGAGAAAGCGCACGTATTTTTGTGCTATATTGGAAAAATTTGTTAGGCTATATCGCACACGGTAAGCCGCGTTTTTAGAATTCTAAAAACTGAAAAAGATAATTTTTTACGGTGGGTTACGCGTTTCTCAATAAATAAGGAGTCCTTAGCATTATTAGTTAAAAAGCTAACTACCCAATATTAGTTAACCGCCTTACTAGTTAGTACGTCCTAGCTCTATTCCGATGAGCTGCATCGCTGACAGTGCTATGCTAAAAACTGAGAAGCTCTCTTATAACCCAGAAAGATCATTTTAAAAATTGGTTCACATCTTGTGGGAAACGCTGGGTATTTCTAGCTCAAGAATTCATAAATGTACTTTCACAACGCGCGCGCAAAATCTGTATGCACAGCCTCTCTCTTTTTTTGTTTTTGTTTTCCTGGCTCTGAGTGCACATGCATGAGTTCTTGAGCTAGAGATAAAATCAGTTCACAGTAGCGTTGAGCTCTGTCGAGTCGTCTCTTCGTCGTCGTGTGGCCGTTTGTGCCGCGATATTTTAGTTTTAAAAGTTGGACGTCATGTGTTTAAATCGGTGGAGAGAAAATAAAATGAGAGTTGGAAGAGCAAATTTCTCAACAACCAATGTATCTTTTTCTTCCGGACAAACATTCACACAGCCAGAAATGGCCATAGAATCGGTTTTTACTCACACCAAAAGTTAGATGGAGTTTCCCTGTCTCTTCCAGGTTGAAAACAGGGCTCTTCCGTACTCGCCCTGACACTATACTCTAATGCAAGCGGTAGCCTTTCTACGCCCTTGGAGCCCATCTTCTGTCTAGCAGTAAAGGCGAAATGAATTTGCTTCACACTTTCAACGCATTAATGAAAGCGTGATTATACGAGGGCGTTACTACTGTGATTTACACTGTTGTATCTTCCGCATCGGATGGTACGTTGCTTCGTTCGTTGCGCTTCTCATTAGTAGTGGTACTGTGCTCTATGGTTAGATGGCAGCACGAATCGAAGGCGTCAGTTTTGTGGTGGCCAGCGCACTCTCTTCCTGTGCATGCCGGTAGGTGAGCGGGCATTATTGATAACATATTCTGAACAGATTATTAACAAACGATTAACAAAAGATTGATAACAGATTATTGATAACAGGCGTACAGTGCCCCGCCGCAACCCACGCGCTGATTTGCACCGACGCGGCAGGCGTGCGCGCTATTATTTATTCATTTATTGACAACACCTGCGGAGCCCCAAGGGCGTTATTTAAGGGGGGGAAGCAATACATATTCTGGCATTCAGTAATTTTCTGTGGTAGTTGACTGAATTCGCTGGTGGTGTGCAAAAGAAAGGAATAATAAAAGAAATATTGGTCCTACAATTAAGTTACATTATTTTCAATTGATGATCACGCCTCTTAGATGTAAAATGAAGAGGCAAAAATTAAATTCAACTATGCCGAAATGTATACTGAAGAGCATTTCTAACCGCATATTTTTTTTCCTACGCCTGCTTTATATTTCCCATGCCATCGCATCCTTAAGTAACGCAACACTAGACGTAAAGTTCTAATTATTAGAAGCAAATCGAGCTTCACGTTTTTGTATCCTCTCAAACATCTCGGAAAGAATTTTGTGTTTGCGAGTCCCAAATCACACAGGAACGTGGCTCCATCTGACGCCCTTAGGGTGATTTGCGCATGCGCAGTGGCGGCTCGCGGTAGTAGCAGTAGTACTCGCTATGCTAATGCCATCTGGTGACCAGCAAGGGCACGAATGCACATGATACTTGAGGAAGGAGGGTGTCAGCTCTCTGTCGAATCACCGGCAACTTGCGGTAGATGTCGAGAGATTGCAGCATCCCGAAAAAGCTGGCCGCAGAGCGCAGGAGACGAGCCCTGTACGACCGCCGACTGTGATAGCGCCCGCCAATATCACGCGGATGGCAACTAGGGCTGCTGGATTTCTTTCCGTCCAGTAGATGACGACGGTTTTTCACGACGCTGCCTCCTCGTCACGTCGCCGGTGAATCTCCAGACCCTTACAAAAATGACTTTTGAGCTTCAGTTGACGCCTTGTTGAGCTCCTGTTGAATCAACTGGAAACCAACATGAACTCAATGTATGTTCAGCCTACTCAACACCTGCTACACGAAATTTTTATTAGTCAAGAGATTTATTGTTGAGCAATTTCTGTTGATTTTAAGTTGAATCATCTCAAGGCAGCCGTTTCTAAGCCTAACTAAATGAAATCATTTCGACATGCATCGTGTGACAGAACCTGATCACATTACACATATTAAGAACGCATGCAGCACCCGTTAAAACTCTCATAAACAGCTCAAAGTCGTTTTCTTGCATAGAAAAAAGTGCAATATTCTCATGCAGGCATACCTACGTTGGAGGATTCGTATGTGCTCTCATAAAAAAGGGCGCTTAATTAATGTTTTATTTAAGTTGTTTATGAATCAATCAAGGTCGTCAAATAATAGACCGTTGCATATGAACTTGATTACTTCTACTACACATAAAAGAAATAAATATTAATAGTAATAACTGACATAATTTTGCTGATCGGCAAGCCACAACCTGCGCAGGTCCGGACACCCCTGAGTGGGACTATATAAGGGCGAAGCCGAGGTCGCACTTAAGATCGTAAGATGAACTCTGTCAGTTCTTCCTATAGCCTCATGTGCAGTACAGTCACTCTTTATCTGATGGATGTGTAGGGCTAGGGTGTATGTATGTATATATATTTATATACATACGTGTTTGTGCGTATGTGTGGAGCACTACGTCACAGGGGATGACGGCTTCACGTTAACGAGAAATTGCAGCTGTGAATATGAATATACCGCCGAAAATTGCATTGGTAGTCGATCCATCTGGCACAATACGAATGTATTCCCAGGATTTTTTTGCTTTTTTACCCCAGCCAAGATTCAGAATGGCGTGTTGATTCACTCCCGTAATTCCAACATGAATTCAACATGAACGCAAAGGAGAAATTTCATTGAGAATGCTCAACTCTAGCACAGTGGCCACTTTTCCAATGAGTTTCAGCTCGGCCTCAATAATTCACCTACACTAGCCCATCCTGGTCACAACAAAAATTCAATATGGCGTGTTCAGTCTGCTCATGAGAACTTCAACACTGTCTCAAGAAGCATTTTTCTAAGTGACCCTCCTCCAACAAGACACATGTCACCGAGCACTGTTCTTGCTGGTCATTATCCATGCTGCATGCTCGGCCAATAGCATGCCGAGGAAGAAAATGAGCTGGCAACAACAAAATAGATGTCTTCGACTAGCTCTGTTCCACCTGGCGGTGGAACAGAGCTTCACTACTAATGATGCGGAACTTATGATACTGCGCACTGTGGACCAGGCGCTGCGTCATACACAAAAGTGCCAATAAATATGCTGCGGCCCTCGTAGCTTTGGGTTAAGGAGATTACGTCAGGCGTTCTGTGGGAAATTTGAATTTTAAACGTCATACTGCACATGTTTGCGGAAACGTGAACAAGCACCTGGTCTGTTAGGAAAGCAAGCATAGGGTTACCCTCCACTCGCTGCAAAATGTATCAGCAGTGGTTCGTCTACAACAGTGTCCGTGTACCAAAATGACCGTTAACCCGAAAAACCCGTATGTTGTGACATCCCTGCTCCAAATAATTTGTTTACAGAAATCTCCGCGTACCATAAGGTCCTTCCACCCACACGTCCGTGTACCTTATTACCGTATCTAGCAAGTCTAGCACTGTAAAACTCAGTGCCAAAAAGACAAAATTCAACTTACTACTGCTCCGTGTCTGTATGTATTCTCTTTATTTATTACTGTTGAGCAACTGTGTGTTCCATGACAAGAAAAATCCAATACATCCACATCCGGTTTTAAAAAAGACAAGTATTCATTACAGGATAACGGTTAGGTTAGCTGCCAGCGAGAACACAGATGACTGATGCGCCGCTTTGTTGCTCTGTATTCACATAAACACAACTGCCAAACGATGAAAGTACACCTAGGCGTTAGCTTGTGTTTCGTCATGTGACATAAGCTCCAGTCCCACTCCGTGCGACGGCGCCGCATTGGAAGCCTTCATGCCGCGAGCCCGGGGAATCGATAATTGGAAGGCTGCCGTGGGTAAGCCGCAGGTTCCTCAGACTTCTAAACACCGCTAAGTGGCTCCTCCGGCGACCTCCCGGCTCCCAAATTAAAACGGGAAGAGCTACACCGCCAATGCCGAGCTGCGTAACCAGCGAGGGGCAGGTTTCTTTCATAGCCTCCTTTCTCCGGCTCGCTCCGGCGGCGCCATCTGTCGGTTTCTACAAACTTCAAGACCCGCATAGGAGCGCCACGCAAGACGAACCAGCCGTGGGCGTCACTCGCCCTTGTAACGGAAGTTGGCGTGGTCGAGCACTCGGAAAACCACGTCGCTCAACGAGCATTGTTTGATCGACATAGAAATGAATGAAAAACTAAAGGAAGCACGAAAGTCGTAGAATGGGCCGAGAAAGACCGGGTATCCGACGAGGAGGGGAAAGAGGAGTCTTTACAGTAAGAAAAATAGAAAAATAAAAAAGTGCCCCGTTTCCTGAGACCCTGCTCACGGCGAGGGGCGGCGTTCAAGAAAAGGAAAGAAAGGGACGTTTTTTCGCGGCCTTTTGGGGCTCTGGCTGAAAAACTGCAGGTGTGAACAGGCAGGGGCTGAAGTGTCAGAAAGGTGAGTAGGGGATGTGTCGAGTGAGTGACGTGAGTAGTGTTCAGCGCACACACTTACGGCTACGCGGTGGGTCTGGCCAGACAACTAGAGGTTTTTTCCCCACTGCTAGACACATGGCTACAACACAGATACAGTCGAGGCGCCAAGTGCCCGCACTCGGAGACATGTGATACCGCGGGTGCACTCATGCAGCAGTTTTGACAAGAGTGCAAGGTGTCAGACCAGCTGCGCTGTCCGCTGCTGCCAGCGTCCACTCTTACCCACGTAGTCATTTTACACTGACTGTTAGGTTCCGCCTTGTGCGTATCTATGTACCTACACTTTACGCACTCCCGTGTTGGTGTTTGTCGGCGTATGCCTCTGTGGCACTCTTGTAGAAACATCTGCTGCGGAATATTCATTCACGCTCCGTCGTGGTGGCAGGCTTCTCACTTTCGATTTTGTGTTCTCTCTTGAAGCACCGTATTCAAGAGCTACAGCGAGAAGGAAATGGTGAGACACACGCAGCTTTTCAAGAGGTCCTCCGATTCCCGCCTCACATTTCGCGTTCGTAAATCATGCAATAAATCAAACGTTGTCAGTCGAGGAGCACTCTTCCGCATGCCATATCAACGTACGAAGCTTGACCTGCTTTCAGATCCAATGGGAACGTTCCAGACAGCATACTTTCCAGGTAAGCGGGAATGATGATTTGGTAAAACGATTAATATTACAGTAGGGTGGCAAGAGAGCGATGACAAGCTTAGGAAAAGCTGAAATTTCGTAGTGGTCTTAGAAATCATGATTGGTCGAAAATGATCCGGAGTCCACTGCGCAGCTTGACACGGTTTGCAAGAGATCACTTCCGTCTTAACCTAATTGCATTAAAGTGCTCTAATGCACTTGCTAGTTCGTGAGGGTCCAGGGAAGTAAAAATTGCGCAAACAGGATGATAGCAGGACTTCCAGATCCTAGTCTTATTAGCGCAGTTTTAACTTCTTTGGACAAAATTCATTACCTGAGCTAACCTTTTAGCTCCTTTCTTTTTGCTGGTGAGTAATTCACGTAAGGAAGAAGTTACTCATGTTTCGGCCAAAACAAATGCGATCACGTTTGTACCGATTCTGGAAGTGCAACGCAAGCTCAGCTATACGCGGTACTGAAAAATCGACCATTCCTTAAGTGTGCATTTTCAGCGTGATAAAACTAATTTATTGTTTTCCTATAAGACAATGCAATGCTCAGATATGCTCCCAAGGCCCCATAAATTTTATTTGTGGTTTTAATGTCGTCATCATCATGCGCCTTTAATTAAGCATTTGTTGTTCTTATCTGCACAAACATAGGGAACAGTTTCGCGCTAAGCCAACACGTCGAGCATATTGTTCAAGCTGAATACCACTACATTGTCAACATTACCGATAAAGTACTGACGCTGAAACCTTGGCCATACTCACGCACTTAACCGTGGCTTGCACATTAGACTGCAGCATACGCATATATTTTTGGACTTTAACCTCGCAATGCTTACGCTTTCGCTTGGTTTTTAACGATCCAAGCATACACTTAAGTCCTTGACGTGGTAGTATTTAACTGGAAGCAAATGTGTGAAATGCTTGGGAGACGAAAGCTTCATTAGGCATGGGCATGATGAATGCGGGAGGCTCTTCTTGAGAGAGCTCACGGCGCTGCCAAAACACTTGAGAGGTACGGCGTTCCAGAGGTACTCACACATGTTACGTTGTGCATCGGCATAATAAATTTTGGAGACTTGCATGGTAATTTTGTGAGGAGATACCTAGGTGTCATTTTTTCGTGAAACCGAAAGGGCCCCCCCCCCCCCCCCCCCGCACCTCCTCCTCTTTTTTAACATTGATTTGAGCGTTTGAGCTCTCTACAAAAGGTGGAGCGTTTGGGCGGCCTTTGCGGACTTGGAACTGGCGCTCGCCTGTGTACCCAATTTACAGCGATGGTGGAATATCTCGGAGGGAGGCGAGATGTTTAACGACGGCAACTAAGCAACATTGAATGGGAAGGAGAACTGCTGGGGCTCCAAATATCTTTCCTGCCAATATTTTTGTTCAGTTGGTCGATATGGCTAGAGTTGCCCCGGAGCAGAGTCCAACACTCCAGCGATGATTTAATGCTCTGCCGCAAATCGAGCTGTGTAATCTGAAGCAAAACAAAAGAAGAAGTGTTGTTCTATGTCCCGTGCTTCTTACCTTGGATGCCTTAGCGTGATGAGTCGGTCCTGGCCATTTGGGACAGGAATGCCCGCGTGGCCCACATGGGGCGGACGCTGAAGAAGACTCGCCAAGGGCCCTGTTCATGGCCGAAGACAGCCCTACGTGTGGAAACCGTGTGGGCCTGAAGGAAAAGACGACACCGGCGCCCGCGGCAGCAACTGCAGCTTCACGTGCAAAAAAGAAAAAAGCAGCCTCGTCGTGGCGTTGCAAACAGTTCCGCAGAACTCTCTGCACCCCTGTCGCGCTGTCCCACATGCCACAGGCTGGAGAGTTTGGATGGCCGTTGGGATGCACAACTGCGGGAAGACGGGGCCGTGCGGCAGGGCGGGGGGAGAGGGGGGGGGGGGGGGCATGGGGGACGCACTGCCAGTGGAAAAGGCAAAGAGCGCGAAAGCACAGCAGCTCTCTCGCGCGCGACCGCAAAACGGCGGCGATTGACGGCACCAGGGATTACCGGGACGTGTTCCCCTCCTAATTGCCGGGTCGGGAAGGCAAGCTGGGGGCACGCGGCTTCCTCCTCCTACCCGCCGGCCCTCGGGGATCGGTTCCAGCAGCTACTCTCGTCGAAGGCCTGCGGGGGCTTCTGGTGGGATAACGAGCGTAACATGCACTCGGGGACCGCGGTGAGCCCCAGCCGCGGCGGGGACCGCGGTGAGCCCCAGGCTACGCGGTGGGAAGGAAGAGCGCTTGTTAGCGTCGGCTGCCTCTGCCGAGTCCGACACACCCGTCGCACGGGCGAAGTCGCGGTGGCATCTCGTCGCTTCGGCGGGTGAGTCCAGCTCCTCTAAAAGAGTGGTGTTCGCGGGAGCCCCGTCCACTTACTTCCCCGCAGCTCTTGTCCCACGCCGCCAGCGCTGCGTGTCGCAGCATTCGTCCGTTCCTTCGCTGCTTTTGAGCGCTGCTCACTGGTTCGGGAGTAGCGTGAGCGCAGAGGACTGCCTCGGGAACAGCGGTGCCTAGATCCGGCCGTTCTCAAAACAAGCTGCGTGCGTTTCCCTCTCTCAACTAACCTTTGGGAGGAAAAGCGCGCGGTGACAAAGCGATGGGTCATTACAGATCCGCCGCGCTTACGCGTCGGGATAATTGATAATTGAACACCGGCACAGGGGGGAAGCTGAGCTGTAAGCAGTTCCACGAAAACGATTTTGGGAAGCAAGTCGGAACAACGCTGTGCCCGCGCGTGCAGGCAAACGCTCCGACACGGCCTCAGTGAAGAGCACTGACGAACTCTAGTGAAACTTTGACTCGCTCAGATGATAATAGAGGGCAGTCCTTGATTGAAACCGGGTTGTATTCCGTAAGTAACCAGCTTGTTAAAAAAAATCAGAGCTCAGAAGTATGCCAGATGACCTACAGGGAGTCGTGTTGTCGAACGGTTCACTTCCCGATGCATTCTTCGGCTGCTTTGTTGGAGAGGATTTGCATAGCCGGATAGGGTAACGCGTTGTCATTACCGTCGCCGTGCTCGCCCTGCCCCATTTGCACTGCGGCCATAGCTGCCGTGCTTAGAACATTTACCGTATGATTGTAATAAAACTTTATTATTTGCAACTCATTCGCCAGCTCCGGTATCAAAAGTAGCTGCCAGCCAGTGTCAAAGAGGACGCTTACAAATTAGCGCGCCAGATTTTACATTGCCTCGTCGGTATTTGGAGACTGGCATGTTACATGCACTCCTAGATGCTGGCGCATTACAAATCAGCGATAAATATTTCACGTCAACAAAGCAATTACGAAGAAACTATAAATCAGTGAGATAGCACCGTGCTGACCATGGGCGTCCGGAGGGGGGGGGCAAGGGGGGCGGCTGCACCCCCCTGGAAAATCACTCACTCTAACCGTGAGTGATGGCCGCACACCAGGGGCGGCGGTGCGCTCAGCAAAAAGAGTAAAAGCGGCCCCGCTTCCAGCTTTGGGTCACATCTGCGAAGTGCCGCGTCCGGGGACGCGTCGTTGCAGACATACAGCGGCACCGGCGAGCATGTGTTTCGAGGCGTCTTGAGATGGGTGCCTGTTTCTTTGATCTCTAGAGAGATAGCCACACGGAGGCAGACAGTGCACATTCCGGCCACCGATGAATTCTTCAGGAGGGAGGGACAAATCAGCCGTGTCCACCCCCGCTTTGTCGGGCTGCTCAAGGGCAAGCAGGCGATGAGTTGGCGCCGCCGCCGCTCGCTGTCTCCTCCGATCCACGGGAGAGCGCAGTTCGGTAGAAGCGCCGCTTTCAGAATCTTCGGCAAAGGGGATTAGCAGTTGCTTTTGTTCACGGCGACGCAGTCTCCAGAGGCGCCCCCACACCAGCGTTCCTTGCATCTTCTCCGGAAACCAGCGCCTTTGGTCAAGGCAGCCCGATGGCGCCTGCCTGGCTCGCCTGGCTCGCCTGTCACCTCTGGCTGGGCCTCAAATCCCAACAGCGCCCATGTACTGTGCGATGTCAGTGCATGGTAAAGAGACCCAGGTGGTCGACATTATCCGGAACTCTGTACTACGTCCCTCATAGCCTGAGTCGTTTTGGGGCTCTGAACCCCATAAAAACACACAAAACAAATTTTCCGACCGGAGTGGCGAGTGTCCCTTCCCCTCGGAAGTCACGAGGCGTTCCTTTCACCCCCAAAGTGCGTATTCGGGGATACTGCGGCAAGTAGGCCCTTGCATGTGTGCGCGCCTCTGTGTTTGTGCTTCGGTATTTTTAGTGGCCGGTTGTCAACGAAGCTGAGAACAATCAAGACAGCGGACGAGAAAACGACGAGCGGCGAGTAGTGTGTGTGCAAATACTCGACTGTGCGGTTGCGCGAGCAAGATGGAGCGAGGTGTATGAAGCTGCGAGCGTGCATTTATCTTGTAAATAAGTTTTCGTTGTATATATAGTCATTTTTTGTTTTCAACGTACGCATTCAACCGTTTTTTCAATCAATGTGTATATATTTTTAACACTACCAACCCCGAAGAACTCCATAGCCAGCTTTGTCTCGCGCGGTTCCGAATGATGGACATTCGGCGCTTCTTCAAGCGTCAGCGGTTGTCTGACGAAGCGTTATCCAAATGCGCCCCTGCAGATTCTGGTGTGATATGTGACAACGGTGTAGCATTTGAACAGAGTGATGCAAGCTTTTATCACCGGACAGTAGCTGATGTCGTCGACTCCATGAAAGGGACTCTGTCAACAGTGAGTTCAGGTAATGCAGCAGGCCGAGATGATTCCATTTCTCCTTTCTTGGGATTGAAGTCCGGATTTGACCAGAGCGATGCAACCTTTCATCACCGGACAGTAGCCGACGCCGTCGTCTCCATGGAAGGAACTTCACCAGCGAGCTCCGGTCACGCAGTAAGCCGAGACGATTCCCTTTCTCCTTGCTTGGGATCGAAGTCCGGAGACAACATCAAGAAAACAAATAACTTGCCTCAAGAATATGACTTAGGAGAGTTTCTAGGCAAAGCTAAACTCACTGGCATACCGGACTTTTTGAAGTTACGTCTTCTTACTAAGCCATGGTCGCCAAATGTTACATACGATTTTAAGAAGGATGTAACACCTGGAAAGAGGCCTTTTCGACATCAATGGCTGGGAGATTACGCCCCCTGGCTTGCGTACTCAGCGACAGCGAAAGGCGCTATTTGTCGTTTTTGCGTCATTTTTCCTCCACGTGTTCACCGGGGTACTCAAGGAAGTTTTATCGTGCGCGCTTTCAGTAACTACAGAAAAATGCACGAGGCGTGCAGGGATCACGTAAAATCCCAATGGCACCAGGAGGCAATGACGGCCTCACAGAACTTTATGGATGTGATGAAAGGCAAGCAGCTACCCGTTGTAGAGCAGCTGAACAGAGCACTGCACGCGCAAGTTGAAAGGAACCGTGAGAAACTATTTCCAATAGTTTCCACCATTGTCTTTTGAGCGACGCATGACTTGCCAATTCGCGGCAAGCAGTCCGATAGTGGAGTCTTCAATGATCTGCTTGACTTTCGTGTAGAAGCTGGAGATACTCTACTTCAGGAGCACTTCGCTTCTTCTGCTGGCAATGCCAAGTACACTTCTGTCCGCGTCCAGAACGAGATCATCACAATCTGTGGCGACATCCTGAAAGAGCAGATAGTTACCGAAGCTAACAAAGCGTTTGCTTTTTCCGTTCTTGCTGACGAAACTGCAGATATTTCAGGAAAAGAGCAGATGTCTATAGGCGTTCGCTTTATTGACAAGGCGGGAGCCGAAGTGTGCGTTCGAGAGCAGTTTTTGGGATTTGTAGAGCTGGAGCAATTAAACTCTGCTTGCATCGCCGCGGCAATCTTGAAGTTTTTGACGAATGTCGGGCTGATTCTTTCGAACCTCGTTGGACAGGGGTACGATGGATGCTCTACAATGGCTGGAAAAGAAGCTGGAGTGAACAAAATTATACAAAAACAGTTCCCGAAGGCACTATTTTTCCACTGTGCAAGTCACAAACTAAATCTCGTCATCAACGATCTGAACGACGTCTCTGAAATTCGAAACACAATTGGCATAATCAAACAAACCATAAACTTCTTCCGCGAGAGCGTACTCCGGAGAAAATTGGTGCCGAACATTCCGATGCTGTGTGAGACAAGATGGTCTGCAAAATATAAGTCTATTAGGATCTTCTCTCAGCAATACGTGGCCATAGTCGAAGCACTCGAGGAGCTCGCGTCCACGGAATCATGCTCGAACGCTGCAACTAGACAACGAGCTCACATCCTCTACTGCGCAACAACAAGCTCATCTTTCATCGTCTGCTTGCATATTGTAGCGAAGTACAGCGCTCGGCTCGAACCAGCTACGAACATTCTGCAAGGTGTATCCATGGACTTCCATTCTGTGCATGACCACATCACTGAGCTGCAACGTATTTTTCGCGGCCACCGGACGAACGCTGTAGAGGAGTTCTCTAACATCATGAATGCAGCAAGGGAGGCAGCCAATCACTTAAATGTGGTGATATCTGTGCCAAGACAAGTCTCTCGTCAGGCCCACCGAGACAACTACGGGATTCAGTCGCCGGAGGAATACTACCGTGTGGCAATATATGTGCCGTACTTGGACTCCCTCACTGCTTCTTTAGCTCGGCGCTTTTCTGAAAGCAATGAGAGGAGCTTCAAACTTCTCCAGCTGCATCCATCAAAAATGAAGCACTTGAGCCGTGTTGAGTTCGCTGTTCTCGCCGAAGAACTCCAGTGCTTTTACGGCATCGACAACTTCAAGGAAGAGGCCATCTCTTGGTACGAGATGTGGTGCAACAAAACTGGGGACCCATCAGAAATAACTTACTGCGAGCTTCTACATCAGGCCAAGACATTCTTCCCTGGTGTTGCAAAAGCCATTGAGGTGGCTCTGGCTTTGCCAGTTACTACCTGTACGGTCGAACGCTCCTTCAGTACAATGAGGAGAGTGAAAACGTGGCTACGCTCAACGATGACAAACGACAGACTGGACGGCCTTTGTATGATGAGTGTGCACCGAGAGCGTGTAATGAAGCACAGGAATGAATTTATCACCCGTGTCATCACGCAATTCGCCCAGAAAAATCCGAGGCGTCTACAGTTGCTGTTTACTGACTGACTGTCGTTGCGTGTTTGTGAACATATTGTGCTGTGTGCTGGTCATCAATCCGGGTGTGTCGAGAACCCGTATGCAGCAAGACTGAGCACTCTTCTCCACGAAGTGATAGTATCTTTTTGCATTTTTATTAATTTTAATTGTTTCTTCGTTGATAAACTCCAATGTATCTCTCCTAGCCACGCTTTAATTTGCTGTTTGTAATTTTTCTTTCATGTGTGTATTTTACTTATTTATTTTATTTATTTATAAATAAATAAATTTACTCCGCAAATAGTGCCTTTTTGCTACGAACATAACCCCCCCCCCCCCCCCCCCCCCCTCCGGCGCCAACAGCCAATGGGGCCCCCCCCTGCAAAAAATTCTGCGGACGCCCTTGGTGCTGACGCTGCATATGTCGCACTTATGCCGCAAACAATGCGTCATGCGAACGTATTATTCCTTCTGTTAAGGTATTATAGTGCATTGTTGATGATTGCTGCCGAGAGGCTGTTCGGGAAGAGCAACCTGGTGCTAGCAAGCTCCCACTGGTGGCAGCAACTGTGCCGCGAAAGTGGCGCCATTTTTTAATTCACTTATATTATGTTTATATAAAACAGATATGTCCGCGTTTCTCTGCACCTAGTATGTCCCTGTAACCTCTCTGTGTCTCTGGAAAAGCACGAGTACGTGCACGTTGTTTCAGTTGTCGTAGATTCTTTACAGTGAGATCACCCTTTCGCAGTGCACGACCGGGGACGCACTACGTGGTGCTTGTTTTGTCTATCCCTAATTTTTCTCAGATCAAAGTCATCTCTACTACTGCCGAAGTCTTGAGCTCCTTTTTTGCTTTCGTAAACTTTTCTCGTCTGCAGAGTTGCCCCTAGCAGGACAGAAGTTCTGAGCGTACATGTCTGTCTTCTTTTTTTGTTACGTCTCACTTTTTCGGTACCAAGGTCACCCAATCCAGAGTCGAAGGCTTTGGCTTCTTTTAGTTATCCGGTAACTTTTTCGTACTTAAAGATGGTGGCCATGCAGTGTGAATGTGTGGATGCTTACGTGGTCCCTCTTTTGGGTTTGAATTACTTGGTGCGCTTTTCGGTGTGTGCACTTTGGACACCGTCTCCGTGCGCAAACCAGCGTCCACGAGTGCCTCGTCTGTTAGCGCCCAAGGACTTAAAATGGGGCCGAATGGGCACAAGCTTCAGGCCGCCACTCGGAGGGAAAGCCACCGATCCCGAGTCGCCCCACCGCATCCTCGAAACCGCAAGCTACTCCGGCAGGACTGTCGCCTTCAGGGGCCGGCCTGCCTGCATCTTTGTGGCTGGACTGCCGCTGCGCACCCCGGTCAACTATATGTTCGCACCGCTTCTGAACTTTCTTTTCGACTGTCGCTAGTTGGACTTTCCGGTTCTTCCTGATCTGAGTAGACGAGTGTTTGTTCCAACGCATAACTTAATTCACTGCATTTAATGCGGTGGGGTTTTCAGCAATCAGTGGTAATTGTGTTGTATAATATACATTCCGTTCTTGTAAAATATTTCGTAACCTTCGTTTCGAATCTATAAACATTGTATTGTCGTTACCTGTTAACTCGGCTCGGTCTCATTCACTAAATTTGACAACCGGCTACGCCATTTTAGGAATGATAAATGACGGTACATCGCTGCATTTGAGCCCGAGCTCTGCGCAGGCGGAGGTATTACCTTCATGGTTGATGAGTAGAATTTGCACGAGTTGTTTATGATCGGTTCATCGTCACTATGGTCGCTTGAAACGCAAACGGACAAAAAAAATCACGTCACCAAACGCTGACAAGTTTTCCCTCCCGTCCGCTTAACACTTGTAATCAGTTATACGTGGGCCCTGCTAGTTTCCTGCTGAAGATATTTCTGGAAGGTTTAGTTATCACTGTTCAAAATCTGAACCCCGAAAAATGACGCGAGACGATGCCTGGACGTTTCCGCGTTCGCGGCGGAGCCCCCTCAGCTAAACGTCCCCTCGGGGACCAAGGGGAGGCAGCGAGAGGACAGGTCCCAGATTGCGAAGCGCCACCAGCTCTCCCGAATGCGAGCATGCGAGGCGTAGTACAGCGGTACCCCCCTCTTGCGGGGATTTGTAGAAAGCATTAAGGGATCATGAGGGGAGGGGGCAATCTCGGCCGCTCGACTTGATCCCCCTGACAAGAGGCGGGCCTGCCGAATTCGATGAGCGCCATGAAATTTGAGCGCGTATATCCCGACCCATGCCTTAAACGTGTGCGCTGAGGTTGGAGGTGGGAAGTGGGTGGGTTGAGGTAATTGTAGCTCGGCAGATTTTCGTTAATATTTTTTGTTTCTCTTAGTTACAGCATAGGTAATAGTTCTCTCCCTACTGTGAGCCGCTTGTCTGCGAAGGTAGAGCCATTGCCAAAAGTAAACAGGCCGACGGGTTGGGTATTAAGAGGTTCAGGGAAATCGCTCTACGTGGACTAGATATTTAATAAACGAGTAATTACTTAATAGATAGACTAGCGGGACCCTGTAGGTCAGGGAGATAGGCCAATAGCGGGGCGCCAGTGCGCATAGATAGAACGATAACGCCCCTCGGGTTATTTTTCTGCGCATGCACACCGGTGCCCTGTTATTTCCCTGCCTCCTTAACTTGTAGGGCCCTGTATTCTAAAACTCGCTACTAGCCCGGGAGCGTGGAAGTTTGAACTCGTTGAAAAGAGAAGACAAAAGTTCTTCTCATCGTGAAGAAATCTACATCACATATGTTTCTCGCAGCTCTACAGAAGCCAGAGACCTCCTGAGACTATCAGGACAGTGCATTAAACGTGTTCCTCTGCGCCTTGCCATCTGCTTGTCATCTGCTCGCGCAGTTTGCAGGATATGAGACGCTATCAAAGTACCGAACATTGAAAGAACGTTACGAAGTTTTAGAATAGAGTACGCACGCTTACGTACGCTAAACGCAAACATTTTGGGGAAGGTTAAGCTGTTTATCGCATCTACACCTCACCGTATGCAAAAAGAAACTCAGCGATAACTTTAGCCTAGTGGCGCCTTCTGCCTTTTAGAGCAGAAACCATGTTTTCAACAAACCAACTTTACTGGGCCTAGGAGCGGGAGAATTGTCACTCTAAATAAAAAATAAAGCAACTTTATCGGTGATGCATTTTGCTGTAGGTGAGAGCAGAGAAAACGAAAGCCCGTAATAGTACATTTATGAGCAGAGAGTTTTTTTTTTTTTTTTGGAAGAAGAACAAGTAGCAACCGCGAATTCACTGCGAATCGAGCAGCCCTATCATCCTTGTCCTTGTTTTCAGAAAGACTATTGCTTGCGAGGCGGTGCCTAAACGTATGCTTTAGTGTCTAGACAGATGACAGTAGAAATTAATGAGCCTAAAAATGCCGACGTACGCCATAAGGAGGCTAGCATGAACGCAACGATATTAGATGTTTTTAGTATAGCGTATGAGCGCATACGTACGTTATACGCAAGCATTTAGCGGGAGGTTACCGTGGAAGTCGCAAGAGCACTTTTATTTTACCGTACAACAAACAACCCGAACGCAGCGATAGCCAAGGCCGCAGTGGCGCCATCTGCTGTTATAATGTAAAAACATTTTGTGAAAGTTTTTTCGCGCTTAGCCAAGGCATTGGTCAAGCCTATCCAAATCGTATCATGCAGATAGCCGGTTGCATGGCGTCCCCAAATGAGTCGTGCTACGACCACTCGACGATGTCAGCCCCAACACGTGCCACGAGCACTGCCGCAGGCCAGCCACGACCGGTCGTGGGCGAGCTGACCGCCTAAACGGCTGCTTTTGACAAGTCTATGACTACATTGGCGTAAAAATCCAAATCAAGCCAATCCACAGTCGGCGGTGTTTTGTTAGGTTTAGGGAACGGCGGAATCGTTACACAGAATACAAAATAGGGCAAGTTTGTCACTCATTCGTTCTGTTGTTGGTGAGAGGAGACAAAGCGAATATCACATGTCCCATTTAAGGACAATGAATGTGCCTAAAAAGCCAATAACATTGACTGCCTCTCTCCGAAGCGGCCGACGTGGGCGCCGCCATGTTGAGAACCAGGGGAGTAAAGCTGAGCTCGCAAAGCGGTCCACGCATGTAAGTCGCCATCTTGAACGCCATGTTACAACACACTACTGTGGCCAGCATAGTTTTTTCTCGCAGAGTCAAGGATGGGTGAAGTTTGAGTTTGAATTCGGAAAACTGCGGCAGAGATAATAATTATATGTCACTCTTACGCATATTTTCAATGTTTTAAACACATTTTGTAATCTTTAGCATACTGATTGTGGTCACTTCTTTTAATTACGGACGATTGCAAAACATGTTCACATGTGAACTGAATAAACGCTCTCGGAGTTTCGGTTTTAAACTTCTGCTTTCGAACCTGATTTCAACGCACTTAATTCAAGGAGCTGCATACGACAAGGAGTCACTCGCGCTCTCGTTCACCGCGATGCCACCTTGGTGCGTTGATGCATGGCAAAAGCTCCAAAAGGATCGGGCACTTTGCATCATTTGTGAGTAAACGTGGGAAGAGATACATATGCACATTTCACGACAACTGTGTACTGTAAAGCGTGTGAATGAAAATCTCCCGCTCTTGGAACTCTCTTTAAAGGCGGATGACACCAGGCGAATGAACCTTGCAGCGGTTTACTTTTTCACGGCATTCGACTTTCTTAACGCCATTGCCTCAATCTGCTTGACAGAGAACACATTGGCGATACTTATAAAGGATGCAGGTGTTCTTGCTTAAATGCGTTTTATTACGATTTTCATCACTAATGCATGCGGTAATTAAGGTAACACTGTTGAAATGAACGGCCGCGCAACGACAACGGCACAAGAAGGACATGTTCATTCTACCAACTGTTTATTTTACGGAAAAGAGGCACACTTATGATCCTCAGCTCAAGCATCTGACAGCGCATTATTGCTCCGAACACAGCCAGTGGCAGGAAATCGGCATGTAAACAAGACAACATACATGTTATCGCAGGACCCTTCTTATCCCGTGCGTATAAAGTACTTGCGGCACTAGCTTCTCATAAATAGGTTTTGAAACCAAACAGAGGAATAAAAAATATCTCAGCAAAAAAGCAGTGTCACACATTAGAAGCAAAAGCAGTCATAAACAGCAAAATAATAACAAAAACCCACCACAACAACCAACCAAGCACCCAAAATTTAATGCGCACAATGCTGGACATGAAACGAAGGTTTCTCGAGCGGTACATGGCGTTTCATGCATTTCTGCCTCCACCTTGTTTCACTCGTTCGTGATGCTCTGAGCGTTGCTGCGTACGAAAAATCCTATTATGAGCTCGTCTCGCGCCAGAAAAGACACGGCACCGTCTTCCTCGGCGAAGGAGAAAGATAAAAAAATAAACGCGAGAGGCCCGCGGTACTCTAACAAACCTTCGACATTTAATATAACAAAACGCTGAACATTCAAAACACACCAGGCAGAGCAGTTGCTCCATTTACCTTGGGCATTCGTTTCCTTTGCGAATTGTGTTCGCCCTTTTGGGGCCAAAGCAAATTTCCGACGTGCATTTGCACTCGACAACAGAGGACATGCAAAATCCCGTGCGCTCTACAGACGAAATACACTCCAGCGCGTCACAATCGCGGTACTAGCCTTCAAATAACAATTCAGAAGTCACAAGCCCCCTATATGAAATTACAGTCGGCATGCGACACTGCATACCATTGAAAACGATCCAAACGCGACGATTTTGCCCTTGTTTACAGCAGTTTAGAGCAGTCGAGAGCTACTCTGCATACCGCCATCTTTTCCACGGACTACGTTGCCAGGTTCCAACTCCGTTCTTTGCCCAGATTTAGAAAGTGACAAAACAGCTGGCAACGCACGCAAACCGTTGTGTGATGGCTGCGTTCATGCGTTGCCCACTGGAATGCATGGGCTCAATGGGCAGCTTTCCCTTTAGAGTTGGTTGTCTTAACTCTATGTTGAGAACACTATTTTTCCTGGCGTACGCAAAAGCACGCACGCTAAATTCGAAAAATAGCTTACGTAATGCGAATGCATGTAAAACCTCGGTTTGAAATAGCGATTGGTGCATGCGCAGTACCAATGACGCTGTTTTATAGCGTTAGTTATGCCTTTGCGTGTGTCTACGTACGCTATACTAAATCGCTCTATTGAGCAGAGGTAACTTATACACAGAGGTTAAAGCCTGAAAGAGTTACTGTGACCTATCAGCAACATCGGAGTGAAGGACTTTTGTTTCATTTTGACAACCTTGAATTCTCAGACATGCAGTGACACCTCAATACACTCGCCAGTGTTTTTGCATTTGGCTGTGTCCTCCACTGCCGATCCTCGAAACCAGCATCGGCAGAGCGGCGGGTGTACGGAGGGCAGAGTAAAGCTAAGAAGTCCACGGGCCATGATCTAAACGCTGATAATGACGCAGCCCATGAATAGTAAGGAAATTGAAGGAGCAAAAAAAAAAGGACAGCATGCGAGAAAAGCCATGACGACATCAGCAGTGCGGCTATAGACCTCTGCAAGATCCGGTCCCTCCGCTCCCGCAGTGACCGATGCACGAAGTGACGCTCGAGTCCAGGGCCCATGGCGGTGGCCATGCCACCGAGCGGCTGTCGTGAAGCGCGAAAGGAATATGTGCGAGGCGATCTTGCTCGGCATAGGCCTCGCGAAACTCGAAGTGGAGGAAAAGTGGGCGTCGGTGCGCAGACGAGAGAGGAAAGCGAGGAGGCTGCCGGGAGAAATGAGGGAGAGGAGTGTTGAAGCGTAGAGAGAGCGCTGCGCGCGCGGCATGCTCGCAAGGTTGGAAGGGAAGGAAGCCGAGGGAAGAGGTTTCCCGGAGGGAGACCCCCGACGGCGGCGCTTGCGTAATTATTCAAAGCGCTTGAAACATTCACCCGCGCTAATGGGTCTCGGTCGGGCAGCTCCAGAGCACCGCCCGCGCGTTCGGCAAGCTGCTGCAAAGCCAGGGAAGCGGGGAGCTAAGAGGGAGCTCTCGTCGTGATGGGGCCGCCAGGTTCTAGGTGCGGCTCGGGTCGTCGCCGTCGTCACGTGCCGCAGAGTGGACGCATGTGAGAGGGGGGGGGGGGGGGGGGGGGAGAGGCGCGTCTGCGGTGCTCCTGCAGCACCGGAATCGGGCGGGCGGCCCAAGGTGTGAAGATGACGTCGTGACGCATGTCGGTGCGGCCGACACGCAAGGGGCGGACGCGCCCGTCAGTGCCACGCGCTCGGGAGAGGCCCCGCGAGCAGACCCCGGCTCTCCCCCGGAGCGTGCAGCTCACGGGCGTGTGCGGTGCGTTCGCACTGACGAAACCGGCCGCAACCGCGTCAATTCATTTGAGGCGCCTGGCGCTGCTGACTAGCTCGTAGAAGCGTTCGTGGTACTTAGTGGGAGCCGGTAAGCGCGTCTTGTTGCAAGTAACTTTCAACGGTCCTTTATACGCCGCGATAGGCGACACGTCCCCTATTGGCGAGTGCAAGATTTAGCATTGAATTGCGTAATTGAATGCAGTGCTTATCGCTTATCCCCGTGGTTCCAGCTTTATGATCTTTTGCAGTTACATCGTTCATTCCTGTTGAAGTGGAGGAACGAGAAACACAAGAGCATTGTCCGACTTATTCTGCCTAAAACTACTTGAGCATTGTCCGACTTGCTGTGCCTAAAGTTTCTTTATTTTCCTAGATTTATTATGTTCAATAGCTTGAAAACGTTTTCTTTAATGCAGTGTTTCGATTTTTCGTAGTATTGAGATCAGCCTACGACATTCGCTCAACTTAACTTGCATGATAGCGACGCGAGAGGTCTGTTGTGGTCGTAGCGCAGCTCGGGACTCGCGATTCAATGAGTTTCAACAATTTGTGCAGTCTTTTCATACGCTGTTAAGCCTTCAGAGCCCTGTCGTCGGTATCGTCGCAGACACGCCACCGCAGTGATGTATGCAGGGATAGAGCTCTGCCACAGGTGACACAAGGCGGCATAATCCAGTGTCGCATGGTGAGCTTTTGTAAGCATCTCCTTTAAGTGCAGAGAAACGTACACAGATTCTTGAAGGCGTTGTTATAATATGTGAAACACCTTTTCGCTCATCTTAGTTTATCTTGTTTCGTTTCCTGCAAGAGCAGTTCTAAAAAGAAAATTAATGCACAAATAGTCGTGCTTCCAGCACTGGTTGCTATATAAAATACAATCGTCATAAAAAAAATCCGCGCCGAGTATGCCTGAGCTGGCAGTAAAACCGAAACGTGAAAAATTACTTGGAAAATTGAATTGCGCAGCAATCCAAATAAAGATAAAAACAGCCAAAAGCAATAAGGAGCAGTACACATGTAAACTTGCCTCGCTTAAGCAAGTAGGACGATGCCTTTAAGTCGCAGTCTAGTCGTCTTCAAGTCGGAACACCTTTGTCTTTGTGATGAACAAAAGTGTATTTGCTCCTAGCGACACGCTGTTCATTCCTTCAGTCACAGAACGAACTGTGGAAGCAGCAAACGCTTCATAAGAAAGAAGTTTAGGACTGTAAAGAAAGAAAATGTGACCGCAGCCGAAATTCAAAAAAGGCCAGAGGCGATCACGTTGTCCACGATGACGGCAGCGATGGGACAGGCGCTGAACTGTCGCGGAAGCGCGAACATGGCACTTTTTGTTGACGCTTGAGCGTGGTTTTGAGTTTGACAGCCTGTGAGTGGAAGCCACATGGGTAGACGAAGCTTGACGAGGCCGTGAAGCCTCTCGGTCTGCGCCAGGCGTTTGTCTAAAACAGCGAAGCCACGCTTCAAAAGGTACAATTGCACCACTTATTCTAACGATCCCATTTTCTCGCCACGCTTCTGGCTTGCGCGCTTCGATAGTTCTGTGTTCTGATCAAATGCAACTGGCACTCACTAGCGAGCAAGCTATGGCGTACTTGTGACGAATACTGATTTTTTCCGAATAAAACCATACTTCTAAAATTTTTCGGAGCATAATTATTGTTTTTTTTTCTCCCTTTGACTTAAACGATAAACTTGAACCTTAATCATAGCGTTAGGCCTCAGCCTGCGCTGATATATATATAAACACCATGACATCTCCACGATGCCCCCCGATGCCCCGGCACCATCAGACACGTGATTCGGCCACAGTTTTCGACAGCCACAGATAAAGAAAGTTTCTCATTATGTTTACTGCATATGTCGCTTTTTTTTTTTTCTAGGGGATACAAGCATCTTGAAAAGAAATCAGTCGAGAAATCTAAAATTATGGCAAGATTGGTTCTTGAGGAAAGGAAATCTGTCTCCCATATCTCGGTGGACACCTAAAATTGTGACCAAATTGACTTCAGATGGTCTTAGGCCGAAATTCACATGCACACGGGAGCGCGCCCCAGTCTCGCTTCGTTTATCTGCGCAGCACTCGCGCGGCTTAAATAGAGGTGGTGGGAGTAAAGTTATTTAGAATAACAATAATTTAGATGCGGCCCTCTGTCCTGGACTCTATTGGAGGTTGCGTCCGTTCGTGTCCTGATGACCAGGATCCTCCGTTCGTCGAGGTTTGAGTTGGACAGCACCTCCATCCACTGCCCATATGTGCGGTTTGGTATTTCTGATATTGTTTAATGTCTTTGACTAGCCCGAACTTTGTGATATGCAGTCGGATGTTCTCTGCACATTGAACATGTCCCCTGGTGTATTGTCGGATGTATCTTGTACATGAGATCGGAAGCGGGCGGAGTGGGTGAGGGAACAAACGAAATTTAATGACATCCTGGTCGAAATCAAAAAGAAGAAATGGGCTTGGGCAGGACATGTAATGCGAAGGCAAGATAACCGCTGGTCCTTAAGGGTAACGGAGTGGATTCCAAGAGAAAGCAACTGTAGCTGGGGACGGCAGAAAGTTACGTGGGCGGATGAGAATAAGGAATTTGCTGGCATACGGTGGCTGCAACTGGCGAATGACAGGGTTAATTGCAGAGACATTGGAGAGCCCTTGCCCTGCATTGGGCGTAGTCAGGCTGATGATGATGATGATATTGAGCATTAAAATAAGGGGCTGGTAAGCGTGTCTGCAAGCTTCTGATTGCGACTTCTGTCATGAACGACTTATCTAGTTGTGGGTATTCTTTTCTCGCTGACCTGTGATATCGTAATATATCATGATATATGGCCGGCCCCTGCCTTTCAGCGTCCTCGGACGACTGAGTGTGCGCCATTGTTGGCTCGGATCGTCTCGTGTCCCCATTTAGTATCGTGCACGTTGCGTCGAATGCTGACGGGCTGTGTTGCGTGTTGGGAGGCCGTGTATTATTCGAGCCATCTCTTCGACTTGTGATGACTTTGCGATCATTTTGCGAAGAACATGAGAAAGGTTACAGTGGCGATAGTGGGCCGATACCCAGAGCTATCGCTGTCATATACAAGTTACACGACTGCCGATACTATACAAGACGCGTTTTTCAAAGTCGTTTATACACATTGCGTGGGACGCCGCATATCGCAGACACTGATGGGGGTGTACGCAATGAAAAGCCGTGAGTTTTGCAGCCTACAAAAACTGACAACCTGAATTCTGGTCTGATTGCCACAGGTTGCCATTCTAGGTGATATGCAGGCGAAGTGGAGAAAGGAAGAATATACACCGGATGGAATGATGGGATGAAAAATATCGGTGATGGGAGGGGAAACGTGGCGCATGTCCACGTGTATACTACAATACATACGAACAGAGAAACGGCGGCGAGCGGAGACCTGCGCGTCGCTGTATCAGTGGCGTGTGCGCTGCCGGCGCGTGTCACGTGTGTGTACACAGACAGACGCACGCTAGCGCGGCCGACATGCCTGCCGCTAATTCAATAAAGCCGAGTCCACGCCGCCGCTGCCGGAAGCCGTGTTTGCGCTCGCCTGGGAAAACATGGCCGACGATGTCGTGTTCCGCTGGTTTCTCTCGCGTACACCGCTGAATGCCAAGTGCAGTTTTTTTTTCGTTATTCGTTTTCACTTTCCTCTTTTTCAATTGCTTCCCTGTTTTTCCCGGATCCGGCGGGTGTGTGTGCCGCACGCTGGACAAACAGCCGTGGTGGGGGGACAGCAGAGAACCCAACAAAGCAACGGAGCGGCCGCGGCCATTATCATCACCATCATCATGGCGAGAACGCTCAGACTCCGCCCACAAACCGACCGTGCGTGTTAGCCTCAAGCAAGCGCCGGGTCTGCAACGAGAAGGCCGAATTTAGTGTCAGTTTCAGCGTCCGTAGCAAGTGCATTTCGACTACAAAGTTGCAACTCGCGCAAGCGATGAAACTTGAATTTACTAAAACTTGAATTTACTGTTGCAAATTAGAGGTAAAATGTCTGTTTTAATTATAATATATGTTTTCACTGCAACTGCTATGTAAACGGTCTTCTTGGCCTTAGTCAAGCTGCGTGAGCAGCTTTTAGCCAAGGAGACCCTCCAGGCACTTTCTTGAAAAATAAACATTGAATTGAAATTGAAATTGAAATTGAAACGCAGAAAAGCAGTCGCTAGCTGCTCCAATCAATAAAGCAAAAATGCGCTCATATTTTTCAGAGGCAGAAAAAGATTTCTACAATACAGTATTTTCTCGGGATTACTGGCAGCTAAATGAAGGCCTTCTCAATGGCTTTGTCAAATGACCTAAACACCATACGGTGCTAGGACGGTAAGAGCAGGATATGTTCATGGGGAGACGAATAGAGGCGAGTTGATTTCTTGCTACAGCCCCATCGGTCTTACTAGTGCAATGTAATAATTCCTAGGTCTATATTAACTACAGGTTTCTCTTGTAACGCTTCAACACGTGGAACATGCTCGATCGCGTTCAGTACGACGGATTCTTTACCATCACAACATCACTAAGCTGTAAGAAATAGCGAGTCAAGGCCATAGCCAGTTCCGTCTGCCCAGCGCGCTACGCTTACACGGATTACCGGAAGGAGCCTGCATAGCATGTATACCAAGTAAGGTGCCTTCTTGGTGGCTCTGCTGAGTTTATACCAGTCGGTGCGCGAATGCGCGTAATGTCTTAAAGCAGAATAACGGATAGAAAGCGGACCATTGGCCTCGGTATGGAGCCCGAGCCTTAAGCGTCACCTTTGCCTCTCACTCGCGGAACTTCTAGCCGTCAAGCTCATTGCTACCTGAACCGCGCTGCTTTGCATGAAAATCACCGACACCTGATCTTGTGAACATTTCTGCTAACATATTCGAGAAACTCAGCTATAGCCTTCAAGCGAAAAGACAGAGGAACTCACACACTGCGGTCCGCACGCGTCTGTGAGCCAGCCATTAAACAATGAATCTTTCCTGAAATAGAGCGCGCGCTACGCTAGGTGTTTAATATGCATGTTCACCTAGGAAAAGAAGAGCGGAAGGACTGTTCAACTTACAAACACACAAAAACCATATAGAGAAGAAACAACTTTATTTCTCGCGCATCAACTTAATACATATTCAGAAGTAGTTCTTACTTCGCCCATCAGCTGATGCAACAAAAAAAGCTGCCCCATTTGCGACGTGAACAAAGCTAAATTCGTGTGAAACAATGATCTAATTGATAGTCTTGGCAAAATGTAAGAAGAGGTGCAAGTTTTCGCTGTGTAAGTGCAGAATTGCGCAAACAGTTTCGTAACGGGTAATGATGCCGCGCCTCTTCCTCTTTCACGTGGTTAGCGCAATGCGATTAACGACGGGCCTGTTATTATAGGGATATAGGGAGCAGAGGTGCCAGTCTAATCGTTCATCTTACAACTACATAATGGAACCAGATATTGCTTGAGCGCCTGACGAAAAGCATTATGGGACTGTCATCACGCGGTAGGCGGTGCGGGCTGAGCAGTATATTTTATTTTTTTTTTATCTGCCGACACTACTTCATGTCATCATGCGCGTCTGATAAGCTGCGACCGACACGCTAGTATAGTGTCGACACACTGTAGTGTAGAAGCATTGGGCTGTAAGAACACGATGCTCTTAGCAAATGAAGGGTTGTTTTTGCTGGGCCGTCATCGTCGCTCGTCGCAGTCATTTCAGGACTCAGCCCAGTTGAACGTCAACTGTTCTAGATATCTTAACGCAGGACGATCTGGACGCTGCTGACTGTGTGCACAGGACGACGACAGATATGACACCGCGCGTGTAAGCTGCTTTGGTGCCTCTGGTTGTTGGCAGTCAGTCTCGCTGAATTCCTCCCCCCACCATGCCTTCCCCAGTCGGTGACTGACTCCCCGTGACATTATCACGATGCCGATCAGGTAATGATGTACTTGGGAACCACTTTGCGGTGAAACATCTTCTATATTGCAGCTCTTCAGCTGTTGAATAAAATGATCGCAGTGAACAATAGTTTTACGTGGTATGATATGCGGTACGGGAGAGTCACTCTCATCAGAATACTTGGAAAGAAGCAATGGGAAAGCGAAGGGTGACGGCGCGTTACTCAGCACATGAAAAGAAAAAGCATAGGTGCATTCGCTTCTTGTTATTCAAAAGAAAGGCTTCATTGACGTTAATCGGCCACAATGCGTAACAAAGAGGTTTCTTCAAAGCAAACGGTCTTCATCTTCGGTGTAAAATGCCAAAGCTCACGCAGAAGCTGTACGAGTGACGTCAGGTTTCTTTCCACTTACAAGAGGCGGTGACCTGCGATCTCCGAGGAGCGTGCCGAAGCCGGACACATGTGATGTTGTACTCGGAATCGACGACGCGCTTCGGGTGGCGGACGTCACCAATGTGAGCAGTGCGTCTGCACGTCCGCCTACATATGTGGGCGGCCGCTCACGTAACCGCTTTCACTGCTAACGTAGACAGACGCGAGGCTTTGTGAGCAACACGCAATTATGCGAGAGCACATGCGCACTGCGACGTGTTGAGTCACGCTATTCACCGCAGGTGATGTCACGGGAAGCCGTACGCGCGGGCACCGCAGAACGCGACTCGAGCACCGGTGGTCAACCGCTGGCTCGGCAGCATCGGATCCGCGCCCGCGATTCCTCGAAACGCGAGCCCCTGAGCCGTCGGAAGGCGCAAAGTTGTTGCAAAACTTTGAAACACTGAAGCCCTTACGAAAGAAGGGGAAACAAAATAGGAAGAAAGGAAACGTCGCGGCTCAAGAAAAACTGCGTTCAATAACTCGGCGGTTGACGAACCTGCGACCGACGTGACGCGTCAAAGGAATTTTGCTCGAAGTGCAAAAAAAAAAAAAAAAATGAGGATTGCCGCGGCTGAGGTTGTTCGTTTATTATTTTCTCTCCCCTGTTTCAGGCATGTAGCTTGCGCTACACTTTTGAGAGGTATTGCTTCAATGGCGAAGCTGCCTGTGGCCCCCGCGGGCAGCCGAGCACGTATTCCGACCGGCGAACGTGACATCGTGGAATGCGTCGTCTGGCGCGGGGCTTCGCGGCCTTTTTTTTTTCGGAGAACTGAATTTTCAAGGCCGCGAACCCGCGACATCTTGTCCACTGGCCACCTAGAAGCCCCGCATGGACACATTGTTAAATTTTACTTAGTCTATTTGTTATCGGTAGTTATCAAATGCGACACTACGTTGCAGTTCATTTACCTCACGTTAGCCTGTGGTTATCAAACACGTCATCCATGTGTTTCGTCTGCATCGAAGTGGACAAGCCTCCTCGTCGTGACAAGGTCGTTCTTAAACACTTAAGCCAAAGGACTGTAGCGCATTCTGTTATTTACGTATTTTTCCTTTTTTAGGATCGGATGAATCGCGTTTCAAGGACTATTGGAATGACGCTTTAGGTATGAATCTGGCTCATAACTACAAATCGCAACCATACGTGAGCGCAGAGGGCTAAATACACGGGCAGACTAACGTAAACAGCACATTTTATTGTGAAATCTTCGAAAAAACGAAGTAATAGAAAGCGACATCCAACGTGATAACAAAGTACGGTTCGGGCACCGCAACGCCACCATTGCTTGTAAAATCCTTGTTGAATGCATGTGAATAGCGCGCTAAAGAATTCGTTTGCTTCAAAGCTGCTGGAAAAGTGAGTGACGCTCGCCATCCAGTTGTGCGAGTACGTGCGCGCCTGTTATCTTATACCGCAGTATATCGTGATTCGCAATCTGGAAACGTCACCGCCGCGGACGTTCACGTTACTCCAGTTAACGCACAGCCCAGCGTGCTTTGTATTATATGCCTGCGCACTAGATGCCAGAGTCGCATCTACCCTTCCCTCACCGTTCTCTTCTCATCATGCGTTCAAATTACACAACGCCAAGCGCAGTGGTGCTGGTACCGCACGCTGACGCTACGCGCCGGCCAGCGCGCGTGTAACGGCCACAGAGGCGGCATTCAGTCGGAGCGTGTCATCTCCATTTCCAGAGGGGCTGGAGCCCTTATCAGCGGGGAGGACGTCGCGCCATCAGGTTTTCCCTCGGCGGGTTCCGGGTTGAGCACCCACGCGGCGTTCACATGGCGGCGGCGCACTTTGAAGGGAGCGCGACCATTAGGAAGAGGCGGCCGCTTTGAAGGATCGCGGCGCGACGCGAAGAAAGGCATGTAGGCCGCATCATCCCTCGCGTGCCATACGCGATGCGGCACGAACTGCCCGGGCTCCGACTGGAAGCTGTGGCGGAGACAACGGTGCGTGTGTAGCGCGTGCCATACCGTCCGGGCCGAACGATACGGAGCGCGATGTTGTCTTTCGGGCACAATGAACCGCCGGAAGAGATCGCCCGGCGATTGTGAGCAGAAGGCAGTGGCTTGGTGTCCGTCGCTGGAGGAGGTCCCAAGCAGAGCTCGGCCGCTTCGTATGCGGCCGTCCGAGACAGACGGCCGCGGTTCAAGTGTCCTTGAGTGCAGCTTCAGTTTTGGTTGTCATGGCAGCGAGTAAAATGCGATGGTGACGGCTACAGGCTCGCTTTGTGAGCTCATTGGGCATTCTTCCAGAGGTCAATAATTACTGCCACCATCTGTTACTACAATGCTGAAATTAGGGATTCTAGTCAGTGTTGTCCTCAACTCTTGCCGATTAAAGCAGAGATACTGCCATGCAAAGAAGGAAATCGGTACAAGCGTCGTCAACAAAGCTCTGCGTTAAAGGGTTAGAGACACCAAACTCTTTGTAGTATGTTTTACCTTTGGAAAGACCAGTATGATAACAGTAAACATACTGGAGCCTCTAGTGGAACTCACCTGTGCTCATATGGGTCGGTGGACGCGCTCTTAAGCAAACTCAATCGGGCTCGGCTCATATTGAGATCATGATATCAGTCGTGAGTGACTCCGGGATCACATTCAGATCATAGTCTGAGTTGTTAGTGGTTGGTTGTTCCACTTCAGTGGATCAAGTGAGAGTGGGTGAAGAGGGAGGGGGATGAGAAGGACGGGGACGGACCTTAGGGCCGCTCTGGATGACCGGGCACTGTTGGGCCGCGGCAACCTTGCGGGCCCAGGCCACGATGCGAAGCTGTAGCTCCGGTTGTGAGCTGCGCTGAGCAGCCTCTCAATCCTACTGCGCTTTTATACCTTGAAAGGAAGGTTTTGGGTGTGTTTGGGCAACTTTGATAAGTATGTTTGAAATCCGCTCTGGTGCTTCGGCATATCTGACATGATGAAGATTTTTCTCCTGTATTATTTATAAGGCACACGAGGAAAGGGGATGACATGGTGGCGGTTTGTCATCATCATCGGCCTGACTACGCCCACTGCAGGGCAAAGGCCTCTCCCATGTATTTCGAATCAATCCTGTCTTCTGCCAGCTGTGGCTGCCGTATACCCTCAAGCTTCTGAATCTAATGCGCCCACCTAACTTTCTGCCGTCGCCTGCAACGCTTGCCCTCCCTTGGAACCCACACCATTACCCTTAAGGACCAGCCATTATCTTGCCTTCGCATTACATGCCTTGCACAAGCCTATTTCTTCCTCTTGATTCGGACTGTGCCATTAACCTGCGTTTGACCACTGGCCGCTTCCGATCTCTTAACGTTACACCTATCATTTTTCTGTCCATAGCTCGCTGCGTTGTTTTTAACTTAAGCTGAGCCTTCTTCGTTATCCTCCACGTTTCTACCACGTACGTGAGTACCGGTGAGATACAGCTGTTCTATACTTTTCTCCTGAGGGATATTGGTAAACTGGCATTTATAATCTTTTTGATCATAGAAGGTCGTGGCCAAGTACTACACCAGGGTGGCGAAATCCTGTTATAGTGAGGGAGTGCGATGTCAGTTGTGGTCACAGAGATGAAGCCATTCCCATGCCTAGTGATGCAGTGATGCTCTTTTTTTAGACCCACAGGAGAATTGTGCGGCGCTGGGATTCGAATCCCTCTCCTCTTGCACGCGAGGCGGATACTCTACCTCTACGCCATCACTACATCGCTGTGGTTTGTAGTCGAGGCCATACCACCTGCTCGGCTTTGGTAAGGGACGGATGAGGACGGGTGTAGATTTGGCGGGAGTTTCTGTAATGTATAGTGATGTCGTTATAGTTGAGGAGGTGGTCCCTCGCACTGCAGAATGAGGGCAGGCAGCCCACTGCCCTGTTGATGAGAGCTCGGGCTTGCTCGTAGGTGGCCAGAGGAGGGTGATGTGGCGCAGGACTCACATTCGGATCATAATATCAGCCGTGAATGAGTAACACGGACGGTGTCCTGTTCCTTTTCTTTATTCAGGTGGGGCCTGTCGGAAACTATGACCGAGTTCTGCCGTGCCTCTGCGACGAAGGCGGGGGTCCCTTGCCGCGCACCGACTCGTGAGTGTGCCGAAATGAGTCGTGAGTAGAGATGAATGAGTGAGCACAAATGAGTCGGGAGTCCAAATGAGTCATGAATGGAAATGAGTCAGCTCACTGACCTATTTAATTGGTCGACTCGCGACTGGTTTGGTCGCACTCATTTCAACTTCAGCCTCGTCTGGACTCACTTCTCACTAGTGAGTCCAGAAGTGGTGCGAGTCGAAATGAGTGATCTGAGGTGCGAGTCGAAATGAATGAGTGATCTCAGATGGGCCACGATACGCGAGTTGGAGCGAGTCGAAATAAATAGACAGATGAAACTGCCTCGGGTCCCTCTCATAAAAAAAAGTCTGGGTATGTGCCTAGCTCGCGC
The DNA here is from genome assembly GCF_055824585.1 of Amblyomma mixtum. Lineage (NCBI taxonomy): Eukaryota > Metazoa > Arthropoda > Arachnida > Ixodida > Ixodidae > Amblyomma > Amblyomma mixtum. The sequence continues at coordinate 153,732,626 of NC_143016.1, forward strand.
GCTAAGAAAAAAACAAAGACACAAAAACTGGCTAAAGTAGGCTGCAGCTTAGTTAAAACATTCGGCGTCCCACTTTTTTCTCCCCGTTCTTCTTTTCTTCCTCTCCTCTTACTGTGATTATGTGAAGGTGAACTCATGCTCAAAATTCGAAAAAGTAAGAAAAAAGTACTTTATCCAATTTTATAATCAATACGTGTTTTTTCACTCAGCACTGCTCTTGAGTGGCGACTCAATTGTTGATATGTTTTATCTTTATAGCTTTTTAAAGGAAGCACGTTTTTTTTTTTCCAAAAACTAAATTTCGATCCACTGGCTCTCTTTAATATACGATACACCTCAGCCGCCTTCTCATTCCTGAGAAGAAGGCTGAGGTCCTTATTTGGTTCGTCGGGAGCCTCGAGATCCTTCTCCAGACAAGGATGCTCACTGAGGTTGCCCGACCCTCTTTGAAGCTTTTACTAGTGGCAATTTTTAAAATGTATTTTCTTTGTCATCATTAGCTGGTATAACTAACGTTTTATGCCCTCTACTCCACCGATTACTATTCACATTTTTATAAGTTTCTGGAGAAAACTTTACTCATACCACGAGCTTGGTTCACGGTGGCCTTATCTCCCTATATGCTATTAGACCCAACGCAACACACAAACAACTCTTCTTATGCTTATGCTTTCTGTTCTTTATTGACTTTGTCTCCCTTCTCTTGGCTTAGGTCTTGGTTTGGCTCGCCTTGGCTTAGCGCCGATCCGCCTGGGCGCCAACTAAAGCAAACGCAACCCATGCCAATCCACAGGAACAGGAGCAACTAAAACGGGCTTCAGTTACGTGAAGACTCAGGGTGTATAGGCTCCCGTTGATGGCCCCCACCATAAAGAAGTGCCGTTTTGTTCAACCAGCACGTGCTAGAAAGGTAGTTGATCTGTCAAACGGCCTCTCAGCCTTAGCACTTCACAGAATCGCCTTCAAGAATGCACCACGTCGTAGACGAAAGAGATACATGTGCAGAAGTGAAGTACTGGGAAGAAACAAACATAGTGGCCGACTGACTGATACACGGTCGCAGTACGGCTCCCAGAAGGGGGCGGAGCACGGCCAACTGCCCGTCGTCGGCAGTGCCAGAGACAACGATTTCGTCATGCCACCGCGGCGACGCGCCAAAGCCGCTGTAGCGTTTAGCGAGCCATCGACGCTCACGGCCACCGTGGCGCAGCGGCGCAGCGGCGCTGACCTCCCGCGGCGAGCGCGCGCTTTGTGCGGCTGAAAGCCGGCGACAAATGGAGGGGAGCTCGCACGCCAGCCGCACGTGCAGCGGCCGGACAGCATCCAGCCAACTAGCAGCGCCTTTTCAAAAGAGGTGAGCACGGCCCGCGCATCATTGATCTGCGGCCTCCGCCCAGGAGCCACGCCGGCCGGCCACCCGCCGGGCGAACCTCCTCTTCCGATCCCCGCTCTCTCTGGGAGCTCCCTTTCGCCGCCAGCGTCTGCATGCTGCGCGTCGTCGGGCTCGGCGTATCACCGCGAGACAGTCGGATAACGAGGAGGAGAGCTGATTTGTTTCCCAGAGCCAGGCGAGCGTCGGTAGCTCCTCTTCTCTTTTTTTTTTCATTCGCTCGATACGGCGGAGACAGAGAGAAGGGAGCAGCGGGCACCAAATCCCGAGGACACCACACTTGCAGATGCGCGCGCATGCTGTCTTTGCTTGCCGCCGTCTCTCTTCCATGTGCCTCATCCGCAGCAAACTCGCCTTGGAGAACCTGCACACAGAAAAAAAGAAACAAATAAAACAAGCTTGTGAAACTCAAGAAAAGGTGGTAAATTGAAGCGTCATAGCGACGAGGCAGAAACGCGGCGGCTACGTTGCTCCACCGGCACCTCCTCCGTTATTATTATTATTTTTTTACGACATGCTCCCCGAGACGGACCTCGGCGCCTGGCTTTGGCAGGTCGCGTTCCGAGGGCTGAATGCCAGCGTCGAGTGAGTAATGGCCGGTCGGTCGGCCGCAAACTGCGGCATCGCGAGGTTTCAAATCGCCGCCATTACTCAGAACACGGGCCCTTGGTTTCTGGCAGTCGATTTAGCCGGCCAGCCTCTTTGCTTATGTTTCTTTTTTCGAAGGAGTGAGGGAAAAGGGAGAGGAGGCTTAGGTGGCACTCAACGTTAGATGATGGAAGTAAGTTTTACTGGAGTTATCTGACGCAAAACCATTATATATTTCAGTAATTTCAGTTAACGTATTTTCTATTTATTCATTCCTTTCAGGTTGCCTTCAATGCCTTGACATTGCGCAGGAGTCTGGCGTTAAAACAAAGGTTAGGCAACAACAAGGTGTCATACACACTGAGAATGAATAAAAAACGTTTCAGTGAACTGGAATTTCTGCCTTCGTATTCTCTGAACACTGATTGAAATTTTGTGGGCACCTAGACTCTTGAATGGTTAGGAAATTGATACAACTTATTCCAAAACGAGGTTTTCAGGTTAAACCTCACGCGACCTCCCCCATACCGTGTTAACAGCTCTGTATTAATCCTATCACTTCCAACTCATTCTTTAAAGTTTGCAGCACTCACCTATATGGGTTGGCACCACTCGGCACTTTTTGACCGCCTGGCGCCTGTAGGTTACTGACACGCCCGCCCAAGTAACGTCGCCTAGGATTTCCTGCTGTCTTTTAAGCACAGATGAGTTTTAAGTTCGTTTTTAATCCCTTTCCTGATCTCTAATTAAAAATAGATGAAATAAGCCGCTATCTCCGTTGCAGTAAAGCCCTTCCGACGGACAGCGAAATCCCTCTGGTCGCAAAGCCAATGTGAAGTCAGTGCGCGTCATTGGCAGCGTTGTAGCGCGCAGTCAGCCACCCTCACCGTATACCCTGGGCTTCAAAAGGCATTCGCAAGCAAAGACGAGTGAACCGCTGCTATATTCAATGGCCTGGAGTGGAGGGTTGCGCCTTGCGAGAACGCACGGTTCAGCAAATGTGGCTGGACGCATACATCTGCCTTTATTTATATTGCGCAACCGTGCTTCATGTTGTGCGTTCCTAATAATGTTGGAGTAACAGTCCCGTTCGAGCCATACTGCAGCCAGAGGCATTCGTTCGAGGGGTCGACTCACCGCTCAACAGCAAGCTGTAATGCAGTTCAGCGCCCATATTCGCGTGACCACGTAGCGACGGCGCTTGTATGTCAAGGGATGAGGCGTCTAAGCGAAGTGCGGCTCCATACACAGACTGCTAATTCCAGTAATAAACAGATACGAGCTCATTTTAGAATCCTTCAGCGAACGCTGCACCTCGAGTTGGATCATGTACCTTGACAGGCAGAGATGCACAGCTATGTACAAGTGGTGTGAGAAAACAACGGTGGTCTGTGCTACGACTTTGCTGCGCCGATGCACGGCATGGCAAAAATCCGGACTGGTAGCGTATGGGTGCTTAAAAGGACTCTGAAACACCTTCTGAGAAGAGCACATAAACTCGCTCAATCACTACATTATGTTGTCATGAACACCTGAGCCAAATAATACACTTCTATACGCAGTAGAGAACCCACAATCGCACGCGAAAGTTGGCGAGTCCTTACCGACGACTTTGTCAAGCTCGCGCCCTCCTCTGTCACACATACCTGTTTAATTCTGTTCAAATATCGCTATTGGTAAAATTGTTTCAGACATCACACAGCTACCGCGACCGCGGCCAGTCAGCAGCGTCGCCCCGGAGTGACAGGAGGCTCCGCCAACATGCGAGCGCCGGCTTTACAGCCGGCGGGAGCCAACCTTTGAGCGTGCAAAAAAGTAATGACAGGAGAGGAAAAGGCGCTGAGATGCTGAAATTCAAATTTCTGACTACAGATAGACCAGCTTCTACAAAACGCATTTCAAAAATTCTTGCTGGAGGATATTCGTAAAACAGCCACCTTTACTATCGCAGGGTTCATCATCAGCCTGACTACGCCCACTGCAGAACAAAAGGCCCCTCCCATGTCTCTCCAACTCACACTCTCCTTTGTCAGCTGCGGGCACCATGTTTCCGCAAACTTCTTAATCTCGTTCACCCAGCTAACTTTCTGCCGCCCCTTACTCCGTTTGCCTTCTTTTGGAATCCACTCCGTTGCCCTTAAGGACCATCTGTTATCTTGGCTAAGCATTACACGGCCTGCCTACGCCTATTTCTTCCCCTTGATTTAGACTATGTCGTTAACCCCTGTTTGTTCCCTTACCCACCCTACCCAGTTCCTGTCACATAGCGCTAGAGCTATCATTTTTCTTTCCATAGCTCACTGCGTCGTCCTTAGCTTAACTTGAACCCTCTTTGTTAGCCTCCACGTTTCGGCCCCTCAGGTGAGTACCGGTAGGATACAAGTGTTGTATACTTTTCTCGTCAGGGATATTATCGGTAAACTGCCGTTCATGATCTGAGAGAACCTGCCATATGCGCTCTACCCCCTTCTTACTCTTCTAGTTATTTCCTTTTCATGATCCGAATCAGCGGTCACTACCTGCCCTAAGTAGACGTATTCTCCTACTACTTCCAGCACCTCGCTACCAATTGCGAACTGCTGTTTCCTTGCTAGACTGCTGGACATTACTTTGGTTTTCCGCAATGTTAATTTTACATCCACCGCTCTGCCTGTCTAACTCATTGTTATTATTTTTATTTTCTTTTTGGTCGTCCCAGCCTGTTCATTGTCTAACTCATTGATCATGCTTTGCAGCTCATCTTCTTGGCGACTTAGGAAGGCAATGTCATCAGCGAATCGTAGATTACTAAGGCATCCTCCGGTAACTGTTATCCACAGCTGTTCCCAATGCAGGCCTCTGAATACCTCCTGTAAATAGGCGTTCACTAGCATTCGCGAAATCATGTTTTACTGCCCGACACATTTTCTTATTCGAATTTCAGCGCTGACTTTATGGAGGGATATGGTTGCTGCACAGCCATTATGATATCTTTCAGTATATTTACATAAGACTCGCCTACACACTTACTACTCAGTGCGTGCACGACTGCTGAGTTATCGACTGAGCCAAATGCTTTCTCCTAATTTATGAAGACTACATTTAGGGGTTGGTTATACTGTGCACATTTCTCTGTCACCTGAGTGATAGTGTGAATTGGTCTATTTTGGAGAAGCCTTCACGAAAGCCTACCTGATCATTTGGTTGATTGAAGTCTAAGGTTGTCGTGACTCTAATATTAACGATGGCCTTAGTAGGCAACAGACAGTAAGCTGATCGGTAGTAATTTTTCAAGTCGTATGTGTCTTTATTATGGATTAAGATGACGCTAGCGCTTTTCCAAGCTTCTGATATGCTCGAGGTCATAAAGCATTACGTAGAGGCTAGTTTTTCTAGCAGAATCTCTCCACTCCCTTCAACAGATCCGCTGATATCTGATCCTTACCAGCTGCTTTCCCCCTCACCATTGCATTGCTCCTAAGGCTTTCATTCCCAACAATTCTGGACGAAAGCATTTTTGAACTGGAAAGATTTTACGAAAGCAATTTTTTTTATATATTCTAAGATTACACAATAACAATCAATGCATTCACAGGCCTTCTATCGGCAGACTAGCATTTTTTTTTTTTGCTATTAACGTTTTTGCTACAATCAAAAGCGTTCCCCCTTGGTTTTCTATGGCAGTCTTAACTGCTCCATCCAAGCGATGCAAAAAAATTCAAGAGAATTATTTTGCTTCGTATCGGAAGAGCACATATCTATTTTGAAGCGATATCCTGAATTCCTCAACTTTCCTTCTTACCACTAACTCAATAATTTACTTCCGTTTCACTAGTTTTTTTTCGTTCCCTCTTCAAGTCCAGGCAAATTCGAGGCCGTACCGTTCTGTAGTCGCTACGCCGGACCTTTCCTAAGAACGCACCTTTCATAGCACATAGTATGCAGTCTATTTCACTTTTAGTCTCACCATTGGGGCTCTTGCATGTGCGCTTCCTGTTCTTTCGTTTACGGAAGAAGGCATTCATGATCCGTAAATTATTTCTCTGCGAACTCTACTAATAACTCCTTGCTGATATTCCTAGACCCTTTGCCATAGTCGCCTACTTCCTGGTCTCCAGCCTGATTCTTTCCTACCTTGGCACTGAAATCACCCATGAGTAGTCTATTGTGTTGTAGCGGCCTTTATTGGCAAGAGATGAGTGGTTGTTAAGGCCGGTTAGAGCGGGCAAGGGCAGGTCCGGTCCCGGAACAGTTGATGCTTTTGCCGCGCGTCGGTTCTGCTGCTTCAGCTGCCGATCGTCTTCTTCTCGCCTCGCGCCGCGAATCGGTTCTGTTGCTCCGTCTGCTAAGCGTCTTCCTCTTTACATTGGCCCCCGGGGAAAAAAGAGCCATCCTGGCGATTTAGGGAGTCAACAGGACGCAGGGGTCGTAATACGGCTTCAAACGCGAAACGTGAACGGTCTCGCGCCCACGTCGTCGGAGATCGGGTGATGGCGTCACGGGCTCAACGATGTAAGTGACGGGAGAAGTGCGCTCAAGGACACGGTAGGGTCCGTGGTATTTTGGCAGCAACTTGGTAGAGAGACCTGGGGCAGCAGAAGGCACACGGAGCCAAACAAGGGATTGCGGCTGAAAAGTGTCTGTGCCATGGGAGTGGTCGAAACGGTATTTCTGGCGCCCTTGGTCGTCAGACGTGAATGACCGGGCGAGCTGGCGGCACTCTTCAGCGTGTCTGGAGGCTTCAGATACGGTTGTGGATTCCGACGAATCAGGATGGTACGGAAGAATAGTGTCGAGCGGCGAGGATGGTTCACGGCCGTATAGAAGGAAGAATGGTGAGAAACCAGTAGTGCTCTGCGTAGCGGTGTTGTAGGCATATGTGACGAAGGGGAGGACGACGTCCCAGTTAGAATGGTCTGCCGCGACGTACATTGACAACATGTCACCTAATGTTCGATTGAAACGTTCTGTCAAGCCGTTCGTCTGGGGATGATAGGCAGTAGTGGTGCGGCGAGTAATGTTGCATTGCTGCAGAAGAGATGAAACTACGTCTGACAGAAACACCCGCCCACGGTCGCTCAACAGTTCACGCGGGGCTCCGTGCCGAAGTATGAAATGGTGCAAGAGGAAGGCTGCAACATCCCGCGCCGTAGCAGCTGGGAGGGCGGCTGTTTCGGCGTACCGTGTCAGGTGGTCTACAGCGACGATGACCCAGCGGTTTCCTGCAGCAGTGTAGGGAAGTGGTCCATACAGGTCAATGCCAACTCGGTCAAATGGCCTGGATGGGCAAGACAAAGGCTGCATAGGGCCGGTCGAATGGTGATGAGCGAGCTTGCGGCGCTGGCAATCGGGGCAGGAACGGACGAATTTTCGGACGTAGTTATACATGCCGCGCCAGTAATAGCGGAGGCGAAGCCGGTTGTAGGTCTTAAAAGCACCGCCGTGACCAGCTTGCGGGTCGCTATGAAAGGCTGCGCATATTTCTGAGCGTAAATGTCCAGGGATCACTAGGAGCCATTTGCGCCCGTCAGAGAGGTAGTTTCGGCGGTACAAAATCCCATCATAAACAGTGAAGTGGGCAGCCTGACGGCGGATTGCGCGCGGTACCGGCACGACAGAACGGTCTGAAAGATAACGTACAAGAGAAGTGATCCAAGGGTCCTTGGACTGCTCGTTGGGCATATCGTCCAATGACAAGGAGGCGCAGTCGATGGCGGGAGGAGAGGCACGTTCATTGGCTAGAGGTGAACGAGAGAGAGCGTCGGCGTCGTTATGCTTCCTGCCAGAGCGATAGATCACACGAATATCGTACTCTTGAAGGCGTAAGGCCCATCGGGCGAGGCGGCCATTTGGGTCTTTTAGGGAGGACAGCCAACATAGGGAATGGTGGTCCGTGACGACCGCGAAAGGCCGGCCGTACACGTAAGGCCGAAATTTCCCGATCGCCCAAACGATCGCCAAGCACTCTTTTTCAGTTACTGAGTAGTTTTGCTCTGGCTTCGTCAGGGTGCGGCTCGCGTATGCAACAACATACTCCGCGTACCCCGGTTTGCGTTGAGCAAGAACAGCACCGATACCAACGCCACTGGCATCTGTGTGGATTTCAGTTGGAGAAGCAGGGTCAAAGTGGCGCAGTATGGGCGGAGAGGTAAGTAGACGGCGCAACGTGATGAACGCGTCGTCACAGGCAGGACTCCAGCTTGATAGGTCGCTACTGCCACGAAGAAGTGCAGTCAGAGGTGCGATGATACAAGCGAAATTTCGGATAAAGCGCCGGAAGTAAGAACATAAGCCGATGAAACTGCGAAGTTCCTTCATCGTAGAGGGCTTCGGAAACTCAGAGACAGCACGAAGCTTTGCTGGGTCAGGAAGGACACCCTGTTTCGACACGACGTGGCCCAAAATCGTCAACTGACGAGCAGCGAAGCGACATTTCTTTAAATTGAGTTGAAGCCCGGCTGCCGCGAGGCATCCCAAAACTTGCTCCAGGCGAACGAGGTGCGTCTGGAAATCTGGGGAGAAAACAACGATATCGTCCAAGTAACATAAGCATGTTTTCCATTTCAGGCCGCGCAGTATCGTGTCCATCATCCGCTCAAAAGTGGCAGGGGCATTGCATAGTCCGAAGGGCATGACGTTGAATTCATAGAGCCCGTCAGGCGTCACAAAGGCTGTCTTGGAGCGGTCAGCGTCGGCCATCGGGACTTGCCAATAACCCGAACGTAGATCTAAAGAAGAAAAGAATTCAGCTCCCTGCAGGCAGTCAAGTGCGTCATCAATGCGGGGCAGCGGGTAGACGTCTTTGCGGGTAATTTTGTTCAGGCGCCGGTAGTCTACGCAAAAGCGGATAGAGCCATCTTTTTTGGTGACAAGGACGACAGGGGAAGCCCAAGGACTGTGCGATGGTTGTATGACGCCCCTCTGTAGCATGTCATTTACCTGGGCGTCGATAACTTGGCGTTCGGTGGCCGAGACGCGATATGGGCGTTGTCGCAACGGCGTATGGGCGCCAGTGTCGATCTTATGGGTAACAGCTGAGGTGCGGCCCAAACGGTGGTTGGAGAAGTCAAACGATGACCGAAACTTATTTAGCAGGGCCTCAAGCTGGGTCTTCTGCGGTGGCGAAAGATTCGCGTCGATTGGGCGCTCAAATACGGCTTCGGGAGCGGGATCAGGAGACGATGGGGAAGAAGTAAGTGAAGACACTTGCATGCGGCAGGGGTCATCCTCATAAGGGTCCCAGGCGACGATGGAGGCGAAAGGCTGGACACGTCCCAGGCATTCACCGCGAAGAAGATTAGAGGGGCACAGGAATGGATTTGACAGGGGCAAGGCGCTGCAGCCGGCTGAGACGGTAAGGACGGCGAATGGCAGGGGTAGACAGTGACGAGAAGCGAAGGAGTCGGACGGGATGAAGATGACAGGGCCGTTGGATGCAGAGTCGCAATGAACAGAGACGAGCACAGCAGAGCACGGCGGGATCACGACGTCATCAGCCACAGTCAACTTGGAGCACGGGTTAGTGGAAGCGCTCACCGATGCGTCGCCGAATGGAAGAAGGGCGACTTCGGAACGAGTGCAGTCGATGACAGCTTCATGTCGCGAGAGAAAGTCCCAGCCTAAGATGACGTCGTGAGACGGCGATGCGAAGACGATGAATTCAACAACGTACAGAACGTCCTGAATAGTAACTCGAGCTGTACAGGCCCCCAAAGGCGCGATAATTTGCGAATTAGCGGCGCGAAGCATAAAACCAGATAGCGGAGTCATCACTTTTCGTAACTGGCGGCACAATTTTGCACTGAGTACAGATACAGCAGCACCGGTGTCAACAAGCGCGAAAGCATCGGTGCCCTCCACAGAAACGGTGATCAGATTGGCCGGAGAAAGTCGAGGTCTTGAGCTTGGCGACGAGCACGCAGTTCTTGCCTCCGGAACTGCGGGCACTAGTTTTCCGAAGGGGAAGAGGGACGACGGCGCATCGGGGAAACCGAGCGGCGACGCGGAGATGGAGAACGGCGGCGAATAGAGGGACTGTAATCGGAGGAACCAGTGGGCTCAGAAGGCGAAGTGCGGTGAAAAGGCTGGGGAGGGGCGTAGGCGTAACCTCGAGGGTCGGTATCTGCAGCAGGGGACGAAACTTGGCGGCGGCAGTGACGCATCACGTGGCCAGGAATGCCGCAGGCATAACAAATGGGTCGGTTGTCTGGTGTGCGCCATGGGCGGAAACGTTGCGGTGGTGGCCGGACAGGACGAAATGGGGTCGACTGCGGTGGATGTTGGTACGACACGAATGTGTCTGGGCGGGGACGCCTGACTGCTTCGGCGTAGGTTAGTGGCGCAGCGACGGGAGACTGGGAGGAAACCGGTGGCAGGGCTTCGGACACTTGCTCCCGGATCACGTGCTGGAGTGTCGGAGTTAGGTTAGATGAACTCGGTACGGTAGGAAGAAGCGAAAGCTGCCGCGCAACCTCCTCACGGACAAACTGCTTGATCTGGTGCAGTAGCGAGCTGTCCTCTGTCGTCATGCTCAGGCTAGTTACTGTGTCGGTCTGTGCAGAGGGCTGCCGAGTGAAAACGCGCTGTCGGCGGAGCTCGTCGTAGCTTTGGCAGTGGTCGAATATATCGGTGACAGATGTGACGTTTTTGCCCACAAGCATATTGAAAGCGTCGTCTTCGATTCCTTTCAGGACGTGTTTAACTTTTTCGGCCTCCGCCATGGACGCATTGACGCGCTTGCAGAGATTGACGACATCTTCTATGTAGCTGGTGTATGATTCACCACTTTGCTGTGCGCGAACGCGAAGACGCTGCTCGGCGCGAAGTTTGCGGACTGCCGGACGGCCGAAGATGTCGGTGAAGCTGGTTTTAAATTCGGTCCAGGTGGTGAAGTCCGATTCGTGGTTTTGGAACCAAAGGTGGGCGACGCCGGTTAGGTAGAAGATGACGTTGGTGAGTTTCATAGTGTCGTCCCAACGGTTATGAGCGCTCACCCTGTCGTAAGAGGACAACCAATCCTCCACGTCGTGATCGTCCGTGCCGCTGAAGACGGCAGGGTCGCGCTGGCGGAGCGCACCATGGCAAGCAACGGGTGCCGGCGAGGAGCTGGCTGGCTGGTTGGCGTTGGCAGGCATGGGGGTAGTGATGGTACGGTTACGTAGCTCCAGGACGGAATCCCGCAGCCTCCACCAAGATGTAGCGGCCTTTATTGGCAAGAGATGAGTGGTTGTTAAGGCCGGTTAGAGCGGGCAAGGGCAGGTCCGGTCCCGGAACAGTTGATGCTTTTGCCGCGCGTCGGTTCTGCTGCTTCAGCTGCCGATCGTCTTCTTCTCGCCTCGCGCCGCGAATCGGTTCTGTTGCTCCGTCTGCTAAGCGTCTTCCTCTTTACAGTGTTTTTACTTTGCTCAGTGCCGATTCCACGTCTTCATAGAGGCTGGCTGTAGGTGTGTAAGCCTGTACCAGCTTCAGTTCGTACCTCTTATTTAGCCTAATTACGATAACTGCCGCCCTTTTGTTAGTACTATAGAACTTCTGTATGTCGCCAGCTATATCTCGCTTCATGAGAAATCCCACGCCTAGTTTTCGTCTGTTCGATAGTCCACGACAGCATAGTACGTGCCCGCTCTTTAGTAATGTGTACGCCTCAACTGCCTTCCTAACCTAATAAGTTTTATGGCATTCCATTTATTACTGGGTAGTATCGCTAACGGCACGCTAGACTAGTTTCACTAGATAAGGTTCCAGCGTTAAAAGCTGCCAGGTTAAGTTTCCAATGGTGACTTGTCCGGAATCAGAGATTCTTAGCACCCTCCGCTGCGTAAGAGCTCTGGCCACCGCCTTGGTCAGTTGCTCCGCAGCCGCTGGCGGCTGAAGGGCGAGGGTTAATTGGTTTAGTCATATAGGAGGCTGTGGCCAAGTACTAACTACACCACGGTAGCCAAACCATGTTCTGGTCAGGGAGTGCGTTGGCGGTTCGGGTCATTAGGGTCATTAGGGCCGCACCTAAGGCCTGGTTATACAATAATACACAAGGAGAATTGCGTGGCACCGGGATTCGAAGCCCGGTCCTCTTGTGTGCGAGACGGATCACCATCGGTGCATGACTATCAAGTATTGGTGTCCGCCAGTACCGGTACTGGTGGACGTAAATAACAGGCGAACCACGTTAACTAGTAAAGTTGTTGACTAAATTTTAATACTTAACTATTTAATTATTACCGATAAAGACTCGATCGCGACCACACATTTGCAGTCGGCCATTAGTAATAGCCATATCAGTTTTTAGAATTTTTAGAGCGTTTAGTATGTTACGCTAAGAAAATTCGCCTAACCCAACGCATCCGTGCCAGAGCGACGCCTGCAAAGTGGTTCGGAGTCTGAGAACGGGGCGATTAGAGGCTCACGTCAAAAAAAAAAGGGGATAATTTCTACTGAGGGAAGCAACAGTTGCTAAATAAGTCAAATTTAATTTCTGCACTGATGTTGCTCATTGAAACAACACCGCTGACGATGACGACGCTCCTCAAGTGATTTGCCGTCTCCGAAGAGGTTCTGATCATCGGCGAGGAGGTGGCTGAGGGCGCCTCAAACGGCTCTCTATTAAACAAATATATATAAAACGCAGTTGTTTTGGGCTGTGTAGCAAATCGTGCTGCAGTGATATAGATAATACACAGCGGTAAGACGGGAACAACGGGCTGGCACAAGAAGGCACGGGCTTTCAACTGTTCACCTTCTGCACCCCTTCAACGCGATTCACTATTGATGACCTGCCAACTAGCAGACACTTTCGCAGTGCATAGCTCCGATTCGCAACTTAGAGTATTGCACGGGCCCAGAAGCCACACTGTTTGCGCACCGTACTCGCCTCGTAGACCGGATGAGAAAATAAATTACTCGCACAGAATAACGCGGCCGCTGTCAGGCGAGCGTGGCAAACGGCAGGATGTCGGGGACAAAACGACACAGACATAACAACGTGAGTGTGTACGCAGAGGTGGACGCATGCAATCGCAAATGCGAAAAAATAAATAAAAATGAACGAAGGGAAGGAAGAGAAGCTACGAGCGAAGAGGGCAGACGTGGCGCGCTCGTGTTTGCTCGGGGCCGCTCTCTTCGGCTACGCTCTGCCACCCGTCTCCGCTTCCATTCACCACACTCGGCTGAACACGCCGCCGCCGCCGAGAGCAGAGTTTACGCGTAACAGATATTTGTATTTCGCCTACAGCTGGTCTTTCATTTTCACACGCACCCGATGCCGTTTCAGAATGAGCGCAAAGCGCAGGTACTGCATATCTTCGTCTTGTAGCGGCAGCGACTGCTGCGCCATTCTCATTTGCCGCTTCGATTTTGGAGCGAAAGCTCTACTTCTCCCGTGCAAAGCTGAAGGTCATGTGGCTATGAAATTTGACCTTCAAACCAGGAGGAGTTCCGGCTTGGCTCTGACGTCATGCCACGTGACTCCCCGCGCCTCACGACAGCTGCGTATGCTGAGCGGACGGCACTCTCTCAGCTGCCAGAAATCGCGCGACGCGCAGTTCGCTATATAAAAGCGTGTTGTTTACGTACCGTGTTGTTTACCGTTCGCTATATAAAAGCGTATGTTTACCTTAACAGAGCTGTCACTCGTCCCACTAGGTTAAGCCGAGTTGAACTACAGCTAATTTTTTCGGTACTTCTGGAATGACGGCCCACCCAGCTAACTGCGACTTCCTCCATGCATTAAATATCTTCTCACTCACTCTCAATTCTCACACGGCAATTTTGACTCAGAACTCCCAGAGTTGTGTTTCCCGGATGATCTCGGGCAAACACGCGGGATGACTGCGTACAAAGCGCGAAAGCTACCAGAGGAGAGAAATAATAAAAAATAAGCAAGATTATACTCCTCGTCACCAGCAGCTGTCGGTGAATCTCGCTTCTCACAGGGGTAGCCGTCCTAAGGGTCTATTTTTTCTACTCGAACCGTTCTTTACAGAGCATCTGGCGGTCTCATGGGATGAGCAGTACTGTAACCATTCCATTTTTTACTCCTGCTAATTGTCCGCACACTGCAAGTTCGGCGTCTGTTCATATTGAATTCTGTTCGATTGCAACAGCCTTTCAAAATCAATTGAAATAACTCTAAATGAGACAGCTAAAAATGCTCAAAAGAAAGGCTGAATTTCGGAGGAAAGTGAATCATACGTATCGGGTTAGCATAGGACGAGGCCGCAACTCAAGTTAGGTTGGTGGTTCGATGGTGACTATCCAGAAGTCATCTAAGAAGTTAGGTGCAGTCAGGTAGGCTTGGGAAATGTTCTTTTTTCGCTTTTTTAGGCAGCGTGCAATCTCAGCTTTTGATATAAGCAGAGCAATCACGCATTCATAGCGTGTTAAAGCACAGCTGATTTGGTGTTCGGGGTGTGAATTCTACGGATTAATGAATGTGGACTTCACAGTGAATATACCAGCTGTTCAGGCAGATGTCTGTTCTTCATTCTACCAGAACTGCACAGGAGCGGTGTCCTAGTCGTTTGAGCATCCGCCTCGCATGCTGGAGGTGTGGGGTTCTATCCCGTGTGCCGCCAGCAATTTACCGGTGATGGATTGGATACAAGCTTTTACTGGTCTAGTGGTCGGCTTCTTTGGAATGAAATGCTTCGTAAATGGGTCTTTGACCCCACCTTGAGTACACTAAAACACCTTGTATCATGGCGCTCTTTGGCCACAGATGCCCTGGCGCCATAAAAATGAATCAGCATTATCATCGTCACCATCATCGTTGTACCAAAACAGAGTGAAAGAGCTCAATTGGGACACACGTATGGTTTGTGGGGTTTAACGTTCCGAAGCTACACGCGGGAGAAGAATATTTGTACGCTCCGAATTAGTCGCCGCAACCTGGGTTCTGTAACGCTCCCTGACAATTCGCGCACCGGACGCGTGTGTTTGTGTATAACACCTCTGTGTACGGCTTGGTGTGCATTGGAGTAGAACTCCAAAGTACTGACGCATCACTTCGGTTAAAAATGCACAGTGCTGGAAAGCTGGACAGTTGGAAGCATCAACAACCATAAGCAGAGGAAAAAGAAGAGGAGAAAAGAAAGGCGTAGAGTAGGCTTAGACTGAACTTTATCGTCAGTGCGAAGCAATGAATGAATGGCCTCGAAGAGCGCAGAGATGGCGCTGCCGTTTCCCACCGAGCTAGCAGAAAGACGACCGCAGTGCTGACAGGGAGCGAAAGAAGAGGGAAGAGGCGCAGGACGCAGGTGGGCCGCAGCCTCCGGACTTGAGCGGCGGCACTCGTGCGACCGGCGGGGCGTGCAAGTGGGCCAAGCGCCCGCCCGCCCACCGCCCGCGGCGCGCGCGACGAGGTCTGAGGACGTGCGTCCAGTCGGACCGTCTCGCCACATACACACACCTACCGGGCACTCCACCGCCCAGCCGAAAAATGCTTAGCGGCCGCCCGTGTCGCGGCCAAGCTGCTGCCAAACAGTTGTGTGCACCGTAGACGACGCTAAGTAGTGGCGGCAACTCTGGAGATGCAAGTAGACTGCACGCGAGCAGTCGTCCTCGACGACGACGCAGTTCTTTTGAGACAAGAAACGCGGACGCCAGGGAGCGGTGCAAAAAGCTCAGGGACAAGCTGAGGAGAACGGTCTTCGTCGAACGAGTGCGACCAGCTTCCGCGGTTATCCAGGGTTGTGCTCGAAATTCGGCGAGGCCTAGTGCGTGTCGACCAGGTTTGCTTCCTCTGCGGAAGGAAAGAGTGGGGGGCCGGCGAAAAGGCTATCAGTGCCACACGCACGCCCCCCTTTGGCGCGGCAGTTCCTCGCAGGGCCGAGCCCGCGGATCGGCGCCGTAATGGTCTTCCAGCAGGGCGGAGAAAACGCCGGCGGCCGCAGCGGAGCGCCTGCGGAGGCAGCCCCGGACGCGCCGTAATGGCCGTCATCCGTCTTCATTGCGGCGGCAGGCATCGCTGCCGCGTGCCTCCCTCGCTTCGAGCGGCCACGGAAAGAGGAGTCCGCGCCGTGGGCCACCTGACGTGCCGATGGACGCCGGCGGCAGGGTGCTTGTCTTTGAGCGTACGCGCGTCGCGTTTGAAGTGAGCGACTGGCAACGTTGCATGGAACCCGATAACCAAAGGAACCAAACTTCGTTAAATCTTTCTACTTCGTCATGCACAAGCCTAACGATAACTATTGATGGATGTAGCCAGCACCCTGAAGGTGCGCTTAGCTGTGTTAAGCTAGTGAGTGCAAAGTCCATGGACCTTTCGGACCAATGACTCTATAGAAATAGACTTACTCCTACGTGTACTTTCGTAAAGCTGCCTGGTGATTGGAGAGCACCTACGGCCTGGCCAATGGTGATACTGATGCAAGTGAAGGCATATATGTGGGTAGCAGGCCAATGACTGCGAAGCGACCATGCGCGCTGAAACGTACACAGGCAGCTTTGTTAATCCTTAGTTGGCCTCATGGTCCGGGCTCGATGCCATGGTGGAACCATTCGAACAGGACCGAAATTTTGTAAATCCCACCAAAAAGACCAGCATTTATCAACCTGGAATGCCGTTACAATTTCTTTACTTTTTTTTTTACAGCGCTATTGCAACGTCAGCTGTTACTGAAGGTTCCCGGGTGAAGTTTGTTTGTCGTCGTCGTTGTCGTCGTCATAATAGTCAAAATGCGTACGTGCAGCCGTGTCTTGCCCGGAGGAGGCCAGCAGGCAGGACAGGAGAGGGGCCGGGGGACGCCCTCACGGGCACCTAGCATGGTGCCTCCCGCTTACTTTCCCAAAACAAAGAGAAAGATGGTTCCTGGGAAAGGTACGTTTGTATTCGCAGTCATTGCGCATCCATGCACCCGGGTATGAGGGGTAATAGGTAGGCAGGGTGAAGTGGGCGGTTCAGGGACGCCGTACTTCATCACGTACAGGCTGCATCTTTCTGTGCGCGATCAGTATCGCATGCCAGCTAGCGCTGATTTTCGCATTTTAAGTTGTGTAATCGCAGTTCAGTTTCTTTTTTCAGGTGACGCAGACTTCTCTACACACATAAGACTACAAGACCTCTGAGGAAAGAAAAAAAATTAGAACTCCGTGGCCATTGGCCCTATCCTAAATATCAGGCAAACAGCGATAGCTGATCTATCCTTTCTCTGTTATGGAGTTCCTCGGTATGTATGCCTTCTGCTTGCCAGCCCAGCTTCGTCAACTGGCGACGTGCGCATGTAACGTCGGCTCGACGAGCAGGCAGGCGTGTCTTGCCTCAAGTTCCTGTGGCTCGGGTAAACTAGCTTTGCCGCGCAGCCATTTCACCAGTTCGCTTCATCGTCACAGGCCTCGGTGGTTCAGCCTTCGGTAGCAGCGCCCCCACACCGGATACGCAGGTCTTGTTAGTCCGCAGGCTTTGTTTTGGGATCGAACCGTAAATTGTGGAGCTTAGCGTCCCGTACCGACACATGGGCAAGGAGGGACGCCGTAGTGGAGGGCTTTATCGCGGCCGTCGTACCAGGATCCTTCACCTCAGTAGCCGAGATCTCTAACCGCTGAGCCATCACAGCGGAACTGAGGAAGGCCGTTGCGACTGAAGAAAAGAAAAGCACTGAATATAAACTAAGACGCCGCCATAGGTGGACACATTATTATTGCCATTTCTCGTTCGTGGAAAGGGGGGAGATGTCTGTTCCCTTGGCTATCTCTTTGTTTGAGCAAGTTGGAGCTGGGTGAAGTGTGAGGGAGAAATAAAATGAAAACTTGCATTTAACAGTTAGTGTTATGAAAGACCCGATGTGCAGGGTCACTGGGCCGTTTGTTTTGATTGTCTGAGTCTTTCTACGATGGCCAGGACTATCGCTTTCAAGGGCGCGGGTGCGTTGTCGTGCAAATGCTGGAATGCAGAGGTGCCGTCATGCACAGCGCATGTGAACTTTTCATGAGAGAAAATTCAAGCACACCGCGTGGCATGCGGTAAAAAGAATATTGGCGACACACACACTTGTTGCGAAATCGTGAAATTCAGCGATAGTCGGCGCAAATGACATCAATTTTTGTTTTAATCTATGCCCTTCTTACCATTTTCTGAATTTCTTCCTTCACGGCTCGGTCCAGGTGTCTACCGACCAAAAGACTCCTACCGCGCCCTTGCCTTCCATGTTACAGCCGCCGCGGCTGCTCGGTGGTTATGGTGCTCGGCTGTTGACCTGAAAGACGCGGGTTCGATCCCGGCCGCGGCGGTCGCATTTCGACGGAGGAGAAATTCCAGAGGCCCGTGTAATGTGCGATGTCAGTGCACGTTAAAGAAGCCCAGGTGGTTGGAATAATCCGGAGCCCTTCATCCCTTATAAGTTTTTTTTTTTTTCAATCAATCAATCATTTTATTTCCTTAGAAAAGGAGGAGTACGGGACTAAAAGCTCGAACAGCTTGACGAGGTCCCGACCCCTTGTTAGTTGGCATGACAGCAGGATGACGGCCATTCTTACACAAAAAAAATGAAAAAATATCACAAAGCAACGGGTAATAAAGAATGAAACAAGACGGCAATCAATCGGAGAAGCAACAAAAGGTAATACAGATAAATCAACACACGTAAGCAACAGTGGTGAACAAAATTAGGCGAATAGGAAGGCATGGTTTAGTTTTGCAAATGAAGAAGTTGACAAAAATGTTTAATGCGACAGTTTCGGTTTCTGGAGGGATCAAAATTTTGTCGGTCTAGTAAGTTTAACAGCGAAGGTAATGTATAAGATAGAGATTGTTCATCATAGGAGGTTCTCGGGGTGTGTACAAACCACATTTCTTTATGTCGGGTCTGACGAATATTTGTGTTTTTTTTTAGTTTTGCCAGATGAATTATGTAATCGATGCCAAACTTTACAAAACCTTTGTAGCACAACATCAACCTGTAATTATAAAAACAAAACACAGGAAGAATTTCATATTTTGGAAAAAGTTGTTTTGTGGAGTATGTATAATGGACATCAGCTATGTAACGTACAGCTCTTTTTTGTAGCAAATGTAGTTTCTGCAAGTTTGTCACGCCAGTTGTGCCCCACACCATGATGCAATACTGCATGACAGATACCACCAGTGCATTGTACAACATTAATTTTACCTTGGTCGGGAGAATGCGACGCAGACGAGCAATGACACCAATGGCAGATGACAATTTTGATTGTAGGTGATCAACATGCTCATTCCAGGTAAGGTGCTTTGAAAAATGCACCCCAAGGATGTTAACGGAGTCCACTATCTCTAACTGCTCACTGCCCAGACACAAATTCATATTAGTTGTCAACATCTTACCTCT